>NC_141324.1:10703125-11065625 GCF_037954235.1 Aulostomus chinensis | reverse complement strand
CACAGTTGGGGGGCACAAGTCAATTTCCAGAAACCAAATAAAAGAGGAATTAAGCGTGGTTGAGTGTGACTTCTTAGCTCTGTGACCTTTAGAGCTTCACCTCATGTAGATCTGTGATACGCTGGGTCCTCTCCTGGGGGAGGAACTCACATCATCAATTATTAGTCTAGAAGTAGCGCACCAAGGCCGTACATGATGGCCGCCTGTCACACCCAACCTTCTAGTCATACTGTAGGTTTGTAGCAAATTCAGAGAAATTCCATCAAGGTGACCTTTGACCTTCAACCACCAAAATCTCTTCAGTTTACCCTTTTCAGTTCTTAACTCACCATAGTGCACATCAATCATTGCCTCAAGCACTCCTCAGAGTAACATTTGTGGTACTTTAATACTGAACTTCTTTCTCTCACAGATAAATCTGACAACAAGGACAAGCAGGAGAAGACAGACGTGTCCAGCAAGACAGAGAAGATTGACACTGTGGAAAAGAAAGAGAAGGTGGAGCAGCAGAAGAAGGACAGCGGCCCAGATAAGAACCTGAAGTCAGACTCGATTCTCAAAGACGAGGACAAGATAGAGAAGATGAATCTGGAGAAGAACAAGGCCAGTGAGAAGGCAGAGAAGATGGACAAACCAGAGAAGACCAACAAGGATGAGAAGAAAGAAGAAGAGAATAAGGCAACTGATAAGAAGGACGAGAAGGGAGGGAAAGGGATGGCGAAGTCTCCGATAGGCAACGGCGGTAAAACCCTGCCGAGCCCTGACAGCAGGAACAAGGTGGGTCACATGACCACAGAAGCATAACTATGCTCAAGAAAGCAACAGTGACATTTGCAGCATGGTACCTACAATTGTACAGAAATACTCCAGACTTGAGGCGAGATTGGTGAGGTACACAGTCACGGAGTGCTCAGCTGTAGTATAAGTACTGTAGTATGAGGAGGATACATTCATGTTGTGGCATATGTAGGCACTTAGGTTCATGATGCCATTGTCACGTTACATCCCATGAATAACAACTGATTCATTTGGATCTGTCACAGAATTGTCCACCAAAGCTCCATGCAGCAGGTCAAAACCAGAGAATGTCCATGCCTGCCAGCAGCCACGGCAAGCAGCGGCGACTGAACACTATATCTTGGAGGAATCGTTTTAAAGATGGAAACATATTTTTTCTGAATTATATTATTCAAGAAATAAGTGTGATGGACTATCTGTCCTGGCTGTGAAAACGTAGCAGTCCTCTGGTGGGGAGGTGGTTTCCTGCCTAGTTAGCATGTGGTGGTGTGAAGGGACCTTCACAGCCTCCAACACGTTGCTCCTCCTCTTGCTCGTTGGTTTTACTGAGCCAGCTACTGTATCGGAGTAGATAGCATCATGCTATTAACTAGCAGGTACACTGTGTTGAAGAGAGTTTGAGTCACAGCTCCAAAAATAGACAGTCAATATGTGGCATACAATATTTATAGTCTGGCATCTGCCACAAATCAATGACTATGTTGTAACCCTTGCTCCTCCACTACCAGTCTTTCCATGATTTCCTCTTGTTCCTGGTCCAGATTCTGGGGTCTGACTCTGACTCAGGAAGTGTGACCTCACTGTGCCGTGACTGACTACAGCTGAAAAGTGTCAGAATATATTGCAGCAGATTCTAGCAGGTGTTAGCTTCTGTGCTAATACACTGGTTTCCCATGGTAAGGTTGGAGAGGTAGTGAGTAACTGTTGCTGTTTCCACAGACTGATGTCTGGTGACAGGAATTTCACACGTTACCGAAGTACAGAGACGTGTCTGCTGATGAGGCATCAGTGAGATGCTCATTTTGTCTGTTTTTGACACCCACTCGTGGAAAAGCTCCAGCAAGACTTTGAGATAGCTACCAGCTAGCTGACATGTAGCCTGTTCACTGGTTTTGCCACCACACTGTCTACAGCCCATCTGACATCTACAGTGAGGGTGCCTCTGCTCAGATACTACAGGAACAAATGAGGGGGGCGGCTTCACTGATACATCTGGGACGGAGGAGGCTTTCGTATCAAAGAGCGAGTCGAAGGGTGAATTTAAACGGGTTCGTGTCGTCAGCAGTGACAGCTTTCCAGACAGCAGCAACTGTAGATTCATGAGAAGCCTCTGAACAATGAACTTAGGCAGAAGGACTCAGTTCTGGGGGCTTGTGGCACCAGCCACCATGAATGTGAGAACAAACTCCACCCCATTATATTCTAAAACAAGTGTCAGAAGTCACTGTGATTAGCAGTTTCCACAACAAACGTGGCTGTTAAAACGTGTCATTGAGAGGAATGCAGAGCTGGGGGGGCTGAGGGGGCAGGAGTAGCAGCCTGGGTTCAGGTGGACTGATTAAATACTTCCTGCTCTGTTCATGCATACTTGTGGTTAATTGAGACAGTGGATTCACGTCAGGTGATTGGATGATGGCCTGAACAATCTTATTGGTGCCTTTCTGGGAGTCACATGACTTTGTCTAGATGAGGGAATTAAAATTAAATTTCCTCACGTCAATAATATTGTTTTAATTTTATTTATTATGTGCACTGATTGTGATAATAAATACTGCCAGTGCCAGCATCAACCAAAGATGAGCCCCCCCCCCCCCCAAAACCTCCTCCCATGGCTGACAGTGAGACTGCTGGGGGGTCACAAGGAGGAAGAGGACTTGGGAATCAGTGTGGCAAGACCCCGCTGGAGAGAGTGACAATAGCAGAATGACCCAGAGGAGTTATCGCCCACTCACCGCCCTTTGACTTGACACCTGTGCAGCCATGGTGAACTTAGCGTAACATAACGTAACGTAGCGTAACATGACGTAACGTAGCGTAGCATAATGTAAAGTCATTAACATGGTAACGACTGGTGAATGTGGACGTGACATCACATTGGAAACCACTGCTCATCAGATCTGGAGCATGACCAGGAGGTTCTAGTTTTAGCTCATCATTGATAGCTTGTTTAGTCATGTGGTTGCCAGCTGTGCTGCTGCATCATCATCTCTGCTTCTTCTTTTCTGTCTCCTTCTTTTCTTCCTTCTGACTCACCTACTTTTTCCTCCAATATATTTATTTTCCCTCCTGCCCTCTCTTTTCTTTACTGCGTTGTCGTCGGTCCTATCGGTTCCATTGTTAGCCTGATGTGGGTTCAGCCAAACCAAACTCTCGCCCGTCCACCCTCTCTACCAATGGCGAGGTCACCTCAGCCAAACGCCCCTCCCCAACCACAGCCCCAGCCAATAAAAAAAGCCCTCTACCCAAGGCGGCCACACCCACTGCTGCTAAGCGGCCACCAATAGCAGCAGGCTCTGCCAAGGTGAGTAAGTAAATCAATTAGGGCTGAAAATGGGCCTCTTGAAACTGAATTTGAAGGAGTTTTATTTGAATGTGAACTGGCAGCTCGAACCATTGCAGTTCTCTACAAACTGAATTTAATATTCGGAAACTGCCTTTGATCCTTCCGCAGCGTTCAGTTCTCTGGATAGTTGCACATTCACTATGCAGTCTGAGTTCACGAGACAGACTTCTGGTCTGTGGAGGCAAATCGTCGAGCACAGATTCACAGAACTCCTCTTCACAACTCCTCTATGGTCTGTGGGGGATCGATGTCCACCTGAGCTAAAACAAAAACAGATTCTGTGAAAATATATAATACATTTGCATAAACAGCATACAATTGCATTTATTTCTGAAAACCTTTGTTTATAAAGGCAACATTTTTCTTCATTTCTGCCTGTCTGCCATTGGTGATAACAGTCCCCAGCAACCCAGGATAATTACAGACTTGGACTGCTCACTTATCCCCCCAATCTTGGATCCTAGTCCGGACCCCTGGTCCTGAGACATCCTGAGAACTGGCTGGTGATCCAGCTCAGCTCAGGAGGACCCCCCCACCACCACCATAAAGGAATCATCACAGACATGAATAATTCTATGACTCTGTGCTCAAATAATTTTCCTCACAGACCAGAAGTCCGACTCAGGAACTGAAATGCTTCGTGAGAACAGAATGTGCAAATATCCAGAGAACTGAATGTTCAGGGAGGATCCAATGCAGTTTCAGAATTTTAAATTCAGTTTCAAGTGAAGTGGAATGATTCAAGCTGCCAGTTCACATTCAAATAAAATTCCTTCAAAGTCGGTTTCTAGAGGCTCATTTTCAGCTCCGACGTCAACTTTGTGTAAAATGGTGCATTTTTTTGTTGCATCTCTGCAACCGTGAAAGCGCAATACCTGCATGGACTGTTCCAATCACACATCAAATGCTATCCGAACATTAATGGCACAATTCTTTTGTTTCATGAGATCTGGCAATATTTCATAAAACCTTCTTCCTCCTCCTCTTCATTCCGTGGCATCTCTTTTCTGATTTCTTTCTGTCTATACTTTTCTTGTGGTTGCATGATTGGTCCTTCAGAGTACACACACACAAACACACACACATTTCTTACCTATATTGTGGTTTGATCTCCAGACTCCAGAAAGCGGAACAACTGAGAAACGCCCACCTGTGCCAAAGGCCACTCCCACTTCACGTCCACCTGCCACTAAGAACAGTTCCTCTGCAAGTGCTGGGAGCAAAACTGCAGGTAAATGCACACACAGGTGCTGCATGGCACAGCAAAGGGGTCACCGGTGGTATTTAACCAGTGCTGGTGGCAATTTCTTGCACTGCGTGTGTTCATCTGAAAAGACAGCCTGTCACAGCTGTGATTATGATTGACAGACACATAGTTGGACACAGACACCCAATGAGGACCTTCCCTCCTTGAAATGAGCAGGATAATGGCATATTGTTACTTGGCCTGGTCACAACTGCAGTATCCATAACAGATACTTGTTTTATCTGAGTATCTCTGATCCCCAGTAGTGGGACAAACAGGGAGCACAGTGAGAAATAAAAAAATAAATAGTTTTACATGAAATAGAATTCTAAAACAAAATGTCCCACCCAAACCTGGAGATCTTTGAGAGTCGAGTCAAGTCAGGGTACATTTTATTTGAGAGGAACACAATGGGCCAAGAGGACACAATTAACATGGACTGGTGAGAAGATACTGGTGTAACTGGGAATGTAGCTGTTCTGGATGCCTGTAGCATGTGACAACATCAGTGAAGACATTTCAAGTTAAATATTTTTAATGGGCTGCATCCTCATCCTCTCACCTACTGTTAGCTGACACACATGCACACACTATACCGAGACGTTAAATCCTGGATCTTGTAGTCTACCTTACACTGACTTCATTCATCTCCATAACACACATCAGCTACCACAAGGGATTCAAGAATGAATCTGTGCATCCAAGTGGTTCTTGCATCAGGCCCAGTGTGTGATGAGCATGGAAGACTGTGTGTGAGCACACAGGACAGCGCAGACCCTAACTGAACCATTGGAGACTTTCACTTTAATGGAGATGCCAGTGCACTTGGTTCGCAAAGACACAGTGAGATCATCCAGAGTGGAAATGTGAAATGCCAGGGTGAGTTGAAGCAGCTGTGCCTGGGGCTGTGTGTACAAACTCTTCTTATTGAAACATGGCGAATGATTAAACCTGAGAGACAATGTAAACACACAAAAAATCAAATGTATATAACCAAGTGTACAAATAAATCCAAGCACATTTCCTTGGTACATCCCATTCAATGTTAAATTTAGCCCTCATGCACGAGTACCAGACTCTGCTCTGCTTTTGATATGCAAATTTGTAAAAACAGGCCTTAGATGTGCAGTACTCCTCACTTCCTGATCAGGATAATTGACATGGCAGCAGAATGCTGTTCCAACGACTGAAACTACACTGGATGCGAGGTTGAGACATTGTGTGTAGAGTCTCAGAGAGTTTCCACACTATGGTCCCGGGAACAGGTCCAAACATGGCTGGTCCAAAGACTGGTTTGTTTCATAAGTGTAAATGCTGCATTCGATGCAGAGTCCATTTGAAAAGGTGGTCTGGGGAATCGGTCACGTGTGCTCAGGCACCAACAGCATCAGGTATGACATGTTTGGTCTGCCATGTGATGCAAGAAAAAACTAAACAAAAAAAAAACAGAAAAGAAAGAAGTATAAAAAATTGTTTTGATCAACAGCTGGTCCATATCACACCTTGTGGATGAAAAAAAGTGATAGTAGGCAAACAGCAGGAGGCCACCCTGTCTCCTCCGGACCACAAGCCAGGAGCAGGCCAAAGCCAGGCCAGAGGCAAGTCAGGGGCAGGCCAGAGGCAGGCCAGGGGCAGGACAAGAGCAGGCCAAAGCCAGGCCAGAGGCAGGCCAAGGGCAGGCCAAGGGCAGACCAGGGGCAGGACCAGAGCAGGCCAAAGCCAGGCCAGAGGCAGGCCAAGGGCAGGCCAGGGGCAGGTCAGCGGCAAGACAAGCTGTCAAGCTACCAGCTTGACAGTTTTCCATCTCCTGGATCTTCAGCACTGATCTCCTCCTACCACGTTTGTAGGGTCACCTCATCCATGTCGCCTCACTACCTGTGGCTGCTGCTGCCGGCGCTCGCTCTGCTACCTGGTGCTCAAATACTCCTCTCTCACTCTCCAGAGCCTTGCTCTTCTTGGTCCTTCAGCAGGACCCACCTGTCTGGAGGCCATTAAATTACATGGATTACTGTGACGTCCCCACTCCATTCATAGGGCATCTCAATGCTATTCCAGTTATTTCATCGTCGCACCCCGGTGCAGCGCGCCGACGTCAGTACAACAAACCTCGCATGCACACCTCCTGTCTCCTGCCTCTGACCTGCGTTGACAGTCTCTTCACTCCCATCCTCCCTGTCTCCTCCTCTGCTTCTTGCATGCTGCTCAACAGTCAGCCCTGCTGATTAATGACATCATTACTGACCGTAAAGTGGATTTACTATTTCTGACTGAGACTTGACAAAACCAACAGGATTTTTTTGCCAACCAAGCCACTCCCCCTGGTTATGTGAATCTCCAGAAACCCTGCTCTATTGGCCGTGGCAGTGGGCTAGTTGTCATACACCAAGATGACACACAGGTCAAGGAAATCCCTAATTCCAACATATCATCATTTGATTGCATAACATTCTAACTCCTTGGGTCTCCTAAACTCCTGGTTGTCCTCATCTACCAGGCCCCAAGGCCTCCACCACCTTTCTGTCAGAGCTCACTGAGCTTCTGACCTCCCTGTGTTCAAGGTTTCCAGCCACCCTCCTGCTTGGGGATTTCAATATCCATGTGGATTCCTCCCATGTCTGGACCTGGCGGTATCTGACCCTAACATTGTCTTCTTCTCCCTTCCTGTCCCTATCCCCCTGCCCTCACAGCACCCTTGACACACTATCTCCTTCAGGGACATCAAGTCAGTGGTTTTGCCAGCTTTGTCAAACCTGCTCCTGACCCTATGGCCCAGTCCTCCCCTGACACCTCGCCTGTTGGCATTGTCGCCTATTATATTGCTGTGCTATCTGCAAGTTTAACTCGTTGTCCCCCCTTAAAAAAGCTACGCCTGCCCTGGTTCACTTCCCACCTTCGCACCATGAAGGCCACCGGTCGCCGACTGGAGAGGCTTTTTAAAAAAAACTGGCCTCACTGTCCACCATCTAGCCTTTGAGGATCATGTGGCGTCCTACAAAGAGGAGCTCTCCAAGACCAAGACGATGTCATCCAGTGTCTTTCCCCCCCAGTTTTAAAACAACTTCCATCACTCCCACCTTAAAGAAACCTGGTCTGGACCCTGATGATCTCAACAACTTCCACCCAATCTCCAGCTCTCCTTTCATCAGCAAGGTTCTGGAAAGAGCGGTAGCTGTCCAGCTTCATCGACATCTGTCCAACCATTAGCTCTATGAACCCCTGCAATCAGCCAACAGAGCACACCACAGCATAGAGACCACCCTGATCAAAATAACCAATGACCTCCTCAACGCTGCAAAATCAGCATCCTCATTCTCTTTGACCTCTCTGCAGCTTTTGACACAGTTTCCCACACTATCCTCCTCAAACGCCTATCTGATCACCTTGGCATCACGGTACAACACTTACATGGTTTCAGTCCTATCTATCCAACCAATCACAGCTTGTCAACGTTAAAGACTCCTTCTCTCCCTGTCAACCACAGAGTCCCCCAAGGCTCTGTGCTTGGTCCCATCCTGTTCACCGTCTTTAGTCTTTATTTCAAGTATAGCTCCTTGAGATGCACCATCTCATTTTCAGGGGGGGGGGGGGTCCTTACAAATAATGACAAACAATACAAAGATAATAAAAGTAGATACCAAAAAAATAAACACAAGGACACACACATCAAACATCCACACACATCGGTGCTCCCCAAAGCTACCCCCCCCCAACCCTATCATCAGCCATCCAGTATTACACAAAGTATGATCAGAGATCCCACTGCAAAATAGGAGTGGGCCTGTGTTCACATACACATACTGTATGTATATTTACACATCCATCTCAATACATACTGCTTACATGCACCATTAAAGTACACAGTGCATATTCATACACAAATATCCATATATATTCAGTACAGAGAACAAAAAAGAACAAGTATAGAGTGAGTCCTGGCGAGAGAAAGTAAGATGCATCAGAAATGATCAAAATGTTTGAAAATGCGTGATTAAAAAGGATTTGAAGCTATGAAAGGAAGTGATAGACCCAAGTAAGGAAGGAAGGTTGTTCCAATCTGATGGAGCCCCTCAGCCAGATCATACGCCATCACGGTCCGAACTTCCACTGCTATGCTGACGACACCCAGCTTTACCTCAGCACCTCACCATCCACTCTACTCTCCCCACCATCTTTGGTCCACTACCTTCATGCCATAAAAACCTAGATGACAACCAACCTACTCCAACTCATGAGTAAAAAAAACAGAGCTCATGGTCATGGCCCCCAATCCAGTGTTCTGGAAGGTTTGAGAGCTCCTCCACATCAACGACTGCTCTATCACACCATCTGAAGAAATTCACAACCTGGGCATCATCATGGACTCCAGCCTCTCCTACCAGTCTCATATTAAATCCACCACAAAGTCCACCTTCTACCACCTTAGGAATATCTCCTGTCCCTGCCCCTCACTCTCAGACTATGTTGCCGAAACACTGGTACCCACTTTCATCTTTTCTCAACTGGACAACTGTAATGGAGTCCTATCCTGTTCCCAGTAATACCCAGAACAGGCTTCATTATGTGCAGAACTCAGCTACCAGGGTTCTCACTCACACGAAGCCCTGGCAGCACATCACCCCCATCCCCATCCATTTCCACTAAAGAACTGATGATTTAATGTGAACAAAATACTAGCATCAACACAATACAACCATAACATACAATGAGGTGTGGTTATCAGTAGCATCAGTGGTGAGTGCGGGTGCATGCATGAGTGTAAGGTGGGTGTGGATGTGTGTGGCGTGATGGATGCAGAGAACTAAACAAAACACAAAGACCACAGCCCTCACTCTGCTGGGAGCCAGGAGGAGTGGGCAAGAGAGAGAGTGAGCAGCCGGGTTGGTCGTCTGCTTTACAGTATAGCATGGAGACACTGGGCCAAGGTGCTCCCAACCAGCTTCTTGGCGAAGCTTAAATTCCAAAGAGGAATAATACATTTCTCAGTTTCAGTAATGATTGGACTACGACCAAATTGGAGTGATGTTCCCACTGCAGGTGTGTGTGATGAACTCAGCTCCATTCCCAATGTTCCCAGATGTCTCCTTTTGTGGTGGGATGGGTTGACATGTTTAATTTCAGTTTATTACCAGTACTGGTCAGAACGACCACACACCCACTTCTGGTCATCGTGTCCCAGCTCTCATTCTCCTACACGTCCCCCCTGAAATCACTACAGGGATTTAAACTGTATGGGCTTAACATGGGTGATGGACAATGTAACACTTAGCAACTTAAGCAGGGAAATGAGACAATATTCAGAATAGCCACATGAGTACAGGCTTACTATTATAATGACAACATTCATCATAAGGCAATTGGAATCATGGACTCAGTTTTATAGAGCGGACTTTGTAGGTAGAATAAACATCCAGAAATTAAATGAATTTGTTGATTGTGTTCTTAATCAAAAGATAAAGTTTTAAAAATGTTGTTTCTTTTTTTCCTCGGAGTGAGTGAAAACTTCCGGATTTTCTCACAGAAGAACGGGGGGCCGACTTCCACGGAAGCAGATGTTTGGAATTCCTGGGGCACTGAAATCCATTTCATATTATTTTTATTGAACAGCGAATATTATGGAAATAAAATATAGATTTCTCGCCAGAAATGTCCTTAAAATGCTTTTTTTAAAATCAAACCTTTCTTGAAATGATGCTCGTCTGTAATTGCATCCTTAGCAACCAGCATAGCAACAGCAGAAACGTGACACTGTCACGACTCTCTTCCGAGAGGTGAAAGATACATCGTAATAACGAACAAACCAAAGATTATACACAAGAACTGAGCGAAGATTATGAAAACAAAATGTATATTTCTCAATAGAAATGTCATCACAATGCTTTATTAAATCAAAACTATCTTGGAATAAGGCACTCTCCTCCGACAATGACAGGAGCGGCCGCCATGTTTTTGTTTTGAGAGGCCCGCATGAAAGAGTCACATGACCTACCAGCGCTCCAATAGAAAAGAATAGGGGGAAAAAAATGTACACATTTCACAATTTTTAGGCCTTCATCATAGAACTGATACGTTTTGACCTGTGGACAAACGGAGCCTTTTTACGTGTTGACATGAGACTGAGTTGATATATGCATGTATATCATGATGAGTGTGTAAGTAACAACCAATTACACAATTAATTTCAGGATGTTGATGACAAAACTGTGACTCAAAATGCATAGTTCAGTGTGTTGTGGTGCATCCGTTGATGAGTATAGTTCCAAGTCCCCCCTGTCGGGCACTTGTCTAGGGATCGGGAACAACTCTGGATCTCCCAGTAGTCCTTGAACCACAAGATGCATGTGAGTCATTTGTCCACCTACCAGTGTGTTGACCATCCCAGCTTCCTGCAGGCCCATCACTGTTTCTATGTGTCTGTCCATTGCTTGCAGGCACTGTCTCCTCAGCATGGGAACAATGCAACATGCCAAAAAAGAAACTGTAATTAGAACCATGGCGGCACTCAAGGCTGCCTTGGCCAATACGGCTCCCCATTTTCCTAAAATTTGATCTCACCAATCCAGAGACAGGCTACCTCCCCCACCAGCATTCTCCCTCATTTCTAGGTTGACTTGTGCAGTTTTGTCATGGCCATTGTGAGCAATCCATCAGGACTTGTCTTATTTGGAATGTTAGTCCAACAACATTTGTAGAACTTTTGACAAACTCCTCCTCGCTGTGATGTTATCCGTTCCAACACTTGTATGTTAGTAAATGTAACAACAGCAACATAGACTCGAATCCTCCAATCCCGCTCTCACCTCACTTGAGCCTTTAGTTCATTGGGAATTCCTGTTGGTAGACCTCTCACATCCAACTTGATACCCTCGTCTGGAGTGAACTGTCGCTTTGATCTTTGAGGGTGATCTGATTCCATTTTCTGCTGAATTATTTCTGTCTCTCCCGACATTGGCACCTTCAGTCTGACCAAAGCACATTCCTACCGTCCACCTTGGTGGGAGAAAGTAATGCAACCCATCATCTCCACATGTCCAAAACTATCAGCTACAGCGTTTGTTTGTTCACCTAACAGGTTTAGATATGGACGAGTCATATTTACAGTCTCACAGTCTTGGTCCAGCAACCCTGGAATCTCAAACCTTTCAGTGTGGGTGATAATTTGGGGTTCCAGCCGTCTCCCATACCCATGTAGTGTGTGTATCTAGTCTAACTCGTATGTTGGTCTGTTCTTTCATACTCAGTGTTGTTCTGTGAACCTGTTGTGGGAAACCTGGTGTGAGCCCCAGCTCTGCCTGGATGGATGTGTCTGGGTTTGCATCGTACTCATCTGAGTCATTGAGAGTGGCTCCGCCCACGGCCTGCCGCTCTCCATCCAACATCCTACAGTCGCTTGGATCTTTTTGGGCCCGGCAGGGGCTGGTTGGAACTGGCTTCACCAGTCCTAGATTGTCGTGTGACATCGTCAGGAGAAAGGTTGTCACTAGTTTGCACCTCACAGTCATTTTTCTCATAGTTCTATATCAGTGTTATACTGTCCTTCTTGTCCTCCAGAACATCGGTGCAGTGATTCAGGTTGAACCACTTTGTGCTTTCTTCCCCCTGGACAGTCATTGGTGTTGCTCTTACAACCGTGTAAGGCCCTTCACACCTGGCTCATGCTACTTCTGTCGGAAGACATTCACGTACATCTTATCTCCTGGCACCACCGGCCGGACCAAATCTTGGTCCTGGTTGGCCTCTCAGGCTTTTTCCTGCAAATATATAGTTCTATGGAAAGTAGTTAGTTGTTTCGTATATGCTTTCCACTCATGTTGCACTGCTCGAGTGACGGTCCCTTACAAGGACCTCTCAGTTGTGGTGCAGGCACAGGTCTACCAGTAAGCATTTCATGTTAGTTGTCAGATGCGTACCTCTTTGTGTTTGCATGTGATCGCTCATTAGCGCTATTGGCAAAGGGTCAACCCAGTTCAAAGTATGGGTTTGGTACGCATTGAACTCAGTTCCATCAGCTCTGGGGCTCAACATCCACTCATTGTTACTGATTCTCAGTATGGTTTCCATAGTGGAGACCCCACAACACTGCACCCATATGGCCTTAATGTCCCCCAGGGCCAGCAGTTTGTCCACAGTTTCTTCCTTAAATGTTCTGATCCATTTATTCGCACCCTCGTGGATATCAGCAGACGACTAACCAGCCCAATGAGGTCAAGCATTCGCCACAGCACATAATGTCCTTCAGCTCCCTTAATCAATATTGGGTATTGGCCATCAGTGTATCGATCAGGTTTCCTTAGGTTGGTCTTAGCCTAAAATCATACACTTGACCCCCATGTCATGTTGGTTTTCTGACACTCTTGCTTACGTTGCTGGCAACCATTGCATCCTTTAGGTTACTTTTCTTACCTTGTAAGCTCTCTATTTCTTCTTCAAGTTCTTGGATCGCTGTATGATATATTTCTCTTTGTAAGTCTATTCATGTATGGTCTCACTCCAACCAGTATGAGGACCCCCTGCACAATCATTATTTTTAGCATAACAGTCGAGCACCCTTGGTTGTTTTGTTTCAGTGCTGCAGTATCTTGAAGGCATATCTCTGATTGGCGTTTGACCACTAACTTGACTCGCTGTTTTCCTCTACCCTGCAGACTGACTTTTACTCATCTGAGAGTTGTCTTGATTTTCTACATCACGATCTGGGGCCGTATTGGCACACTCATCCCCCATTTGTGAGTCTCTTTGGTTTCTTGAATTATTATTTGGGCTATCTTGTCCCGAGGCGGTCTGCAGTATCAACTCAAAATCTCTTGAGAAGTTGACCACTCCTGCCAGGGATGGATACAACCCAGCTGGTCGCAGCTTGGGGTTTGTTACGTCTGCTGATGTGTGCTGATTTTTGTAAAGTCTATGTTGCTTTTCTTTCAGGTCTGCAAGACCTTTCCTCAGAATCTTTCTATAATTTTCTCCTACTTCTTTAAACATGTTCAAAATTTTTATCTCAAGATCTCTTTTCTCTTGCCTTTACCTACTGTTTTCTCTTAATTTATGGTCTTTAATTCGCCTTTCCATTCGCCTATTCTTCCATGGGCACTTGGATAAGCAACAATGGAAAAAAAGAAAAAGTTACTTTCTCTGTGCAGGAGTTGAGGTGAGCACAAGGGAGGGGGGACTATTTTTAACTTTCTGTGTCTGTGTATTTTCTGAACAACTGAACTACAACACCCATGCACGCCTTTATCACTCCCACTGACCATTCGCACCAATCCCACTTGGAGGAGCCCGGAGGTGTCTCCCCTTCAGTCATATGCACTTCTCCTTTAACTCTGCCTTCTTAATTATGACAACACAGCAACAACTTTTCTATCTGTGCTAAAACCTGGCCTATTATCCACTTCAACCTGCGACAACAGTGTTAGACACAGGTATTACTGTTAGAGAATCAACAGAACCCATCAAGCTTCATATAGAGTGCAATTTATTAACTCTCACACAGCATTTCTCTCTCTCTGCTCCTTCTAAGCCACATTCCGAAATTTAGCTAAGTCACACCACAGATTTTAGCACAGGTTAACACACACAGACACAACCTCAACCACCATAAAACATTTAACAAACCAAACATGGTAAGTCTGAGTCAGGTCTGGTTAGTTGTCCTCAGTCAGGGAAGGATTCTAGACAAGCATTTATATTATTTTTATTTTGTGTCCTAATTCTGAGGGATTTTTCCCCTCGATGTGTTCAAGAGATTTCTGGAGTTTGTTCTTATTTTTATTAACTGAATTGTTTACTGGAAATTGGAGTGACTGGCTGATCAGACCAGTCACTCCAGCTTTGACCTCAATTTCTCTCCTTTGTGAACTTTTGTGTGTTGTAAATTGGAGAGGTCTATAATTCACTCTTAGCTAGGAGTTCTATGGAGGTACTATAATTAATTAAGGTTGCCCCAAACTAGGACTGAGGAGCTGACTGATTCAGAGGACTTGAAATCTCAGGTCGCAGCTTAGGTGTCCTTGCACCACCACTATGATTCAGTTCACCCCTTGACTAGTGGGTGAGATGTGACTCTCCTCCACATATGAGTATTACTAAGTGACTACAGCTGGGTTAGGGTTTCCCAGTTAAGAGTGTTGCCGCCCAAAGGACTAACAATAGCTACACCGCTTTACAGACCACCTGCGATGCGGTCAGCCTGTCCCACACGGCGTCGTCGTATGGTGCACTTTCCCAAGTAAAAATCTTAGTTCCTCATCCTGCAGTTATCAATGCACATTTCCAGGGTAAGGGTTAGTGCCACAGGTCTGTAGTCCACTGGGATGTGGCGTCTTTGGCACAGGAACGAGGCATGACATCTTCCACAGCACGGGGACCCTCTGAAGACTCAGGCTCTGGCTGAAGACATGGTGAAGCACTTCACATATTTGGGGGGCACAGGCTTTAAGCACCCTGGGGACCACCCCATCCAGAGCTGCAGACTTGCCTGAGTAGAGTTTCTTCAGCTGTCTTCTTACATGATCAGGCATGATGCTGGGTGTGGGAGTGACAGGTGGGGAAGGGGTGGAGGTGTAATGTTTGAGAGGGCAGTCAGCATGGGGGCCCAGGGAGGAGGTGTGAGGGGGGTCGTCACAAGCAGATGAGGCAGATGAAGGGCTGTGAAAGGGGGAAGGAAGAGAGAGTGGAGTGGGTGCTTGTTGCAGTCCAGCCGTTGTCAGGCTGGGCACCAGGACCTTGCTCAACTTTAGCCCGGTGTGTTCATTAAGGGTTGGAGCTGGGAACCACAAACAGGCAGGAGACCAATGAGAACAATCAAGAGAATTTATTTGCACAATGCAAGATGAATCAGCCCAGTTGTACAGAGCTCTGGGTTGATGTCTATCGCTCCCTGACTCCAACAGAGTATGTGTCAGTTTACGAAGTCTGACAAAGACACAAGTCTGTCCCTGACCCAGTGTTTTATAGAGAGTTAAAAATGTTTCAAATGTAGGTGGATCGTCTTCACTGCAGGGCGATTCCCTCTTCTGATTGGTTGGTCATCTCCTTTTACTCTAATATTGCTGTGATAATCTGTGGAGAAGCATAATTATCTGCCAAAAACACACACACACATTTCCCCCCACCTGCTTCTTTATCTGTTGAAGGTCAAGAGTGCATAACAGTTATAAGACACGTCCACTCCGCCCGCTCTGCAGACTGGTAGTATGTCTCTGCGATGGGCTCATCCTCATGTGAACTGTCCTTTATTGTTGACAACTCCTACTTGAGATAAAAAGCATAGACACTTTGTACTTCATTACTGAATTCCTAAAACTTCTTTGCCCACACCAGTTGAGAAGTTAACCATATCTAAGCATGACACAGCATATGAAAATAATAATTTCCAACACCGTAGAAGAGTCTGTGGGGGGTGAGCCAGGGTCTCCATATCAAATCTGTTAAAAAACAGATTCAGTTGGTTGGCCCAGTCCACACTGCCTTCAACTCCTTGGCTGTTTGGTCTGAAACCAGTGACGGTCCTCGTGCCTCGCCAGACCTCATGTTGCTCTGCTGGAGTTTCCACTCCAGCTTCTTCCTCTACCTGTCTTTGGCCTCCTTGTCTTCAGCTCCCTCTGTATCGTTCACACCTCCTGTCTGTTGTCAGCTCTGAAAGCCCTCTTTTTATTCAGTGTGTCCTTGATGTCACTTGTTCCCCACGGCCTGTTGTTTGGGTAACAAAGGACGGTCTCTGGTGGGACGATGGTGTCAACGCAGAATTTGATGTAGTGTGTGATCCACTCTGTGACCCCATCAGTGTCCTCACCATGCGCCTCACAGAGTGTCTGCCAGTCTGACACCTCAAAGCAGCCCTGCAGTGCCTCCTCGTGGTCACAGGCTGCTGGGGCGAACAAGTTGTGATCCGACCTTCCAAGTGGGGGGAGGGGAGAGGAGGTATATGCATCCTTCATGTTTGCGTACAGCAGGTCGATGGCCCTCTCCTCTCTGGTGGGGCAGCTCACAAACTGTGTAAAAGTGAAGAGTGCTGTGTCCATGGTGATGTGGTTGAAGTCACCTGAGATGACAATGAATGCACTCGGGTGTTGAGTCTGAATCCGGGCTATTGCAGAGGGAGGGATGTCGGTTGCCAACATCGGGTTGGCCAAGGGGGGAACATAAACTGCCACAATTCAGAACTCCCTGGGCAGATGATATGGACGGAGTCCAACAGCACACAGTTCAACATTCGGGCCACAAATACGCTCCTGCTAAGCAGGACTGGAACATCGGTTGTTAACTAGAACAGCAGGCCCCCCACCTTTGTGCTTCCTGCTCTTGGTGCAAGCTCTGTCAGCCTGTACAGTTTAGAAGCCCTTGATGGAGACGTTGTCGTTGGGAATATCCTGGTGCAGCCATGTCTCAGTAAAGCACATTAAACGACATTCCTGACTCCAGGCTGGCGCTGTTAGCTCGTCCATCTTATTCGCCAGGGACCTCACGTTCCCCATGATGAGAGAGGGAAGACACAGCTTAAACCTCCTCTTTTCCGCAAGTGTCTTCTGTGTCATCCCTTCCTTCCTCCTTCACTGCTTTTTACCCCCTCGGAATCCCCAGTGTGTTTTCCTCCAGATTTCTGCTGGGTTATCCATTGTTTTGACCTCAAGGCCGGCCGGCCTCAGGTCGATCAGCTGATCTCTGGAGTAAACAATGCGCTTGGTGTGGAATAGTTGTGCTGTGGTTTCGGAAAACAGCAGTCCCACAGGGAACAAAAGTGCCAAAATTCTCCAAACTGATATTTTTTGATGGGAAAATAAATAGGCAAAATAAAGATATGAAGAAAAACAGAAAAGAAATATAACATTAAACCAAATGAATAGGAAGTTTAGAAGGTGAAGCAGGAGCGACTGCAACAGGCTACACAAGTCAACGCACGCGCATGATATAAATACAAATTATTATTATCCATCCATCCATCTTCCCCCTCTTCTCCTGTTCAGGGTGGTGGGGGTGGAGCCTATCCCAACAGCTTTTACCCTGGACAGGTGACCAGTCCATGGCAGGGCCAACACATATAGACAGACAACCATTGGCTCTCCCAGCCACGCCTACGGTCAATTAAGAGTCTGGATTAACCTGGTCCCCTCTTGATGTCTTTGGACTGTGGGAGGAAACTGGAGTACCAGAGAGAACCCACGCAGGAACAGGGAGAACATGGAGACTCACCCAGAAAGGCTCCACCCACAACCTTCTTGCTGGGGGGCCACAGTGAGGACCACTGCTCCACTGAATCCCCCAGCGTTATTATTATTATTATTATTATTATTATTATTATTATTATGAAACCAACTTTTATATCTTATATTTTTCTGCATGCATTGGTTTTCTTTTCTTCTTTTTTGCTGTCATCGTGCTTAGTTTTTGTTTTTCTACTATCAGCTTGTCAGTCAACTGTGATACACGTGGAACTTCATTAAAGTGCTATACACATTAAGTTTGATTACTCAATTGACTGATCTTCTGACATGACATTGTTACCAGGTGATAGAAATGCACCGCACATGCACATTGCCTTTTCGATGACATTTTTGACTGCTACACGTGAACCCAAATGTCTCATCTCTGCTTCTTCATAGTGCTGTAACATAAACTCTACAAGAGCACTTAAACTGAAAAAATGGCTCATATGTCACACGCCTCCTGTTAGGCAACAAGCTAACTGGTTTGCCACCATATGTTACACATGATGGGCTTGGGGACACCAGAATAGTACTTTTATCGGGACATCACCAACAGCATCTCACCTCTCTAAACAAGCTCTGACACAGCCTGAGCCGTGTTCGTCAAACCAGTTTTCCATCAGAGAATGCGGTCATCCAGCCACTGCACCTCAGTTATGGAGCCTCAGCAGCACAAGTTAAACGGTTTCAAGTGCAGCTCACTGTGTCAACCTTATTATATGTAAGACTTGAGATTGGGTATTGGCTGGTCGATGGCACAAATGCTTTGTGTTGCCTCAAGGAACGTACTGACAAATGGCCTGACCACACCTCTTTTTCAAATGAAGACACCCATGGATTCATAGCTGGGTGTAGAGTCATTTGCTAGTTGCACCAGGAAAACTAGCAATGAAGCTGCTCTGCCCCAAAAGCCATTGTATTAACAAGAACAGCAGCAGACATACAGACGGAATAGGAATATATTGTTACAGGAGGTGTTTCGACTGGGTTTCTCTGGCCATTTATCAGAGTGGCAGAATGTTACAGGAATCAATAACCATAAGAATCTATGCTGACCAGGTCAGCAAAAACTGAAACATTATCATTATTTACTATTTTGAACACTTGTGTTTTCATATTTTTGTTTGGTCTTTCGTTCTCACAGCCAACAAGAATGACAAGACTGAGAACAAGACAGGAGAAGCTAAGAAACCCAAACCTACAGGTGAGAGTTGAGGCAAATGTGACAAAACTGGCTTTTAATCCTTGTTAGGAACAGACATACAAAATATCAATATCTCAAAATAAATATAAATAACCACATTAACATTTAGGATTTATTAGTCAGCCACCTTTCACGCTGGACGGAAACCTGCTACACCTGCTAGCTTCTGGCTTCTATGAATGAATGTGAAAGGGTACAACTGACTTCGGCAGCGTCACTGACGCAGCATGACATTCCCACCAATTATTAGATATGAATTACCCACAAACACATCTGTCGCCTGCCTGGCATCTGCTGTCCTGCCTGAACACATCAGGTAAACCTAATTTTTGAACACCAGTTGTTTATTTGTTAATGTTTTCATGTCTGTTGTAGCCCGCCCTCGCCCAGCGTCCACTGCCTCTCCAGCTACTCCTGCTACCAATGGTGAAGCTTCTACCACCCATCGCCGCCGGGTCATCACCAAACCCCCGGTCCCCAAGCAAGCTGCTCTAGAGAAGAAGCCAGCAGTGCCCCGCGCTCCTCGAACTCCCCGGCCTATCAATGCACCAACACCGGACCTGAAGAATGTCCGCTCCAAGATTGGATCCATTGACAACATTAAGTACCAACCTGGAGGAGGAAAGGTAGGACCAGGGCCGTGATTCAGCCTGTCCATCATAGATGTTTTTCACAATAAATTGGTCCTTTAAGTGTTGATACCATGTTAGGAGCCTCGCCTTGCAAGTGTACCGGTCAGGTGTTCCACTTCTATGAGACGCAGCGTCTGTGAGAATTGTAAGCAACCGCTCTGGTTGTGTTTATTCTGCCTGCCTCACAGCACTAACCCAGACATTTCCATGAAGATTCGGTCACTTCAAGTGTCTCTTGGGCTGCGTGGTCATTTCACCAAGAACCAAAACCAGAGGGATAATGGAGATGACCAATGTGGTCAGTGTAGCTGCTCCATTGGTGTAGTGATCATTACGGGCCGTACGATCAGGTGACACATCAAGTCCATGGCACCATGAAAGGAAATTAACTTTACTGAGACATTATATAAACAGTGAATACACATACATACAGACTACATTTTATAATATATACTACATACTCCATCACTACACCTACCCCTCTACTACACCTCTACTACCCCTTTACAACACAACCACTACATACCCACTACACATGGACTATCCTTCTACTGCACCTCCACTGCACCTCTACTGTGCCTGCACCTCCACCACACACCCATTACACCTTCAG
Source organism: Aulostomus chinensis (assembly GCF_037954235.1). Classification (NCBI taxonomy): domain Eukaryota; kingdom Metazoa; phylum Chordata; class Actinopteri; order Syngnathiformes; family Aulostomidae; genus Aulostomus; species Aulostomus chinensis. Next base: position 11,045,370 of record NC_141324.1, on the reverse strand, counting down.
TGCACCTGCATTACAGCTCCACTGCAACTCTTCTACACACCCAGTGAACATCCATTATCCCCCACTACACCCTTCTTCTACACACCCACAACACCTCCAATGCAACCTCCACTACACCTCCACTAAACCTAAACTGCACTCTAACTCACTCTACTACACACCCACTGAACCTCCATTCCATGCGCACTACACCTCCACCTCAACTTCAACATTCCTTCCATATGTAGTTGGTGATTGTTCAGAGTCCCTCCTGACATGACCTTGTTGGATCCAGCTGGTTCCAGTGGTGTAGAAGGCTGGTGGGTCGACACCAGGCGGCCTCTCTTCAGATTCGTCACACACGTTTTCATCCCTTTGCTTCTTTTAGCGACACATGCTCGCTGTGGTTCCTCTCATCTTCCAACCATATCTGTGAGATATTTTGTCCTCGTTGCCTCTCATGAGGAATGGTTCAGTCCCTGTTCCAGTCAAAAATCACACAACAGTTCAATTTTTCATATGGATGTGCAGTTTTCTTGTTTTGTCTGTCTTGCTGTCACCCTGATGTTAGCAGTTTAGGCCACACTCACACAACAGTGAGTGCTCTGATACTGGGATATGTATTCTCACTTAAAACCATGCGTTCTGTTCTACAGGTCTAACCCCCTTTTCAATTTTTATTTAGGACTCTGTACACATCCATGTTTGTGTATCATCCTCCCATTGGCCCATGAGTAATTCTAAAAACATCCAGACATGGAGTCTGTGTATTCCAGTATGAGGCTTGGCTTCCTGTTGAGGAACAGCTTTTTAAAAAAATGTTTTACTAACATGCTTTGCTTTTAATTGGCAGTTAGCAATAACCCATCCAGACCCTGCCCACCCCAATCCCCATGCACCCATTCCTTGCACCCCTTGTGTTGTGGCATTTGGTTGGCTGGAGGTTGTATTGATCAGGGGGTGGTTGTCTCCCCAGGTCTCCTCCACCCAGAACAACAAGACATCTGACCCCTCCAATCCTACTGCCAAGGCCAGAGTGAGTCCCCACTGTCCACATCCTCTTACACCAGCACACGCTCCCACCTTCTCACTGCATCCACCACCTACAGATCTGGGATCAGCCTGCAGGGTTAGACCAACAGACAGAGCAACAGTTAATCTAACATTCACTGTTACTGCAAGAAAACAACAAGGTTTGCATTTTCATAGTTTTTTTGTTTGTTCATGGCATGTTAGTAGAAGAGCTGCGGAGATTTTAAACTACTGGACTGTCTGTCACACAGAAGCTCCTTTTTCAATGGGAGCTGGCAGACAGGATGCATTTAGAGTTTTAAAAGCTAATCTTGCTAAAATTCATGAATGACTGAACCATCAAAAATGAAAGTATATGTTACATACACTTTAACGGTACAAAGTGAACCACACACTTCAGTCATTGTCAATCTTGAACACTGACTATATCAAACCAAAACCAGTAACACAACATGTACTAATACGAGTGTTTACGTGGTGCGTCATGTATCCTGAATTTACTGCTCGAAGTGGGGCTAAATTTGACCTGCCTGAAGATTTGATTAAAAAAATAAAATGAAATGATAAAACACAAAGACTCACAATGACTGTGCTGTTGATTTAGGCCCATGTAGAGCCCTCATGATTAAAGGAAGACGACTGTCAAACAAAGAGGGATTGCGTACGTTACCGGCGTTTGTCTGCGTTGTGTAGTGTTTCAACTTTTTTCAGAAAGGAGGTGGACAACTTCTGTCATTCTTTTGTCTCTGACCATTGTACTCAAAGCCTGCAGTATCAAAGAACTAACAAGACAGCTGCATCAGGAAAGCTGGCTCAGGTATACAGCTCCAGCTAGAATTTGCAACCCACATTAAAAATAAAGTTATGACAATGACAATACACAATAAATAAACATACTAACAGAAAATATAAGACACATTAGGAGTCGGAAAAAAGAAGAGCAATAGGGATGAACAGAATAACGAGGCTGGGGAAAATGGCCACCTACCTCTTTCTACGTTGACCATAGCAGGAAAGAGGCAGAGGTGAGAGGGACCCAATACTTTGGGGGGAAGACAACAGGAAGTCGGGTCACAAGGAGGAGCTACAATAAATGCAGTTCCTGATACAGTTGGCTGAATATCAAAATAAAAGCATGGGTAAATAAGGAAATAATAAATAAGAGAACAGATTTTGTGTAATTATAACAACTCAAAACAGCCATGTTACACATATACAACATTTATGTGCTGCCTATGGGTTTTTGGTCGGACCAGAACATGTATGTGAAGTACTGTAGAACACCTACAATTACTAACCAGGGTGAAGGAAATGTAAGGGGAAGACAGGCATTTGTGCTTCAACAACATTCCAGTTTGTTCACTCATGTTGGTGAAATGTCAATCGACTTAAACTGTGCCTTACATCCATGTTGGAAGAGCAGTAGCAGTTCCTGGTTCAGATCTCTGCTGTACACCTGGTTCTAGGCCTCCAAGCGCTCGGAGTTATGAAGGTCTTAATCTGTGTGCAAGCTTGGGGAAAAGATGAGCTATGATGTCAAGATCAGTGTTTCCAATTCCTTAGTAAGGAAAGGAACCAGGGCACAGGTCTTGCAGGTGCAAGCCCATAGGCACATTTATTGACTAATAAATCAATTAGTAAATGGTGCACCTGGAAACTCTGAGGTTAAGGTGTGTGAGATGATGTGTTTCTCTATTTGAATAAAGCAGGTGTGAGTGTGTGTGTACAAATGTAAATGTAGAGAGGGTGGGAACGCGAGGGTACTAGGTGGCACAATCTGGCACTGATTGCACGTCAGCTCCTCCTCTTGTAGCCCCGGGCAGATAGGTCTCGGTGCATTAGTTGGTGATGCTGTGCTCGCAGGGCGCGCACAGATCCAAAGAGACGCACAGCGGGAACGCTTCCCAGACCGTCAGGCAGAGCCGTACCCTGTGACTGGCTCACAACAGAAAGTTGCTATTGGCTGTCCTAAAATTCTCTAGATGATATCATCAGCTAATTTACATTACAAGTAAGTAAGACGGAGAAAGGATAAACGTCACTGAAGACAGACAAAGTCAGAAAAAGAGCCTAAAAATGTTAAGAGCTTTGAATAAAATTCTTTCTGTTGATCCTTGAACTATTCTCTCACAAAAAAGAAAAGACCTAGAAACACAGAGCAGAACTGAATGAACAGCTGCTCTGAATGTTGAAGTTGCTAGACATAGTGAGACTGACCACCACAGCGCTTTGAGACTCACAAAGGTGTAAACTAAGGAACAGAGGAACGTGCTTTCATGTCACATTAAAATTTGCTGGTGTCACACCAACATTCTCCCAAGCATGGGCGCCAATTCCGTGGGTGCTCCAAACCCAAAGCACCCATGGAGATTGCCAAGCACCCGCGTGTGCCAGGCAGCCTACACTTGTCATTGATTTGCTCATGACCACTCCCCCGCTACATAACTGTGCACTGTGATGTCAGATAAACCACCAAAAAGGCTGGATGGCAACTTGCTGGTAAACCAGCGTAGTGGTTGATTTAGCCAGCAAAATGGACAAATTTGTGATAAAAAAAATATCCACCAACCCAACACTGTCTTCCAGTGAGAACTTTACTGTGTCAACAACACGCCCTGCGATTTTGTTTTACCCTCATCTTCATTGGAGCTTTTTGCATTAGGGACACATTGACATTACCTCCTCGTATGCACACACAGACACACCAGTGTGTAGACTGTGTGTGTTTGTGAAAGAGAGCGTGTGTGTGGGGGGGGGGGGGTGGATGGAGAAAAGAGTGTACGTGTGTGTTCTTGTGGCTGCTGCTGTTAATTGATCGAATGTATGTTTTGCTGTGAGACGAATGTGTGTGTGTCAAAATAGCAACGTGTCATGCAAGCCCGGTGAGCACCCACCAGCAGAAACATGAATCGGCTCCCAAGACCTGGAAAAGTCACTCGTTCTGTCACGAGTCACTCTGTTGGCAGCAGTCCAAGGAGAAGCAGAAGGCATCATCCTTCTGCTACGTCCATTCTTCCTTCTGTTGTTGAAACTGCAGAATAAGTGCAAACACAATTGAAATTCTAATGCTAGTACAAAAGTAAGGGGTTGTTTGAGCTCCGGTAGCACAGCTTTTAATTTGAAAGTGCTGCATCTACTGTAGGTACCCAGAGATCAAATGACATCATCGCGCTCAGCACACTCTCTGTCAGAGCAGCAGTTTTATGAGGCACCTGTCAGGATCATGTGCTCGTTGGGGCAGACAAGCACATGAAGGAGGGTGAACCAAAACTGTTGCGTTACATTTCAGCTCCTGTGTGTTTCAAGCACATCAGGACCTCTGGTATGCTGGTGATGATGTGGAGACTCGCTCTTGTGTATCATGGGTTGATCACCATCAGTTTCTCATCATGTACATTCTCACCTCAATAACATGTACCTGCATTAGGCCTCATATAGTTCAGTACCATCATGCAGACAGAATCATTGACACCTCTACACCACCAACAGCTGGCGCCACCAAAGCCGGCTGTTACTCTGCTCCTCTGTGGTTAAACTACCAATGAACAAGGGTTTAGGTGCGTCTCACGACTGCACAGCACTGCCTGTGTGTATCTTGTGTTTAGGGCTGAACACCAACATTCACATCTGAAGCCACACCAGCAATGTTCTAGCACTGTCATTCATTAGACAACAAAATAGAACCTTCCTGTGCCCTCCAAAAACCCTCCAGCCTGGCACACCCGACACCATGGCATCTCCCAATGTGGTAGGTTCCTAATATGGTGTGACACAGATCTCACTGAATAGAAGGACCAGGCACATCCTGTCCACATGGGTACTGGGCAGGTTAGCACGTGAACATGGCTGGGCTCCAGTTTTCTCTCTCAACCAAACAGGAACCTTTGGAGTGAAGCATGAGCTGTGTTCCTCCTTGCAACAACGTTCTCAGAAACTGATCTCAGACACTGTTTTGGAACTTAACAGCATGTTAGTAAGGAGCCAATGGCTGAGGTGTTGGCTAATGCTAACCAAAAAAGAAATCTCCAACTTGTCCAATGAGCAAATTAATTGTCATGGATGGATGTTGATAAAGTAATTGTTACATCTGGTTCATCAACCATAGACTGCATAGCCTCTTAGGTGCTGGTTGCAGGGGTGCTAACACTAGCACCGCAAATTTGTGGGTGACGTATTGGAGGAGAACCAGAGTTGGATTTAACCTTCACTGTTAAAACATGCTGAGATGTTGTTATTTCAGAGTCGGCTACACACCTCTGAGAACCTGGACTCCCTCAGCATCCCGTCCTGTCATCCTCTCTCAGCTTCCAAACTAGATCAGGATCCAGGCCAAAGACCATTTTGGAGAAAAGTGTATTTGAAACCTCTTCATCTCACAGGTTTAGCTCACAGGAGCATGGACCAGTTTGGGACCATTTAAACTGTCTCCGCTTGCAGTTGCGGGGGTTAGATATTCTACAGAACCCTACATACCCTACATTCGCCGGAGGGGGAAAAACCCTGAATGTGAACTTTTACAAGAGGACAGAAAAATTGCTCTGATCTTCCAATTTAACAGCATAAAATTTTCATTTTCAAAAAAAAGAAAACTACGGGGCAGGTTTGCTTCCAGCGAGCAAGCAGGAAGGAAGAGCATCCTGATGCATGTCACCATGTCAGCACGTCACCATGTCACCACGCCACCATGTCACCACATCACCATGTCACCACGTCAGCATGTCACCACATCACCATGTCAGCATGTCACCATGTCACCACGTCACCATGTCACCACTTCACCACGTCACCACGTCAGCATGTCACCACGTCACCACATCAGCATGTCACCACGTCAGCATGTCACCACGTCACCATGTCAGCATGTCACCATGTCAGCATGTCACCACGTCAGCATGTCACCATGTTAGCATGTCCCCACATCACCACGTCAGCATGTCACCAGGTCACCACGTCAGCATCTCACCATGTTAGCATGTCAGCATGTCCCCACATCAGCACGTCAGCATGTCACCAGGTCACTACGTCAGCATGTCACCATGTTAGCATGTCACCGTGTCAGCATGTCCCCACATCACCACGTCAGCATGTCACCATGTCAGAATGTCACCACATCACCATGTCAGCATGTCATCATGTCACCATGTCACCATGTCACCACTTCACCACGCCACCACGTCAGCATGTCACCACGTCACCACATCAGCATGTCACCACGTCAGCATGTCACCATGTTAGCATGTCACCATGTCAGCATGTCCCCACATCACCACGTCAGCATGTCACCAGGTCACCACGTCAGCATGTCACCACATCACCACGTCAGCATGTCACCAGGTCACCACGTCAGCATGTCAGCATGTCACCATGTCACCACGTCACCATGTCACCACTTCACCACGTCACCACATCAGCATGTCACCACGTCACCACATCAGCATGTCACCACGTCAGCATGTCAGCATGTCACCACGTCACCATGTCACCATGTCACCATGTCACCACGCCACCATGTCACCACATCACCATGTCACCACGTCAGCATGTCACCATGTCAGCATGTCACCACATCACCATGTCAGCATGCCATCATGTCACCATGTCACCACGTCACCATGTCACCACTTCACCACGTCAGCATGTCACCACGTCACCACATCAGCATGTCACCACGTCAGCATGTCACCATGTCAGCATGTCACCACGCCACCATGTCACCACGTCAGCATGTCACCATGTCAGCATGTCACCACATCACCATGTCAGCATGTCATCATGTCACCATGTCACCACGTCAGCATGTCACCACTTCACCACGTCACCACGTCAGCATGTCACCACATCAGCATGTCACCACGTCAGCATGTCACCATGTCAGCATGTCACCACGTCAGCATGTCACCATGTTAGCATGTCACCATGTTAGCATGTCACCATGTCAGCATGTCCCCACATCACCACGTCAGCATGTCACCAGGTCACCACGTCAGCATCTCACCATGTTAGCATGTCAGCATGTCCCCACATCAGCACGTCAGCATGTCACCAGGTCACCATGTCAGCATGTCACCATGTTAGCATGTCACCGTGTCAGCATGTCCCCACATCAGCACGTCAGCATGTCACCAGGTCACCACGTCAGCATGTCACCATGTTAGCATGTCACCGTGTCAGCATGTCCCCACATCAGCACGTCAGCATGTCACCAGGTCACCACATCAGCATGTCACGATGTTAGCATGTCACCATGTCGCCGTGTCACCACGTCAGCATGTCGCCATGTCACCATGTCAGCATGTCGCCATGTCACCATGTCGCCATGTCAGCATGTCACCATGTCACCATGTTGCCATGTCACCATGTCGCCATTTCACCATGTCACCATGTCACCACATCATCAGAAGAGCAGCAGCTCGTCTCCTGCTGTTGGTTGCTACAGCTACACCGTCTCTTCAGCTGCGCTTTAGCTGGAGGGAGAAAAGAGAGACAGGAAAGCTACATCTGTGTGTATGTGTGTGTGTGTGTGTGTGTGTGTGGATGTGTTTATGTGTGTGCATATGCGTATCAGTGAGTCACCTTTTGCGTCACTGAACCATTTTCATCCAGGGGAAACAAGGGATGTGTTCCCGTCACAGATAGTCACGTCCCCATGCCCGTGACCATGGGGGTGTGGCATCAATCGACTTCCTTCCCTTCTCAGGTTGGAGCTTTATGGGGCGGAGCTGCTGACTAATTGGGAGCACCTGGGCTCGGCGTCTCCCAGCTATAAGGCAGAGGGCCAACCTGGCCGGCTGGCATTTGCTCACTCCTCCTGGCCCACGTTGGAGCGATGGTTGCGTTCCATGAGTTACGTCTTGTTTAGTTTCCTGCATCCATCACACCGCACACACATATACACCCCCTGTACACTCATGCACACACTCGCACTCAACACTGACACTACTGATAACCACACTCCATTGTACATTATGGTTTGCCTTGTTTTGATTTTGCGTTATTAATAATAAATTATTAGTTGTGTGTCACGTTGACTCCGCGTCTCCCTCCTTCGATGTCACAATCTCTGAGCCGGGTTCATTTATTTAGGTACTGAATCTAATATTACTACTGGAAGTGACTGATTTTCAACAACAATACTATTGTTACTGCTAGTACTACTAGCTCAACAAGTTTGTGCTTGACTGACAGGCCTATCAGAACATTGTGGGACACAGACACCCAATGACCTGATGTCAGGTAATAACACATCGTTTGTAGTAACATCTGTACTGGATACTCCTCTCATCCCTGTGACGCACACACAGATCAGTAATAGCATCTGAGTTCCTTCCATGGCAACTCAGGTAGCACACATGACCTTTTACTTGACTCAGACTTGCTTTTGGGACTCATGAACAAACCGTACTTGGACTAGCTGATGAGCTGAAAGTTGTAACCCCGTGTCCAGGGCTACAGGGACCGCAGCAGCAAATCATGGCTAACACCAACAGTGTTCATACTTCATGACTCATAACTTTTGACTGTAAAATCAGAATCAAAAGAAGTGCTACCTGTGCATGCAATATTTGTGGTGCTGAATCAAGCACATCGAGCTTCATTAAGCACCTGAGAAGGTTTATGAGCAGGTCTGTCAATTGCTCTTGTAAAAGTTAACACTAAAGTGTTGCTTACTGTTAGCTGAGCTGCATTAGCCATGTCTCTGTTAGCTTGCCTCTGGCTCGTGGGATGTTGAGTAGATCAGATTGGTGGTTGCACATTGACTGTTTTCCAGTGATTGCTTTGCCATGATTAAAAAAAGATTTAAAAAAAGAATAAGGGTCAAGAGAGTTGAGTTAACAAGCAAGGAGACACTTGTGGATATCTTTGCTAGTTCATGAATGAAGAAGCAGTTAAATGGGCCTTAACAGCAGAAGAATGGGTGTCAAAATAAAGGAAAAATGAAATCAAGTGTCCTAGTAAGGTGTTAGACTCCCATGAGCTGCTGGAGGAGCTGAAGTACAGCTTGAAACTGATCCTACAGGTCTTTGGGGTTCAATCTTCCCTCATTTGATCTGTAGTGGTGGTGGTGGCGGTGCAGAGTGCTGTCTAACGTGTTCATCCGAAATCTCCCACAGGTGTTCAATTGGGTTGAGGTCTGGTGACTGTAAAGGCATTCACATCACTTTCATACTCATCAAACCATTCAGTGACCCCTCGTGCCCTCTGGATGGGGGCACTTTCATCCTAGAAGAGACCACTTCCATCAGGTTTTTCCTTTAATTTGTCACCCTCCCACAGATTCAATTACCCCCCCCCCCCCCCCCCATGCCCCTGTTATGTGAAACTTTACAATGCTGCATGCTGAATGGTCATGATGTATCGTGTTGGCTTGATGCTGGTAGGTACGTTAAGCTACAGTCATGCTTACATACATGGGAGTAGTATTGAGAATCTGGTCTGTGAAAAGGATTGTATTTCCCAAAATTGTGACGTAGTTTCAGTTGTAAGTTGTGTCCTTTGTTCCCTTCCATGAGCTGTAGAAGTCTGTGGGAAATGAATCCAGTTAAGCAGGACAGCCAATTGCGTCTATAACAGAATACACAAGAAGGTCTGAGAGTGATGCTTATTTCAAAAAATGAATTTTTTCTTTCAAGATTGGAGTCTTCAGAACACTGCTTTTTCCCTCCTGCATTACTTCTTTGTGGCTTCAGAACCCTCACTTGACATGCTCTCATTCTGCTTCATACACTTTTGATTGTTAATGGTACTTCTGGTGCCTCTGACGAGTCAAAGCTGAAACTTGATTTATTCATACACGTAACTATAAAAGTGTTGTCAGATTCCTAGATGATTCTGTAAAGTTGTTGATCCATGTTCATAGGATCCAAGTACACATGGAAGCTTTATAGTATCTCTGTACTCTCTCCTTACTAATAAATACATTCATTTAACAAAGAGTTGGAGAACGCAGGCCTCCACCAAGGCTTCCTGCTCAGTGAACGACCTGGTGGTTTTTATACAATCAAGCAAAAACCAAAGCAGCTCCTTCTCTGCTTCGGACAGCATGAGTAGACACTTAACCCCGACCTTCCAGGGCAGTACTCTGTGGCATGTGCTCTGTCTCACCTTCTAGTGTTTGTCCTGTGCTTGTGTACTTTTACTTCATGCTATTTATGGAAGTGTTCTGTTGTTAAGTCAGTCATATTTGTCATATGCTAAATTCCATTTTTTCAGAGACTCAAAGATCCTCTGAGTGGCGCCGAGTCGTAACCTGTAAAACTGTCTGTAAGCCTCCAGTGTGTTGGGGCACCACAGGGGTCACACCATCATTTCTGGGGTCATCAAATGGTTGTTAAACAATAAGAAGAATTTAAGTGGAAGCATTTTCTTCAGCACTGTGCTGCCAGTCCCAGTGTGCAGCTGTATGGTTGAGTACGTTTGAGTCCGAGAGCGTATGCACTTGAAAACTATGCTATCATTTCATGAGTAAACTAAAAACTATAACAACTGGTATAAATTTAAAGCCAAAACTAGGGAGTGGGTGTGATCATGATCACAGGCGGGAACCCAGGCTATACTCCCCACCCCAACTATTTGGGGGGGGTTACCTTTGGTGGGCCTGAGGACCTGAACTGATAGTAAAACAGGGAGGAAGAGTGAAGCTCAACAGCATTCTAAAGCAGAGCAATGGCGGGCTAGCATGGTGGAAACAGGAGTTTTGGCCTCGCTAGTGGACGGCGAGTCTTTCAAACTGTCAGCACAGATTTACAGGCTGCTGGCGCCACCAGGAGGATCAAGGCCTTACTGCGTCTATTGTGGTGTTGCTTGACATCTGCAGCCTCATCACTGATCTGAATATCTCCTGATGCAGCCGTGTGAAGGTGGGATCGTTTGATCTGAATGACAGAAACTTCCATATGCACTGCACATGACTTCTTGTGAACTGCCAGCTGATCTGCTCTTCTCTGCTGCTCTCATCTCTCCTTTTCCTTTATGACCTTCTATCCTTCCTCTTTCTCTCCTCTGATCTTATTTTCTCTCTACACTCCTTCTGGCTTGTCTGTGTGTCTCCCTGCCTGTCTTTAGGTTCAGATAGTGCACAAAAAGCTGGACTTCAGCCATGTCACGTCTCGCTGTGGCTCCAAGGACAATATCAAACATGTCCCTGGAGGTGGCAATGTAAGTACTGCAGTACTATGAGTACTGCTGCAGCAGACTTGCGTGAGGGTGGAAACATCATGGTTTTTACCAATTCCAAATTTTATGATGAATTACTATAAAAGCCTATGTTGATCAGGAAGAGATCAAAGCTCAATTCGTGTCCTGGTATATGTGTAAGGCATCATGTACCTGATAGTCGCTCAAAACCAGACATGATTCTTGACCTTCATCTGAGAGTTAAAACCAAGCTAAATCCCACTTCTGCCCTTCACACCTCCCATTTAAAGTTCCCTGCGCACTAAAAGGTGTTTTCTCTATTGTTTCTACACATGGATGTTCAGCCTCCACTGTGCAAGAAGATGCATGTGTCCACGAGCATGGATGTAGACACTGTCAAGCCTTCAGACACAGACACTTCTCTCTGCTGCAGAGCTCAGACCCCATGCTGCTCAGCTCAGCACAACGGATGGTAGTGGATGGGAAGTCGAGCATACCTCCATCTTGCCAGCTCAACTTCCAAAACTCATAGGTTCTCCTTTATGTATTCTAGTTTCAAAAGATGAAGGTGTTGTTACCCAAAGTTTTGAGGTGCAGTATCAAAAAAATTGCACCCAGTCAAGAAAGTAGTTCCATCTATGTGTCTGTTACTTGTATCAGAACATCTCAAATTGTTTTTTTAAGGGATGTGGATATCAACCCTCATTCTTGAGAAGCCTGAAGCCCCTGTGTGTTTGATTATGTTTGAAAGTAGCAGGATGCTACACAGCCCATCAACTAACATTCATTAGCTGGCTAACGGCTAATTAGTGGGTAGCAGGAGTCTGTGGGTCTCCTCAGGGAGAGGTGGGTCTCTGCTGCTCTCTTGCTGGGGGGGGGGGGGGCAGTAATTGTAAATACATTTCCCCAAAAAGTTAAAGATATTCACTGCTTCCTTTTTGCTCATATATATATATATATATATATATATATATATATATATATATATATATATATATATATATATATATATATATATATACATACACACACACACATATCATAGCCCAGCATAAATAGGTAAGCGAACAAGCAGTCAGTCAGCCATATGGTGGAGGTCTGGCTCTGGCTCTGGCTCTGGGTCGGGGGCTGGGGAGGTCTCGATCTGCTGGTCTGGCTCTGAACATGGTGGGGGATTAACTGAACACTCGTGTGATCCTTCGAGGTGTTTAAGACTAGTGTCAGTAAGCAGGTGGGCTTGTTGTGGGTGTTGTTCTTACAGTTGATACATGTATTCTACTGGACCAGTGGAGGGTGCAACCTCCGTTAATACCTGGTCTTAAAGACTCCAGCTGGTCCTGATGTATTACCAGCCGAGGACAAGCCGTCTTACAAGTACTACTCTACTAGAAAGTTTTAGAGCATTTTTATTATTTCCTTCCTCATATCCTCATGCTCTCAAAGATCAGATTCAGACTGTTTTTATTTCTTAGCAAGGCCCCTAATATCACTAAATGTATGTATGCAGAAATGAAGATCAGAACCAAGACCAGAAATATACTTCCATTCTGAGACTAGCAGCACTCCAAAACCTGGGGGAGATCCTGCAAGCTAAAAGCATTGTTTGAAGCTATAACACAGCTGACTACCATTGGTTGGTTTGTCCTGTTCATCAGGCAATGGCTGGCCTCTCACCGTGAACATTTAGTATCCTTCAGTGACAACATGTAGGTCAAAGGTGATGGCACATGACGTGTGGCGTGAATACTGAAGTCAGAGTACACATCTCCTCCCTGCAGGTGCAGATCCTGAACAAGAAGGTGGATGTGAGCAAGGTGACGTCCAAATGTGGCTCCAAGGACAACATCAAACACAAGCCAGGTGGGTCTGAACACACCATGCTAGCATCTTCATAAGCAGCAGTTGGTGCACTGACGGCAGTGTGAAGGCACTGTTCCTCAAAGAAAGAGACCTGATGCTGAGTTGAAGACTCTCTTACCTGCCCAGGGGGCTTATGCCTGTCCTGATAACAGCTGTCCATCTACTGCCTCAAGCTGACACCAGGCCAGCCATGGAGCAGCTACGGTGCCATATTTAACTACATGTCGTCACACCCAGACAGTGTTGTGCTGGCAGCAGGAGACTTTAACCCTGGGAATATATATATATATATATATATATATATATATATATATATATATATATATATATATATATATATATATATATATATATATATATATATATATATATATATATATATATATACACACACATGTATATATATTCCCTAATCAGAAACTGCGGATCAATGCCAAGGTAGGGACTCGCATCGAGCAAGGTGCTCTGTCTTTAAATCTGGGAACCCCACAGGAATATAAAGAGGTGCAGAAGGGACAGAGGAAGGGGATTCAGGAGGACTTCAGATGCATGGGGCAGGGAATGAAACATCACATGCTACAAAGACAACCATGCAGCCTCAGGCTCCAAAGACAACATACCTCCTGACACCCTGAACCAGTTCTTTGCTTACTTTGACTGTGAAAACGGAGAGGCCCACATCCAGCCTGCACTACGAGAGAAGGACCACCTGACAGAGCTCCAACATCACCACGTCAGATCCTGATCCTCCACTTGGAGGGGCCAGATGGGATCTCAGGACAGATCTTTAAGGCCTATGCAGACCAGCTATTATTTACCACCTTCTTCAACCTCTTGCTTGCACAGTCTGTCATTCCCATATACCTTAAGGCAACTGGCCTTGTCCCTGTTCCAGGAAAACCACAGTGGACTGTCTGAATGACTACTGACCAGTTGCTCTAACCCCCATGTTCAGAAAATGTTTCAAGACCAGTTGTTTCCTACGTAATAGCTGCCATCCCTGCTGATCTTGAGCAACACCAGTTTGCACACTGAGCAAACAGATCAACAGATGATGCAGTCAAAGCAGCTCTCCACTCAGCCCTTATACACTTGGGACAGAACGTCAGGATGTTTGTTGATTTCAGTTCTCATTTTAACACAACAATCCCACACAAACTGGTTCAAAAACTGAGTGACTTGGGCGAAGGCAGTTCACTGTGGGTGCTGGACTTTCTCAGGAACTGATCTCAGCGTGTGAGGATGGGAGGTCACGCCTAATCCACTCTCACCCTGAGCACTAGAGAACTGCAAGGATGTGTCCTCAGACCTTTCATCGATTCCTTCTTCACAAATGATTGCCCCCCATTTGCCCCTCTGACACCCCTGTAAAATTGCCCATGACACGTCAGTCGTAGGACTCATAGCGAGCAACAGCAAGACACACTACGGAAATGAGATCCCACATCTGGCACACAGGTGTTCCCATAGCAACCTGGACTTAAACCCAAACAAAACAAAAGAAATAGTAATAGACTGCAGGAGATGAAGGTGGGTGGAGCACTCCACACTCTGGATATGTGGAGAGGAGGTAGAGAGGGTGAAATGCATCAAGTATCTGAGATGTTATATCTCTGCTGACCTCAACTGGGCCATCCCCACCTGGCCCAACAGTTCTACCTGCAGAAGATAAAGCAGGCCCACCTTCCTCAGCCCCTGCTGATCAACTTCTGAGGGGCTGCCATCAAGATACTGTTTCACAGCAGAGGACAGGAGGACCTGCAGCAGGTGTTGGGGACCACCTTGCCCTCTCAATGGTATCTGTGCTGGCAGGCTCCACAGAAAGGCCAGCTGTAAACACCCACACTGGTCAGGAGCTATTGACTATACTTGTATGTATACTACAACTAGAACGAGACCATGCAGCAAATATACTGTACCTAGAGTGTACTACACACAGAACTACAGTGCACTACAACTAGAACGAGACCATGCAGCAAATATACTGTACCTAGAGTGTACTACACACAGAACTACAGTGCACTACGACTAAAACTAGACCATGCAGCAAATATACTGTACCTAGAGTGTACTACACACAGAACTACAGTGCACTACGACTAGAACGAGAACATGCAGCAAATATACTGTACCTAGAGTGTACTACACACAGAACTACAGTGCACTACGACTAAAACTAGACCATGCAGCAAATATACTGTACCTAGAGTGTACTACACACAGAACTACAGTGCACTACGACTAGAACTAGACCATGCAGCAAATATACTGTACCTAGAGTGTACTACACACAGAACTACAGTGCACTACGACTAGAACTAGACCATGCAGCAAATATACTGTACCTAGAGTGTACTACACACAGAACTACAGTGCACTACGACTAGAACTAGACCATGCAGCAAATATACTGTACCTAGAGTGTACTACACACAGAACTACAGTGCACTACGACTAGAACTAGACCATGCAGCAAATATACTGTACCTAGAGTGTACTACACACAGAACTACAGTGCACTACGACTAGAACTAGACCATGCAGCAAATATACTGTACCTAGAGTGTACTACACACAGAACTACAGTGCACTACGACTAGAACTAGACCATGCAGCAAATATACTGTACCTAGAGTGTACTACACACAGAACTACAGTGCACTATGACTAGAACTAGACCATGCAGCAAATATGCTGTACCTGAGCTTGTTGCATGAGTATCACCTGAGCATGTCTATGGGAGTCACTCCCTGCTATAAGTCCCTCAGTGAATGCTTTGAAGTGAATCTATTAGCTATCATCCTATTTTGGGGGTCTGGAACTGGTCCTGGACCTGATGACCTCAGAGGAAGCCTCCTAGACCTTCAAGCTTGTGTTTCTCGCCGTCTCTTCCTGGTATTTTCTGCATCCCATGAAAACAGTCTGTGTAGCGTAGCGCTCCCCCGAGCTCTCCTCCGTGAACGCCCCTGCCACGCCCACTCCTCTGTGATTGGTCACCGTTCCGAGGACTTCTGAAAGGCTGGCGAGTGCCAAGATCACGCCTGAGACACATGCATGTAGGCATGTACGCTTCTTTAGATTAGTCTGTCATGAGTGTAACATTGTTGGTGAAAATGAGCGGCTACATTTATTCACCATGCCACTAAAATAGAGTATACCCTTTAAGGTGGTATGTTTTCTTACACGATCAATGCATGAGTTAATGCCCTGAACAACTCAGTACAACTAGATCCCTCCCCAGGAGGAGCAGCCGTCATTCTCACCTGCAGCCAGGTGACCCCAACGACCCTCCCGAGGGGGCTGGGAGATGTAGCGACAGCCTTGCCAGGCCAACGACTCTCAGTAACACCTGACGAGTCATTGTTTTCGGGTCTTACGACCAGTTGTTTTTCGTTTTTTGCCACCACCCTCCTGGTAGATAAAGAGCTGATATTCCCCACCAGGGTTCAGAACTGAAGAAGCCTCTTTGATGAGAGGCGAAACGTCTTCTACTCACACGAGGTTAGTCCAGTTTACCATATTTTATGCTTTTTTGAGACTCATCCTGGTCAAAGAGAACTCCTAGGTTCCTTATGGTGGTGCTGGGGGTCAGGGTGGTGCCTCTCAGGGTATCTAAGTATTTAATCTCTAAGGTGTTTTGGGCCCAGGACAATGATTTCAGTTTTGTCAGTGTTTAATAAAAGGAATATTATGGGTCATCCAAGTTTTTATCTCCTTTAGACAGGCCTCCAGTTTAGTCAGCATATAGCTGACAGGTGATGTACTTTGAGGTGTGAGTGGGGGCTTGACGTGTTACTGTCTTTAGCCACAGCCTCTTTAAGGCAAATAGTGCACATGCGCTCCTCTGTGTTGGCTGGCTCACCTGCATCATCTGGACTAAAGAGTAAACAATCCCAGACAGGGGGTTGCATTTCTTTTCTTCATGAATCCTCCTGTTGCTTAATTCCCAGAGCTGCTAGCACCACTTGCCATCTTTCTCTGCTGAGCTGCCTGTCAGGTTAGTGGATCAGGCAGCACATGCCTGCCCTCTAGTGGTGCCTGCTAAACACTACAATACAGCAGCTTCATAGAAAAGGAGTGTCTGTGGAAGTGGTAAACCGTACAACCACTCAAGCCTAATTCAGTACGCTACAAACAGAAGTACAGCATACCACAAATACAAACACAGTATCAAACAAACAAAACTGAGGTAAACTAAAACCGAAGTACTGTTTTAGTAGTAGTACAAACACAAGTTCTAAACCAAGAACTCGAGTGAACATGTACTCTGATGTCTACTCTGGGTCAGTCTTGTAAGTTGCTCTTTGAACTCAACGCACACCTCATCACTCCTACAAATCTTATTATTACGAGTAATTATTCTCAGTAGTATTCTTAGTGGTAGTAGTCGTAGTAGTGTAGTAATATCATGTGACAATGGTACACTGAGACAATAGCAACGTGATTACCGCAGGTGGGCATCCACTCTTCAGGAAATGACATCATTTTCACACAGATTACCTCGATGACTCACTGACTACTCCTACTGTACCTACAGTAGTACTAGATGCTATCTACAGCAGAACCAGGTACTGTCTTTGACCCAGTTCTCTTTCATGAGCATCATTCTCGTCCCTGCAGGTGGAGGTGACGTCAAGATTGAGTCCCACAAGCTAAACATCAAGGCCAAGTCTAAGATCGGATCCCTGGACAACGTGAGTTCAGGCAATGGACACAAGGTCAGACTTACTCTGTGAGGTCAGGGGTGCACGGGGGGAGGGTATGCTGACTCACCCAGAGTGTGTGTGTGTGTGTGTGTGTGTGTGTGTGTGTGTGTGTGTGTGTGTGTGTGTGTGTCTGTGTGTGTGTGTGTGTGTGTGTGTGTGTGTGTCTGTGTCTGTGTGTGTGCGTGTGCAGGATGAGAAGACAGAGGAAAAGACTCCCTCTCCCCCTAGTTCTGATCCAACCACAGGCCCAGCAGGTGTTGCTAAGGAAAACGGGCTGAAGGAGGCCACTCCTACTCCGTTTGGGGGAGACGGACTGAGGGAGCCCCTCAGCATCGACAGACGCATCACTGAGAAAAGTAGGTGACTCAGCAGCAGGTGTAAAGAGTTGTTTCCTCCTCCATCCTGGCCAGGCAGCAGAGTCAGTAGCTGAGCATCACAATGCACAACCGTGACCAGTGTCCACTGCCGCACGTTCATGATCATATGATGTGACTGAGGCCAGTGGGACAGTGGCGTGCGGCGCTGCAGCTGGCGTTCAGACTCCATTTTGCCAGGCAACTGGTTCCATCATTCATCTTCATTTCTTCGTTGCCCCAGACAGTTAGAGTCTGTTAGCTGGGGACCATTAGGCTGCTAATATCTCCACCTGTGTGTGTGTTTGTGTGCGTGTGTGTGTGTGTGTGTGTGTGTGTGTGTGTGTGTGTGTGTGTGTGTGTGTGTGTGTGTGTGTTTTTCTGTCTCTCACAGATTGAATCTTAGTGACCTGGAGGTGGCGGCTGGCTACACATGGCACTTGCCGACCTGCCAATCAAATGACCAACCAACCCACCACGCTGCAGTCACATTCCTCTGGCCCTGCCCTCCATCTTGTCCACTGCAGCACCAAACTGACCGTTTGCCTCTCGGTGTTTCTCTGGAGTCCACAACCTGCTAGCACCCTGACCTTTGACCCCTCAGGTTGACCTTTGACCCTGCCTACCACAGAGAGGATCACTCTCAACTGATAAATTTCCCTTGGTAGCCGTGGAGTAGAAGCCTCAATCCTAGCGCTGCTAATCTGATGTCCCAACACGATAAACCCGCTCCGCTGTGTGGAAGTCTACTGAGCATAGCCAGTGTTTCCTAGGATTCCCCGTCTATGAGTGTCATTCATATCCCCTCCTACACATTATTCTACACTTCTGTGAGACTTTGATCCTCCAACCATATAAGCAGACCTGTGCTAATGCTTGTTTGACCCCACCTCCAGACCAGGTCCATGTCCACGTGGTCCAGACTGGGCTACCGAGCTGAGCAGGTCTGCCATGTAGCATCCTGTCACCCTCTCTATTAGCTCCAGTCCCACAGTTGTACAACAGCACCATGTCCTGTAATAGGCAACTCTTCAGCTCACTAGTCTAATGTTATCTTCACTGTATCCACCCGTCGTGTGGCGGCTCCTTCTCCCTGGTCCGTTCAAATCATGATGCTCATCGCTAGTGGTGGTCTAGAGATTGTAGAGTATTTGGATTAGAAACTGCTGGGATGTGAGTGGACCTGTAGCTTTTAAGAAAAACAAGGAATTTCAGTGTCAGAACAAGAACCTGCAACTAAATAATTCAAATCAATTATTATTGTACGATAATCAGCAAGAAAGGTGGGCATTAAGCCATTTGACAGAGGACTGCTGCTCAGTAGTTCGGCTCAGCTCAATAGAGCCACGGCGTTTGACCCTGAAGGAGTGAATATTGAAGATTCAATCTTGAGTAGGAGAATTAAAATGCTGCTAACCCCAAAATCTAACTAATGAGTATTAATGCCTGCTAAAGTGATACTTCACCCACGTGTATTTTTGTCTTTCCAAATTCTCACTACTAGGAATATTGAGGTCACTAAGATGTTTTTCCCTCCTGCATCTCTTCTTAGTGACTCCAGACTGCAGGAAGAACCAGCCACGTAGATCCAACTTGAAGCTAACAGAGACTGATGCTAACAACTGCAAGCATGGCGAGAACCACCTGCTCATACACATGAGGAGAACCAGAAGTGTTGGTTTGTTTCTGGACAGTTTAGCGGCTGCTAGCCATCCATCTCACTAGGAAGAGATGCAGTAGGGTAAACATCTTAGAGTGCTAAATACTCCTGTTAGTGTGTACTTGGAAGGTAGAATACCTGTTGTGCGTGGTCTTGTGTGGTGGCAGCAGAGTGGAACTGTTTGCTGTCACACCACTTATTGCTGATGATGTGAAGCCATTCATCATCAGCGTATGTCGCACTTTTAGCAGACCAACTATGTTGCTGGAGAATTCACCAAAACTGTGGGAGGTTGTTGAATGTGTTGGTACTACTAAACGAAAGCTGTTAGAATCAATCCCGGTCACATGGATTTAGCACACGCCCACAAACTACCACCACAAGACAAAGTACAAGCAATAGACTCGTGTCACTGCAAGACCTAGAGACTGTCACTCTCTGCCTGACTGACTTGTTCACAGACTTGAAGGAACACGTTCTTAACTGTGTCCCACACATAAAAAGGATGCTGGTGCATCAACCCTGAGCGCCCCCATGTCCTGTAGTGGTAATCCTAGCACCCCCAGCACATTTCTCCTCTAGTGCATGCAGCACTTCCTGGTCACATGGTTCACCCTGAGGGAAAAGGGTGTGGCCACATCCTCCTTTAAGTCGTTCCTGTGACACCTGCAACTTTCTACACACTTGGATACAAAACTCAGACAGGACAACAGAGAGCTTCTTACGCAACAATGACGGGCTGAGTCGCTGTCATTTTCCTGTCATAGCCATCACAGGCTCGCCTCACTTAGACTCCTCCCACTTCCAGTTGGTTCACCGCACCTCTCTGACAGCAATATCCTAGCTGGGAACGCCTCTCGATACTGCCCCCTGCAGATGAATTGAGACAACAACCACTGATCCTAACGTTCATTGACTGACAGAAAGTGCCATTTAAGGAAATAACGTCACATTCATGGCAAGTCTAGAGCTGGAACTTTCTTTGCAAGTTCATTTGTTGATTACTTTTACCAACAAAATGGTATAGAACATACTAGAAGCTCCTAGACACGTGCGGCTACTTATAAGTTGTAGCCTGCATCTGT
This sequence comes from Aulostomus chinensis, assembly GCF_037954235.1. NCBI lineage: Eukaryota > Metazoa > Chordata > Actinopteri > Syngnathiformes > Aulostomidae > Aulostomus > Aulostomus chinensis. The sequence goes on along the minus strand of NC_141324.1, from coordinate 11,024,561 downwards.
AATGTAAATAGATGGAAGCTCCAAAGTTTTCCTGCATGTTTGTTCAGCTTCTTCTTTCTTTTTTGAAGCATTGACTGCTACAAAAGTAGTGATTAATAGAGAGTATTTGACAGCAGGGGAGAGGAGGAGCTGTCCACGTCCAGTCAAAGCCATGAATGCAGCAGTATTTCATTGAGACAGAACTCAGTTACAAGCTGAGACCATCCAGTGATATTTGAATTTGTTTTTAAAGTCACAAAATGCATTTGCTACATTACAAAGGCCAGATGATATATTACCCAGTTATCCAAAAAGTGAAAATCTGGAATTGATGAGAATTGGCAGGAACAGAATGACGGTGGCTCTCTCTCCATTTTGTCCAATCTCAAGCAACAAGCAACCTAAATTCAAACATTTCAGATCTTGTGCAGAACAAAGAAACAAAAACCCACTGTTTAATCTGATTTTACAGACGAGCAGTCTTGTTGAGTGTCACTCAAGCAGAAGCAGCCGTCTACAGTGGTGGGGGCTCGTTGTCTACCGGCTGTATTTCTATGCATCGTGCATTGAAGTGTGAAACCAGTGAGGTATTTGTGGCCATTAGTTGTCAGATGTGTGACGTGTTGCTGCTGCATCCATCCTGTAGAGAGCGCTGTGTAGCCTCTGGAACACTGATAGTCTGGCTATGAGACCTGACCCCCCCCCCCCCCCCCACCACCACCACCACACACACACACACACACACACACACACACACACACACACACACACACACACACAGCTTCATCGGCCATCCGGCTATGCTTCCTGCCTGGAACTACTAATACTCGTCCAGTCATAGTAACTGTGTACTGCTCCCCTCTCGTGCCCTTCGAGCACAGTCTTGTTAATTCCTGAGGCACTAAAGTGATATAAAAGTTGCTTTACTCTTTGCTGGTAAAACTTTGTCAGCTGTGTACTGTACATTTGTGCTTTTGGGAGCAAAATCAAGTCTTGGTAGTTAGTTGAAGTTATGATAATCAAAGAGCAAGTGATCAATAGTCGTCAATAAAGACTAGACAACTAAAAACACCATGTAATCATATTTGATATTGTACTGTTCCTCCAATCATGGGTTGCCGACAAGTAACATGTGATTCGTGACACACGTGTGGCTCACATGAGAAACTCAATTTTGGATATTTATTCCAGAATAGAACAAAGGAAGGTGCAGGTATGAGCCCATGTATATAAACTAGCTACAAGTCGTCGTGTCATGTGACGGTTGGGCTGGCGTTGTATGTCCGGAATGACCTTTGGTGTTGTGCTACTGGCGATGATGGTTGAACACCCTGCTACCATTGGCTGGTTTTTACTCTCTGACCAAGTTACTGATTCTCCTGCATACTCAGTGTTTGAGTAAGTTATGAACCCAAAAGGTTTGTTGATATCAACCAGTTTGTTAACGAAGAGCAGAAATGGTGACAAATGCAGAGCAGCAGATTAGTTTCACATGTGAGGTTTGGGAGTCGCACATGAACCCTAAACATGGAATCATCATCTGTTGGGATGCAAAATGATGCATTTTGATATACTTTACATTATTTACTGAAATTTTCAAAGTACAGCTACAAATCAGCCTTGATGCGTCGGACCTTGATAATTTGTTCACCATTTATTGATACTGTGTTACATTTACAGGACATGTAGGGATGCCAACAGAAGTTGCTGGTCAGTAAATCACTGATCGACAGGACACATCTCACATGAACAGTTCGGGTTTAATATCTCGGTTGTAGCTCTTGGAAGACAAAATAAGTCATCCTTATGGAAAGGACAGATTTTGTCAAATGTCAGCAAATATACTTTATTTTCAGTTCTTTAAACTCCATTTAACTTTAGGAAGTTACCGTCTGCTACAAAGAGCAAACACCCCCCCCCCCACACACACACACACACACACACACAAGTGTAGGTAGAAGACCAAGTTCCTGCCTGAGGATGTGAAGAGAGAAAATTACAGCTTTGTAACTTGGACAAAAAGTAACAACCAGAGTCACTTGGATGTGCATCCTCAAACGTGACGCACCAGCTATGGTGTTTCAACACCGTCCCTCCACAAGAGTCTCACCCTGTCCTTTGTACATAGATACCACGTTTTTATCACTTCACAAGCATCTCCAACAAAAAGAAAAAACTCCTTCTTTACAGAGTGTTGTGCAAGTTGACAGAAGAATTTACAAAACGTACTATGATTATAAGATTAAAAGCATAAGAAAGGAAAGCTGTACTTTTTTCTTTATTCGGTCTTTTTTCCACCTAGAAAAGGGCTGCTGAAGTCTCAAGAATGTTTTTCAAATGTATCAAAGATGCAAAATTACATGAATGAAGTTTGTCTCTGTTCTGTTGTCAAAGATCGCTCACACATGAAAACGCTCGTTTACCTGATTCAAAGGGACGAGCGACCTGAGGGAGGGCTTGCAGGGGGAATCCCAGGATGATGCACTCAGAGTTAGTTCAGTTTAGTCAGTCAGAAACCAACCGCGAACCCAAACCAGACTTAGACTTTTGGCATGTTGTAGAGAGTAAAGTTCTGTATTAGATGTCTGGACATCGCTACCAACACAGGACTGAATTAAGGAAAGACTTCAACCTAATAACACTCCAGAAAATACTGGTTGATTTGGCCCAATCAGGATTGCGGACGTACAATAAATCCATCAGTTCCATATTAAAACTGCTCGTGTCATGAGAAGAATTCCGGATCAAGTGTTGGTAGATATGCACCAGCAGCCCCGTGGGTGGCCTCCCCCTACAGGGGCTGATCAGCATCACAGTGCTGAGAATGTGTCTTCTTCTGTCGCCAGCGTCTTGTTTCCGGCCTCAGCAACACTAGATTGAACTCAAACTCCAGCTGTGTGTGCGAAATCCCAACGCTGCTGTTTAATTCTCCTGGAGTATCGACTGGAATTGGGCCTAATTTTTGTTTTTGATCTGTGGTTGCTGGCACAACTAAACATTTCCAGTTCTATAATCTTTGAGATGAAACAGGAAAAATACGCTTTTCAGTGCTGTGATGTGGATCCACTGTGGTGAGTGTTAGATCATTCTGTAGGGTGCAACACCATCGCAAGAGCATGCAAGTGAAGAAAAAGTGACCGCTGGTTGTTCCAGGCATCTGTCTGTTTAGCTAGAGCTCATCTCCCCCCTTGAAATCTGAATATTTGGTATGGAAGAGATGTTCATTGTGATTATTTGTTAACCAGTGATGTGAAAATTAATCATGAAATAAAAGGATGAGCAAAAGGTCTGGTAGTGGCAACACTCATTTTTTCTTTGGCGTATTTGAATGTAGTTTATTTTACGACAGTTTTCAAACATTATTTAAACTTTCATGAAGTAGATTGGACCATAATCATAAGTCAAGAGTAAACATATGTCACGCAGTCTCAAAGCGTCCACCTGAGATAAGGCAGGTAAAAAAGCAAATTCAGTCCTGGCTGGAGCTTGAAATTGAACAAAAAAGGAAAAGGACTCTTAATAGTTCTTGAACCACATGGATGAAAAGTGTGGTTCTGGAGTGATTTGACAGTCACAGCATCACAGTCAGTGCTGCTGGCACTGACACGTGTGGAAACACAAATGAAAGGTTTCACAGTGATTGAGAGATTGAAAAAAAAAATGCCTCCTGAGCTGGAACCCAACATGGAACCATCAAGACGTGTTTAATTCCAATTCAGATTTCATAAGCACAAAACGAGTCTTTCACATTTCTCCAAAAGTTCTCAGACATTTACAGGAAGGTCCTAAAACACTGTTGAAGAAATTCCAAGCATTCTTTGTGTCACATCATGATAAAAACAGCTTTAACCTACAATAAAACTTCTATGAAGTCCCAACATCGAGGCTGAAGGAGAAACAACAACAGCAGCTTTCACCACTAGAGACTGTTGAGGGACCACCAACATGCTGGAGCAGGAGGAGCCAGGACCACAGGTCAGGGGGGATGGACCCTCGTCAGCAGACTGATCTGACAATGACCATCGTAACCAAGCTGGACACCCAGCCCCCCCGCACCTGGGTACCACGGCTGCGTAATAAAGTCCCCTCTGACGGTTTGCTAGAAGAGGTTAATGCAGCACTGCAGACTATCACTCTTAAATTCTGCTAAATAGTATACAGCTGAAACCAGGTTAACCTCAGACAAACCTGTAGGCCAGACACACGTGGGCGGCATGGCTCAGGGGTAGAGTGGCCGTCTAGCAACCAAAGGGTCGCTGGTTCAATCCACGGTGACCATGCTGAAGTGTCCTTGAGCAAGATGCTGAACCCATAATTGCTCCTGATGAGTAGGTTGGTGCCTTGCATGGCAGCTCCACCATCAGTGTGTGAGTGTGTGTGTGAACGGGTGAATGAGACTACACTGTAAAGAGCTTGGAGTGCTGCTGAGGTAGAAAAGTGCTCTATAAAACTGAGTTCATTTACCGTTTACACCTGGACTGCTTTGCTCCTATTGACCATCACCAACCCAGTACAACAGTATTCTAAACCTCCACCTGTCTTCTAGACCCCATCCCAACTAAGCTGCTCCAAGACTCTCTACCCTCGTTAGCCCCTCCCTCTTAGATATGATCAATGTGGCGCTGGTATCTGGTTCCGTCCCTCAGTCCTTTAAAGTAGCAGGAATTAGACCCTCCTAAAAAACAAGCCTGGATCCAGAAGTTCTACCAACTACAGACCAACATCACATCTTCCTTTTCTCTCCAAGGTTCTGGAGAAAGCAGTTGCTAAACAGCTCTGTGACTTCTCCATAGCAACAGCTGATTGGAGGATTCAGTCAGGTTCCAGGTTCATCCTAGCACAGAAACAGAACTAGTCAGAGTTACCAGTGACCTCCTACTGGTACCAGATGAGGGACTGGTCTCTGTGCTGGTCTGATTAGATCTCAGTGCAGCTTTGATACCATTGACCACCATATCCTTCTACAGAGACTGGAACCTGTCACTGGTATTAAAGGAACTGCACTAAACTGGTTCAGGTCATATTTACTAGGTCCATCTCAGTTGGTACTAGTTAATGTTGGTTCCTCTGAGACCACTACAGTCAGTTCTGGTGTTCCACAAGGGTCTGTGCTTGGACCAGTCCTCTTCACCCTGTACCTGCTTCCTCTAGGTCACATGATCAGGAAACACTCCATTAATGTTCACTGCTATGCAGACGACACACAGCTGAACTCATCAATGATCCACATGGAACAAACCAGCTGACTAAACTGGAGGCCTGTCTGAAGGACAGAAAAACATGGAGGACCATCATTTCCTTTATTAAACTCTGATAAACTGAAGTTCTTGTGCTGGGCCCAAACACCTGAGGACCACCTGATCTGACGAGACAGGTACCCTGGATGGCACCACCCTGGCCCCCAGCACCACCGTAAGGAACCTAGGAGTTCTCTTTGACCAGGACCCTTTAACTCCCACATCCTACAAATCTCCAGGACACCTTCTTCCATCTACATAACATCGCTAAGATCAGACACATCCTGGCTCAAGAAGATGACACGGCTACTACACGGCCAAGTGGAGCAGTGGTCCTCACTGTGGCCCCCCAGCAAGAAGGTTGTGGGTGGAGCCCAGCTGGAGCACGGGGTCTTTCTGGGTGAGTCTCCATGTTCTCCCTGTTCCTGCGTGGGTTCTCTCTGGTACTCCAGCTTCCTCCCACAGTACAAAGACATCAACATTTTTAAGAGACAATTGAAGACGCAATCGTTCAGAGAGCACCGAGGCACTGAACCTGACTCTTCTCCTCTTTGTCCTGTGGGGTAGAATAAGTCAGAGGGTCCAAGACCCAGCACTTAGTGATTATGTAGCACTAACTGTGTTGTGTGATGTTGTATGTTTGCCCAAAAAAAAGAAAAAGAAAAAGGGAGGGGGGGGGCGACACTTCTTCTGCCACTAGATGGCAGTACCTGTGACCAAATCACAACTGAAGTACTTTTGCGCTACTATGGGTTTTTCCTTCAGTCTGAATTCTTGCTTGTGTTGTACGTCGCTTTGGACAAAAGCTTCTGCTAAATGAAATTGTAGAATTGTAAGAGGGGACCAGGTTAATCCAGACTGTAAATTGACCGTAGGTGTGGCTGGGAGAGCCAATGATTGTCTGTCTCTATGTGTCGGCCCTGCCATGGACTGGTGACCTGTCCAGGGGGAAGGCTGCTGGGATAGGCTCCACCCCCCCCACCCTGAACAGGAGAAGAGGGAGAAGATGGATGGATGGATGGAGGGATGGATGGATGGATGGACGATGGATGGACGATGGATGGATGGATGGATGGATGGATGATGGATGGATGATGGATGGAGGGATGATGGATGGATGAATGATGGATGGATGAATGATGGATGGAGGGATGATGGATGGATGAATGGTTGGATGATGGATGGATGAATGGATGATGGATGGATGGATGATGAATGGATGATGGATGGATGGATGGATGGAGGAATGATGGATGATTGGATGGATGATGGATAGATGGATGGATGGATGGAGGGATGATGGATGGATGGATGGATGATTGATGGAGGGATGATGGATGGATGAATGGATGGATGATGGATGGATGGATGGATGGATGATGATGGGTGGAGGGATGATGGATGGATGGATGGATGGAGGGATGATGGATGGATTGATGATGGATGGATGGATGGATGATGGATGGATGAGGGATGGAGGGATGATGGATGAAGGGATGAGGGATGGAGGGATGATGGATGATGGATGAAGGGATGATGGATGGAAGTACAGATCGGGTCAGTAGCAACGGTAACGACAGACTGCTGTAAAATGCATTGAAATGTGAGGAAGTGATGCCAGCTTCGTTCATGCGCTCTACAAATCAGGTTTCTGGGACGGATGGGTGGCGACATGGCTGACTGATTCACTTCTATCTAGACCTCATCTTGATGCAACCACATGAGGTCTGTTCACAATGCCTTCACATTCAGATCAGATGACATTGTCTCTCAAAGTGGATCGTTGCTTTGTTGGGAGTCTGTGTGCAAAAAAGTTCTAGCTTTTTGTTTGATCAAGAATTTTTCAAGAAGGAGTTTTGATGTATAAAAACGCACAAACAGAAATTTAAAAATATTTACCCTAAAATAACAGAAACTAACACTCAATTGATATTATGGACATAAACCTTTATTTAATGTTCTGCATATTAAATTAGGGTTAAATAATGTAATTTTACAAAAATTCGTACATTATTTGAGACAACAGGAAATTCCTGTAAAAATAATACAGTAATTTTCCTGTAAAAATATGAGAAAAAATGTAATTTGTTATTATTTACATAACATTTAAAATTATGGTTTTGTTTTTATTTTCTAAATTATCTTTGATTCTATCGTGTTATGCCTGTAATTTAAAAAAAAACAGAAAGCTGCGATAAATATTTAATGTTTATTACCGTAAAAATAGCCTCTTTTTTTTTACAGTGTATGTTCATAGTTTTCAAAACACTACATGGCTGTGGGTGGGACATATTCAGATATTTTACTATGTTTGTCACTTCAGAGCAGCAGTGGAATTGGAGCAGTTATAGCCTGGACATAAAATTCATATTCTATCCAAGTATTAGTTATGGAAACCTGTGCCAGATTCTGAAATTAACAAAAATATGAAAACAGTTGTATCTTTCAAAGATCCCCTGGACATATTTTAAGATGTATTTAAAATACTCTTGAATAGTGCATAATACAGTTTTTTCACACAAAAAAGAATTATCTTGGTAAAATCTTTAAAAAATATCAGCACTCCTTCTCCCTCATTAAGAGTCCAGAATCCACAAGAGTGCAAATATATCTAATCTGAGTTTTCTTCATTTCCTACAGTAAAATGGTGCCGTTGGGAAGCTGATCATGCCTCCGGGGAGCTGAGGTACCCAGTGAAATGTAACCAGTTTCAGCCCGAGACACTGCTCTCTTTCCCATTGGAGTCAGCTAAGGATGCAACCCTCATACAGATGGGCAGAACACCTTGAAATCCTGAAGTAGCCCTCCCACGCACACTCCTGAGTCTTGGATGCACTCCAGTTGCAATCAGAAATATCCAACCCCCATACTTCAAAAGACATTATTGTGATGTGGATGGAAAATAATGACAATAAATGACCAAAAAAACCTTATTAAACAACAAAAAAACATTTAGAGATCCATATTTGCATTATTTTGAAAACACTGAATTTGTGTTGAAGCTCAAATGAAAATGTAACACGTGCAAGTGCAGTATTTGTACAGCCTCAGTACTTTATGGTTCATCCTTTAGTTAACAAATCGAACAAATGTTTTTGGTCCGTGCTGACAAGCTTCCTACTCCTCTGCGTCACAATGTCTCTTCACATGCAGAAGCCTCTCAACCACTGATGTTTGATGGCTTTCATGCTGCAACTGCCTTCTTTAAATTCTGCCAAAGATTTTCAGTCCGGTTTGAATCTGGTGACTGAGAGGGCCACTCCAGGACATTCCAGGATCTGTCTCTCAACCAAGCTGTGGTCGACTTGGAGGTGTGCTTGGGATCACTGCAAATCTGTTGTACGGTCATTGCACTCTGGGTCGTGGGGGTAGCAGCCTCAGCAAGGAGGCATGTAAAGTGTTTGATTAAAATTTTATCATTAATTAGACAGCAATACAAAATCAGGCAGTGGTCAGCAACACGCATGCATGCAACAGCACTAAGATTACAGAGTTGTGATGAAGGCATCCTCTGGCTTCCAGAGGTGTAAGGTTCACGAGAGTCATGGACCGCATTCTTAGAGTTCTTTTGGGCCGGCTGGATCCAAGTATGAATGGGTGCTAAGCTGCCTGAGGTGGGTGCTCTGGGTGGTGTTGTACGTGGCCTTCATCAAACCCTTTTTGCACTTAAAATGTAGGTGTCTGTCAGCAAGTAATTCTGTAAAAATGACCATGAAAGGAGGAATTCAAAGGTTGTGGCTCGATCGGCATATCTTGATTCAACATGACCCTGCAGTACGTTTGTCACGATGGGGTTCAAAAGGGCGAGTCAATGTGAAAACATAGGCCCAAGAGGTCACCTGTCAATGACCAAATTTTAATGTTGCTGAGTTGTAGTTAACTGAGTTTCCTTTCTACCTGAGTCATTGAAATAATTGATTGGATTCAAATTTGAGCAGTATGAATGTGCAAACTTATTGACCTTATACCAGGAAGGTGTTTCATGAAGGAAATTTCAGGCAAGTCAGTTCTACCCTTGCTTCTACCCTTGTCTGTGCCTTGGGAACAAAGATAACCTGTGAAATTCCAGCTGGCTGCCTGTGTGGCTTTGAGCGCTAAGTGGAAAGCTTAGTGAGGGTTTATGACTCATGCCAGGGGAGGGGAGTGTTGCACACGGACAGCAGCGGCAACAGGTGGCTCACCAGTAACACAAGTGTTGCACGGCTGATGTAGAACAAGGGTGAAAAATACTTGACTATAACTTAAATACATGCAATATCGGTTGTGTTTCTACAGGAAGTCTCCCCATCCCTGTCTTTCTGCTTCTGTCTTGTTTTTGTTAACTCTCCAGCTCTCTGTCAGTCTCTCTCCCCTTCTATCTCTCTCTCTCTTTGTATCCGACTCTCTCTTTCCTTATTTGGGTATGGCCCTAATCCTTATCCAACTTTGTCTCTGTCTCAGTTTCCTGCTCACTTTCCTCCAAAGAGTCTGGGTCTGCTCCATGCTTCTGCCTTGTTGAAAGCAAGTTTCACCTGGCATTGTGGTGAACTGATGGCTTATGAGGTGAATTAATTGATTCACATGAAACTGGTTGGGGAACTGGTTAATGTGGGCATTCCCATGAGCCATTCAACTGTCAAGTATATGCAGTGGATTGGTTCCTATTTATGTAGAGTCGCTGGAAGAGTGCATGTGTGTATCAGAGGATATATATATATATATATATATATATATATATCTCAATCAGCTGAAAGTGAGTAAGAAACCCCTGTTACTTAACTGACCAGAACCGTCTTCCCAGAAGTGACTTGATAATGTCCTCTGATGAGAAAGCATTCCTTTGATTTTAGTCGTGTTTATGCGCGTAAATTCAACCCCAATTCCAATGAAGATGGGACGTTGTCTAAAACATAAATAAAAATAGAATACAATGATTTGCAAATCTGTTTCAACTGATATTCAATTCAATACACAACAAACAGATCAACTTTGTGGTTTTTCTGCAAATATTCATTCATTTTGAATTTGAAGTCTGCAACATGTTCCAAAAGAGCTGGGACAGGGGCAACAAAAGACTGGGAAAGCTGAGGAATGCTCAAAAACACCTGTTTTGAACATTCCTCAGGTGAACAAATTGATTGGAAACAGGTGAGTGTTAGGATTGGGTATGAAAAGAGCATGACTGAAATTCTCAGTCGTTCACAAGCAAAGATGTGAGGATGAGGTTCACCACTTTGTGAAAAACTGCATGTACAACATACATTTGCAAGGAATTTAAGCATTTTATCATTGACAGTCCATTATATCATCGAAAGATTCAGAGAATCTGGAAAAATCTCTGCACATAAACTGCAAAGCCGAAAAGCAACATTGAATGCCGGTGACCTTCGATCCCTCAGGCGGCCCTGCATTAAAAGCCAACATCATTGTGAAAGATCTTCCCACTGGGGCTCAGGAACACTTCAGAAGACAACTGTCAGTTCACAGAGTTCGTCACTCCATCCACAAGTGCAAGGTAAAACTCTCCCATGCAGAGCTAAGCCATCCTGCTACGCAACGCAACGTCGAAATGACATCTATTTAAGGTCATTTGGACGTCCAAACCAGGTGTCCTGAAGGTGCAGAATGAAAGTTGTGACATAATCTTACACTGTACTTCTACTGTGGTGACGTCTATGCCTGGTCTGTAATGCAGACTTGCTTGAGCCTGGAAATGGAGAATGTTTAAGATTCTAAATATTAATTTTCCCACAAAGGGTGGCGCTTTTTTTCTTTCTTAACACGCTCCATCAGGCATGGAAAGTCTGGAAAATTTGACAGAGCTTGTATACCTTTTGTGCATGCCTAAAAAATATACTAGGGGTGGGCGATATCAGGAAAACATGCGATGTGCGATTACACTGTTCAATATTGCCATGACGATATGACCTGTGATAACTGTGTATGTGTGTGTGTGTGGACATTAAAGCATATCTTTCTCTTTAAATATTTACAGCTTACATAGACCACACACATTAAAAGCCTAGGCCCGTTGAATAAAGAAATTAACAGTTATTTGTATCCAACATATGCTTTTATTTTTAACATATTGCAATTGCACAAGGCTCAAACCTGACTGTTGGCAAATTCAAACAATTTCCAAGCCTCTAACTAAAAGATATCTGGGTGAAAACATCAATAAAATAAATTAAACATGGCAACTGGCAGATTAAACATTTCTCCTATTATAAAGATCGAGACCTGCCAATGCGCTCGTCTTGCTGAACAGGTGGCAAATACAGTTCTATGATGGTGAGTAATGTAGAACCACTGAATCAAGAGAAAGGGAGATTTATCCATCCAAGACTCCTTTAACACGTCTCTTACTTCAAGTTCTCACACAGGAACACCAACATGGTCTCTTCGCTAGGTTGCAAGCAGGAGCGCTGACATGTCACCACATTTCCCTGACGTGCTGAAGAGCCTCTCAGAGGGCGAACGAGTGGCTGCGGAGTCGCGTTCTCTAAACTCGCTAAATCACACATGTGATTGGTTTATTTTCGCAGCATGTGAAAATGAACTTCTCATCGTGGACACGACTTTTGCAATGTGTTAATTGCACATTTTGATATCGCGATGACGATTCACATGCGATTAATCGCCCAGCCCTAGTGTACACTCACTGGGTGTAGACTTTGAAATTTTCTTAGTCAGTGGCACCGGGCTTTCTTGTCAAGAGGATCCTGATGACAGAATATTCCAATATTAAAAATGTATTTGAAAGGGTAAAATGGTGTATTTATATAAAGTAATGCATACTGACTGGGTACACTTTGCTGGAAGTCACACAACAAGGCGTCCGCCAGGTCCTCAATCATATTTATCAGGTCGCGACTTCCGCTTTCTGAACTGTCGCCTTCACATGGGTACACAAGAGGTCACGGCTAAACTTACAAGCAGTGAGTGACACTGTAACCTGAATGGCCTGTAACTTTGTGGAGGCAAAAGAGAAGAGGGTTACTCACCAGCAGTGGGCATCTCCTCTGGAACAACTTCAGGGCCAGATCTGGCAGCGTGTTCAGACTGAAGGACACAAATCAGCCTGATCATTGTATTTACATGGTTACACAGGCGGTCAGCGCCAAACTTAATTCACAGTTAGTATTTGCCACTTTCACCTTTTTTGCGGAGGCAAAGGGAAGAAGTTTACTCACCGGGGGTTCCTCTGAATTCCAAGGCTCCTACTGCTTTGCAGCGGCCTGTTTTTCAGAACCTATCAAGATATTAATTTAGCCTGTAATTGGTGTTGTGTATACCTAATCGTCGCTTCATTAATTGATCATACTGACCATCTTTTTTGGCAAAAACTTTGGAGGGTGCAGGTGGAAACTGTGGCATCCTGTCATCTATGAGGATTTAATTTAAAGTAAATATTAAAAAACCAGCCTTCACATAACATACAAATATTTGATTGTTATTTTTGACATTGAAATAATGTAGAAATAAATGAGCCATCCTGCTCCCCTCCCTATCTTCATCAGATGCTGTGAAAGAACGTAAGGACATGAAATAAAAACATGAATGGTCTACAGTTGGGGCCTCGGCAGGAACACATTCCAAATACATTTTGTAATTGCTTGAGAAAAATACCCAATTGTACGAAGTACGTGTCCCTCTCATAACCTCCTCCTCCTCTTCGTCCTCCTCTGTGTGGCTCGTGAGGGTGTACTTTTCAATTTCCTTTCAATGGTGTCCTTGAGGGTGTTCTTTCAATTTAAATGCTTTGGTGGCTTTGTTTTTTGGCCACCTAACAACTCCCCTTGACTGGTCCACCCAATTAACCGGGATTGTGCTTTCCCTCCTCCACCCAAACAGCCTTGCCATACATGACCTGAGAAAAACAGAATCGGCATTACTCCACACATTCCCGTGGAACCTCAAGACTTACATGAAACAAGGCTCATCACCAGGTGAATTCTAATATTGTTTTCAGAAAATGAAATCAGGTTGATGGTGGTTAGGGTGGAAACAATATAATTAGAAGTGATGTTGGGGAACAAGGTCAGACAGTACTACTACAGAGTGGAAGCCAAGGCAAAAAGGTCATGACAGTGGTTCTCAACCTTATGGAGGACCGTTGACAGTGAAGTGAAAATTGAAGGTATTTCAAATAATTTGTTATTCCTTTATTTGACTCGTGAGGTTTAAAACCACTGGGAAGGTTGAGCAAAGACTCTTTTCGACAAGTGGTTAAAAAAAAATGATGTGCCAAAAGAGACAGCTGATGATGAAGGCAGGCATCTAAGCAAACTGGTTATATACAACAACAAAAAAAGACACCTTTTACCATCAAGTTCCAGATCATGGTGAAGGGGTATCAAGACATCACCGACAGTCTCTTGTGGGAGGGAAGCCACCTTGTGGTACAGATCAGTTTCTGCCAGTGTTCCATTTTTGATCATTCCTGGGAGGGGATCTCCTGTGCACACAATGTCTATAAGTTTTGAGCTGCACGGTGTTTGAAGTAACAGTGACGTGTGACGCTGATGCAGAGAGTCTCACGATGATGTCCCATCTGCGTTTTTTGTTTGTTTGATGAAAACGAAGCATTCATTTCTCAACAGAAAGCAACTTTCCCTTTCCTTGACAGAATAAAAACTTTCTTCTGCCTTTTGCTTGTGTCTGACTCTGAATGTTCAATTTCAGACAAACGTCTGATGACTTGTTCTCATGGACTTCTCCCACTCCTCATGGGTTTTTTAAAAAAAATTTTGGAGATAATTTTCTTAAAGTGGCTGACATCTTCATGAAGATGAATGAGTCTGTGTACATTGTACACTGGAAAGGTCTTGCCATGCAGGGGGCACTGCACTGGACAAAGCGTTTCAACAATTCCTGGGCATATTGCAGGTATGCATTGCGATGGGTCTCATCTGACTCAAGCATTATTGACATAGCTGTTGTCAGGGTCAAGAAATGTTTGTACATGTCAGGGGACACCACATTTTTTAAAACCACAGGCCCTGTACACAACAAAAACTGCCTCAGTTCAGTAGCTTTCCACCTGTCTAGCTCATGCAACCCCCAGGGTTGACCAGCAAATTCACAAGGTGTCTTCCCTCTCAAAGCTATGAGCTTTTGGAAAATTTCATCTTTTTACCTTACAGATATACGGCAAATCTTGGGGCCACGGGTCATATAACTTAACATGGGTCTCATTACTCCCAAGATGACCATATGCATGTAATCTAATGCAAATGAGCTAATAAAGGAATTCCAGTAGCAATGAGAGGGCTAACACTAGTTTGATGGTTAGCGTCAATCCTAGATAAGGCCTCATCTGTTCTAGAAGTGCTTTCAAGTTCATTGAAAACCATTCTTCTTTCAACTTGAGCACCTCTGACTGTACATCTTTCACAACCCTCGTAGGAATTGTGGCCCTTTTTGCACTTTAGATAGGCCCTTGTAGGTGCATCACAGACGAGTGCTCTAAAATGGACATTGTAGGTTTGGCCTTTATAAATTAACCCATTGTTTTGGAGATGTTTGTACTCCGTCAAAAAGTCTTTCAGGTAATCCTCAAGTGGACTCAGCTTACTCTGTCCACTAAATATAGCCACAATAAATGGGTCTGAATGTTCACGCTTTGCTAGTATAGGCCAGAATTGTATACCGATGCCATCAATGTCATCAACGTAACAGTGAGATTTACATCTTTGGCCTCAGCTTGACTTCAATAATGGCAAATGCCCCTTTCCAGTCCATAATAAGTGCACTGCCCCCCACATTTATCTTCCGTTGTATTACACTGTGGTGTAGCTAGAAGTGTCCTGGCATCTAGAGGCAACAGGTGTCCTTGCTTTTGTAGTGTTACCAGGAACTCATGAAGTGATCTGTGTGTTGTTTTGTTATGCACAGCCCATTGGCTCAAGTCCTCTTCAAAGCCCTCGTGCCCCTTATCATGTTGTTCTGTTTCTGAGTTGGTAGACCAATATTCCTTGTCTGTGTCAAAATCGGACCAATCCGGGGATTCAGGAATCCTGCCACTGTTCGAACTACTTTGACTCCTGGGCATGTTATCACTGCTTGAGCTGCTTTGTGTCTGAGGGACATCTTCACAGCCACTATTTTCTTCCCGAAGAAGATCTTCATCGCTGTCTGAGTCACGCAACAACTGATCCATTTCTCTTTCACGTTTGCGCCATGCTCTCAAGTAAGACATCTGTAAACACAGGTGAGAATCCATTAAGTCTTATCTTATATGACAGCACTGATTCACAGTTTGAAATATGAATTGTTCTTTACTTTGTTAGCTTGTGGCTTCTCTCCAAAGCAACAGAAAGGACACCAAGTTCCAAGGCAGGGGGTACACACCAACTGAAAAAGAAAAAAACTAATACTAAAATTACACAGACGAAACTACATATAAAATACAAAAATAACATTATCATAGTGGGCATCATGGTTACAGAATTAAGTGTTTATGTTTGACAATTGTGCATCTTTACTTTTCACAGCTGTAGACCATGTGTAACTCTATTGTGCTGTCTGATGTCATCCGAAGAGAAAGTCAGGCAGCACCAAACACACTTCACATTCCAAAACCTTTGCCGGGACAATGCAAGAGCGTTAAGTTCACCCACCCAACAATTTAACCTCTGCTTTTACTATAAATCTATCAGTGAATGAACATTTTTCTCATGCGCTATCTACTATGCAGACTTGCACATACCAAATTTTAACACATGAAGCACTTGAATGCATCATTCAGAGTTTGAATGTCCTTTACCTGTTAGTTTGGGGTTTCGGCTCCAAGGGAAGATTTCAAGGAGAAAATATCCCAATGTAACACTTAGAAGAAAGAAAACAGATTTATAACAAAACTATTATAGGATTTGACCACTTATTTCAAAGTGGGCTTCAGCTCAGTATGGCCCATAAGTACATAAGATGCAGAAAGAAATTAAAGCTGCAAGCAGCACTGTTAGGGCCTGAGCCTCCTTGCGCCACCTGCACCTGGGACATGTCTTGCTGAATCCAAGGATGTATTTTGTAAAGCGTTAGGACTTGTAGTTTAGGAGATAGAAGCCTCAGTGTGAGAGCAGAGCTGAGAGCTGTGCCTTTAAGAACCCCTCCCCCGCTGCACTCTGCCATCTGGGTCAGAGTGGAGAGCAGAGGAGGATTTACTCAAAGTATTTGTGTGAAAAATGGTCATAAATCACTATATGTTGGTCAAAAGTGGAATGTAATACCATAATTTTGTAGGGCTTTATGTCAGGAATTCTGTGGTGCGTTTTTGAAGGTGTCGGAGTTGTGCTTTGGACGTGACAAATGTGTGTTTGACACTGTGCAGTTTGAGAGGAGACAGGCTCCCCATTGGTTTCCATTGAAGGTGAGAAGGGTCTCCCTGATTTTGAGGGCTTAAAAATCCAAACCGTTTGAGTTATTTCAAAGTTTTTATTAACTTTTGATCAGCACAGGTACCTGTGTCATGTATAAAATTTTGGAAGCGATACCATTAATGCCCTAGGAGGAGAGAGCCTGAGTTCGGGGCTGAAATTGTCCAAAATTTGATATTTGCATCCATTTTTTTAGGACTTCCTGTTGGATTTGGCCTGGGAGTAAAAATGTATCATTTGTAGGTCTTGATGAGACAAATAAATCGGTGTTGGTCCCGTGTCCGTCGGACATTCCTACGGGCTGTGGCAGCCCTTTTTCTCTACCTAGGTGGCGCTATTAAGCAGAGCGACATTTGCCAAATTTGTGTGTGCCAAATTTGGTGAGTTCTTGAGCGGGTGTAAAAATGCCCCGAAGTAGCATTGGAACAAGAAAGAAGAAAGGAACAAACGAAGCAATAACAATAGGGTCTTCACCCCTAAGTTACTTTGAGCTCAGGCCCTAAAAATGCCAACGTTGGCGGACATTCAGGTTACTGGTCAGAACGCAGCATAATTGAGAACCCCCTAATGAAATTATCAGTATGAAAATTTCAACTCAGTCCGAACTGAATTCAATTACAAAATGATGATATGCCCTCCTTTCCAAAGCATCTTTAAATACACTTTTTTTGAAGACACGCGCAGGCGGTCAAGAGGGGTTTCAGACACCAGTTAGCTGAGGGCTGAATGCAGTTAGAGGTTAGCTAACCTTCTAACCTGCATTTACCTTAAGGCTAAATGGCGAATGCTCACTTTCACAGTGAGGCGTGCACATACAATACACATACCTAAAGCAGCCTGCAGTGAAAATAAGCATACTTGTCTGAGTGAAACTGATGACTTTTTAAGAGTTTGAGCCTTCGATCACAGACTAGGCCCCAAACTTGTGGCCTCGTCCAAAACTTTGGGCAACAAAAGTTTGGACAACTGTCCCAGTTCGCTCAGGCAACAAGGCTATAAATTAAGTCAGATATGTAAATAAACATTACATGACTTACCCTTAAGTAACTGAATGTTTTTCGAAGGACAAAGTGCGTGTCTTCGCCTTCTTTCTTCTTCCTCTTACAATAGTGTGCAGCCTCAGTGAATCAGAGTGGGTTTTACTAAGCCCCATGGTGTTATCTAGCTTCAGCTAATTGGCGGTTGAAGTCGTCCCGAGTTAAGCCACACAATCTCAACGGTTTATGTAGCAATGCCGATTTATCCACACATAAAAAAAAACATGTCTGGATTTTTGGCTCTGTGGCTAACCACCCCACCCTAGGTGGCGCTCGCGTAGCTGACAAAATTGGCCGAAATCTCACCATCCAGCATTGTGTTGTGGATTTTATTTAATCCATCCATCCCTCCATCCATCCATTCATCCCTCCATCCATCCATGTTCTCCCTCTTCTCCTGTTGAGGGTGGTGGGGGTGGAGCCTATACCAGCAGCCTTCCCCCTGGACAGGTCACCAGTCCATGGCAGGGCCAACACATAGAGACAGACAACCATTGGCTCTCCCAGCCACGCCTACGGTCAATTTAGAGTCTGGATTAACCTGGTCCCCTCTTGATGTCTTTGGACTGTGGAGGAAGCTGGAGTACCAGAGAGAACCCAGCAGGAACAGGGAGAACATGCAGACTCACCCAGAAAGACCCCGTGCTGCAGCCGGGACTCGAAACCACAACCTTCTTACTGTGAGGCGACAGTGCTGACCAGGGACTGGGATGGACATCAAGAAGAGCAAGTCGGAGTGGGTTGGGCGTCACTATGGAGACATGAATGGAATGGGGGATTGAATCCTCCACCTCCGCATCTTTGTGGTGCGTGTTTTAGGTGCTCAGACACATTCATATTGATGAAGTCCTCCGCGGCTGCAGAATCAAATTTCATGATTCCCTCTGCACAAGCATAACAAGAGAAATGATTTTAGATGTATGCAAAGGCAGTTTGCAGCCATATACCCAAGTCCCGAGGTTTGCAAGCAAAATGTTTCCTGCATCCACTACCAACTCTGGATCAATACAAAACCATCTCAGCAACTGTTAACTGTAACCCTTAGGTTGTCTACAAGAGGGGCTGGGCAGACTGGATGTAGTGTAATATTTCCTTATAACGATATAATTTGACGTTGGTCAAGACTTTTTCACATTAAATGCTCGGCACTTTCATGAGTGACCCTACTTGGTGCAGCACCAACAGAGAGGCGCGGCTGCAGTGGAAAGAGTGAGCAGTCAGCCTATAACGGGACTAATTTTGAACTCAATATCTGTTTAAAATTGATCCAGTACACTTCAGAAACGGGGATGCAAAGGTTCTGAGCATGTCCTGAGATATGCCCGCAACACACAGACAGGCTGACGAACCTTTCTTGTATTATACGATGATTTACCAGTTTTAATTTATTCTTTGTTGTCTTCTGTTTCTTTCTTAACCTTATAACCACCTTACTTTCCTTTAGCGGATGAATAACATCCATCCATCGACAAAGAGAATTAGCATTACTTTTTATTCAATCAGAAGGGAAGGAAATGTTTTGTCCGACATTTTTATTTATAGACTGGTCAACATGAAACTTGAACTCACCTTGTATTGCTCTATAAATCCTTGTTCCCTCCAGAGGCCTTTCCCCCTTTTTCCTCCTTTCAAATAAATCTTGCTATGAGGTTGTTGGTCAAGAGCTTACAGAAAAATACATTTCGATAAATTAATGTGAAGGATATATGCGGGCGGCATGGTGGTGCAGTGGTCAGCACTGTCGCCTCACAACAAGAAGGTTCCGCGTTGGAGTCCTGGCTCGGGTACGGGGTCTTTCTGGGTGAGTCTCCATGTTCTCCCTGTGCCTGCGTGGGTTCTCTCCGGTACTCCAGCTTCTTCCCTCAGTCCAAAGACATGCAAATGGGGACGAGGCTGATTGATACTCTAAATTGACCGGAGGTATGAATGTGAGTGTGAATGGTTGTTTGTCTCTATGTGTTGGTCCTGGGATGGACTGGTGACCTGTCCAGGGTGAACCCTGCCTCTCACCCCATGTGCTTTCCGAGGGTTTATCATTAGTTAATACAAACTGAGATGGACCTAGTAAATATGACCTGAACCAGTTAAGTGCAGTTCCTTTAATACAAATGACATGTTCCAGTCTCCGTAGAAGGATATGGTGGTCAATGGTATCAAAGCTGCACTAAGATCTAATCAGACCAGCACAGAGACCAGTCCCTCATCTGATGCTAGTAGGAGGTCACTGGTAACTCTGACGAGTGCTGTTTCTGTGCTAGGATGAACCTGGAACCTGACTGAATCCTCCAATCAGCTGTTGCTGTGGAGAAGTCACAGAGCTGTTTAGCAACTGCTTTCTCCAGAATTTTGGAGAGAAAAGGAAGATGTGATGTTGGTCTGTAGTTGGTAGAACTTCTGGATCCAGGGTTGCTTTTTTGAGAAGGGGTCTAATTACTGCCACTTTAAAGGACTATGGGACAGAACCAGATACCAGCGCCACATTGATCATATCTAAGAGGGAGGGGCTAACGAGGGTTAAAGAGTACTTAAGTAGCTTGGTTGGGATGGGGTCTAGAAGACAGGTGGATAGTTTTGGAGGAGGAAATAATTGAACTGAGCTCATGAAGGCTGATGGGAGAAAAACTGTTAAAGTGTGTGTCTGGTCCTCCAGCTGCCTCTAAGGTTCTGGGTTCTAGGTGCCATGTTGTCAGCTGATGGCAGGAGGAGGTGAATTTTCTCTCTAATCAGGACAATTTTGTCATTAAAGAAGTCCATGAACTCTTTGCTGCTCAGGGAAACAGGAATGCTAGGTTCAGTAGAGCTGTGGATCTCTGTCAGTCTGGCTCCAGTACTGAAGAGGAACCTGGTTGTTCTTGTGTTCCTCTATTAGTGCTGAGTAGTAGGCTGCTCTTGCTATACGAAGGGCTTTTTTATAACTTTTAAGGCTGTCTTGCCAGATGATGTGAGACTCCTCCAGTTTGGAGCAACGCCATATTCTCTCTAACTTCTGGGTTTTTTGTTTAAGCTGTCTGGTTTCTGAATTGTACCAAGGTGCTTGTTTCCTTGGATTTATAGATTTAGTTTTTAGTGGGGCAATTGAGTCCAAAGTTGATCCTAAGGTCCCTGTTGCACTATCGGTAAAATGATCAGTTTGGGAGGGACTAAGGTTGACAACAGTGTCCTCTGTAACAATGGGACATGACACTGAATTAAGCGCCACTGGAACCACTTCCTTAAATCCAGGTGTGGCCTGATCAGACAAACATCTGGAAACTACAGTTTTCCTGAGTGGAGTGTAGTTGATCAGTCCAAATTCCAAAGTGATTGATTGGTGGTCTGATGAAAGCGTTCTGTGGAAACACAACTAGACGTTCAACTTCAGTTCCACATGTTAGGAGGAGGTGGAGGTGTGGTTGTGACAGTGAGGGGGTTCATGGACAGACTGATGGACACCAGTTGAGTCTAGAAGAGAGAGAAATGCAGCACCAGACTGTTGTTATCAACATCCTCATGAATACTGAAGTCTCCTCCAATCATGACTTGATCTGATTTAGAACTTAACTGACAGAAACTCTGAGAATTCAGATCAGAATCCAGAGTCAGGACCAGGAGGACGGTCCTCAATAATCAGTCAGAGAGGCTGGAGAGTTTCCAGGCTGGAGGAGACAAACTAAGAATCAGGCTTTCAGATGAACTGAAACCTGTTTTGGGTTTGGGATTTATTACTAAACTTTGGTCAAAAATGGCAGCAACTCCACCTCCTCAGCCAGAGCCTGGAGGAATGTGAGTGTTCCTGTGACTGGAGGAGAGGATTCATTCAGACTAGCATCCTCATCAATCACCAGCCAGGTTTAGGTGAGACAGAGCAGGTCAATACAATTGTCAGATATCAATTCATTAACCAATTCAGTTTTTGGCATCAGAGATCTGATATTTAAAAGTCCACATCTAATTTTTAGATTTTTTTTTAGTTAATTTAGTGGTTGTGTTAATTTTGATTAGGATTTTCTGATTGACTCCTCTACAGTAGAACTGGAGTGAGTAAACTGACGTGGTCGGGGCACAGACACAGTCTCTATGTAGTTTTGGGTGGGTAACTGCCCCCTAGTGGACGCACAGAGAAGCGTGTAAGACAGCAGTGCTGCTTCCTGGTCTGAACTCTGGATTGTCAGGGTTTTGGTTCTATTATAAACTGGGCCATATTTCTGGAAATGAGAGCAGCTCCGTCCAACGTGGGATGGACGCCGTCCCTCCTAATCAGACCAGGTCTCCCCCAGAACGTTTTCCAATTATCTATGAAGCCCACTTGGTTTGCTGGACACCACCTCGACAGCCAGCGGTTGAACGACGACATGCGGCTAAACATGTCGTCACTGGTCCGATTAGGTAGGGGTCCAGAGAACACTATGGTGTCCGACATCGTCTTCGCAAATGTACACACCGACTCAATATTAATTTTTGTGACCTCCGACTGGCGTAGTCGGACGTCATTACCGCCGAGGTGGATAATGATTTTATCGTATTTACGTTTACTTTTAGCCAGCAGTTTTAAATTTGACTCTACGTCGCCCCCTCTGGCCCCTGGAATGCACTTGACTATGGTTGCTGGTGTTGCTAATTTCACGTTTCTCAGAATGGAACTTCCAATTACCAGAGTAGAATACTCAGCGGGTGTGTCGCAGAGTGGGGAGAACCTGTTGGAGACGTGAAGCGGTGGTTTGTCGCTGACAGCAGGCTTCTGCTTCGGACTATGCTTCCTTCGGATAGTCACCCAGCCGCCCTGGTTTCCTGGCTGCTCGGGAGCTGCCGGGGGAGCGCTAGTTGGGGCTAAGCTAAGACGGTCTGCACCAGCTAACGGGGACTGGCTAGCTCTAGCGGCTAATTGATTGGATCCATCGGTGCGGAGCCGCCACAGGTCCAATTCAACCTCGCTAAGCCTCGCCTCCAACGCTACAAACAAACTACATTTAACGCACTTATCAGTACCAGTACAGAAGGCTGAGGAGGAAATGAACAGTGGCCCACTGAGCAGGAGAGAAGAGAGCGAGAGGGAAGCCATCGCTAGCTTAGAGTGCAGACTTTACAAAAATAAAGGCTGTCAGACAGATAGTCTTTAAACTTAGGCCAAATAAAGCAAATAGATATGTAGTTTGGGAAGGTAATTTGTCAAAGAATAAGGAATTAGCAGGGATGATCACACTTTAGCTAGCACAGCAAGCAAAGCACTATGTTCACCAATGTACAAACAGGAAGTAAGGTCACACGTTTACCACAACGCAGGTAGAGAGGAGGTGGAATAAGTGGAAGAAAATGGATGGATGATGGATATAGGCAGGAATAACAAGATTTGTAATAAAATCTTTACATTAGGTGATCAGTGTCCCCTAGGGTGGTTTTCCTTTTATCTCTCTACTTATCTCCTTGCCAAGCACAGGTGGTCTATCATTACACAATGCTTTGGTTGTGAATTTGTATTTTCATTTAAGATACCTCTCCAAAGCTTTGTGAACAGAGTCCTTGGTGTTCAAATTCTGAAAATTCTCCACCAATTCTCAAAATTTGCAGCACCTATTGGAAAACACAAATTCATAATTAAATTGACCAACTCTCCCCAGAGGAATGTGTAAATGCATTGTATTATTTTATTGGCCGTAAAGGTACTGGTATAGGTAAGTTGCTTTGGCTAAAAGCATCAGTCAAATGACTAAATGTAGGCCTGTCTGAAGGAGATAAAAACTTGGATGACCCATAATTTTCTTTTATTAAACTCTGATAAAACTGAAGTCATTGTCCTGGGCTCAAAACATCTTAGAGACACCCTATCTAATGAGACAGGTACCCTGGATGGCACCACCCTGGCCCCCAGCATGACCGTAAGGAACCTAGGAGTTCTCTTTGACCAGGATCCTTTAACCCCCACATTCAACAAACCTCCAGGACGCCTTCTTCCATCTACGTAACATCGCTAAGATCAGACACATCCTGGCTCAAGAAGATGCAGAAAAACTAGTCCCTGCTTTTGTCACTTCCAGGCTGGATTACTGCACCTCCCTCCTACCAGGCTGGACTAATAAGTCCCTAAAGATTCTCCAGCTGGTCCAGAATGCTGCTGCCGTGTGTTGACTAGAACTGGTAGCAGAGACCAGGTCTCTCCTGGACTGGCTTCTCTGCATGGCTCCCTGTCAGATTCAGAACAGAATTAAAAATTCTTCTTCTACCATCAAAGTCCTCAACAATCAGGCTCCTTCATCCCTGACAGAGCTCCTAGTCCCCTATGATCCAGCTTGAACCCTTCACTCCCAGGATGCAGGGTTCCTGCTGGTTCCTAGAGTTCTAAAAGTAGAATGGGAGCCAGAGCCTTCAGCTATCAGGCTCCCTCCTGTGGAGTCGTCTCCCAGTTTCAGTCCAGGACCCAGACCCCCTCTCTACGTTTAAGAGCAGACTAAAGACCTCTTTGTTGATCAAGCTTATAGTCAGGACTGCTTAGGCTGGCCCTTAGATCTGCTGCTATAGGTTCAGACTGCTGGGATCTCCCATGATGCACTGGGCTTCTCTCTCCTCCTCCTGTCCTCATACGTGTTACTAACTCCTCTTCTTCTCCCCTCATCCCAGATCCCGGGTGCTGCTGGAGGAGGCTCCCGACCTGAAGAGGCTCCAGCTGCCACCCGTAGCTCCACCTGCTCACGTCCCCGTCTGTCCATCAGTGTCTCCTCCTTTCTCTCTTTTTATCTCTCTCTTTCCTTCTGTCTCTCTGTCCTCCTCCATTCCCTGTCTTTGTCTCTGTCCATCAGTCTCTCCTCCTTTCTCTCTCTCTTTATCTCTGTCCCTCTCTCTCCTTCTGTCTCTCTGTCTTCCTCCATTCTCTGTCTTTGTCTCTGTCCATCAATCTCTCCTCCTTTCTCTCTCTCTTTCTCTCTGTCTCTCTCTTTCCTACTGTCTCTCTGTCTTCCTCCATTCTCTGTCTTTGTCTCTGTCCTGCTCTCCTGCTCTTTCTCTGTCCCCACTGAACCTGGATCTGCTCCAACTTCCTGCTGGTAAAGGAAGGTTCTGGTGGCTGTTGTTGCAGGATGTGCTGCTGATGGAGAATTGTTGGGTGGAGGTTCATTGAAGGAGGGAGGTGCTGGACCTGCTCTACCTGTAAAGTGTCATGAGAACCCTTTTGTTGTGATTTGGCGCCACAGAAATAAAATCGACTTGACTTGACTGAATAAAAATAATTACTTCCAGTCTTGCAAACCCGACTCAGGTTTCAAAGGCCTGTGCATCAGAGAGGCGTAACTCAAAGTCCTCCACAGTGTCAATCCTCTCTATATGGACAGCTGCAGAGGCACGCGGCATTTCTTTCAGGCAGTTGCAGACCTACTGTCGACCAGTAGGCTCAGGACCATTTCTGGAACACGAACAACAAATGTGTTTAAAGATTTCAATACCCCACTAAGATTAACAAGGTTAGCTCCAATCTGTTCTGCGGATGCATGTGGTTTTGTGCATGTGCAAACTCTTTTTTTTAACGATGTTTACGACAGTACCTGATCAGTTCTACGCTTGAGTGGGACATTCATCATACAAGAAAACACGTAATTCATGTGAAAAATGCTGAGTAATGTTTTCCAAAGACCACATTGATGTCCTCAAATGTCTCAAAACAAAAAGAAATTCCATTTACTGTCATAAGAGAACTAAATTAATCAAACCATATTAAATTTGAGAAGCTAAAATAAGAAAGTTTGGACACTTATTAACTGAAAAAAAACTCAGAACCAGTAATCAATTTTCAAAATAGTTGGTGATTCATTTAATAATGGATTAATAATTGATTAATCACTGCAGCTTTTTTTTAAATACTTTATTTATAATTTGCAGTTTTTTCAAACACAGTGACAGAACATATGAAAGAAAAAAAACGAACAAACAGACACACACACAAAAAAAAAGAACAAACAATAATAAAAAATATGGTACAATAACAAAACACAAAACAAGGCTGCCAGACAGTTCAAGAGATCGCTGTTCCATTAAAAATTTCTGTATCCATCTCTCAATAACAATGTCTCCAACTCCAGGCAGAGTTACATAAACAGATTAATCCAGACCGACATAGTATTGCATAATTATATAGTCAGCTAGAGTTCCTGTGGTTATCATCTTATGTGACACTGTGCCAAGAAAGGTCCCCATGTATTCTCAAACCTATTTTGTGTATTGGGTTTGTACATTCTGAGTTTTTCCATCTGTATAGTGGACAGCATCTCTTTCAGCCAATGTGTAAAACAGGGTGGGTTGGTGGACTTCCAAGTCAGGAGAATGAGTTTCTTGGCTACCACCATCCCTAACCGCCAAGCTGTTTGCATGTTACGTGGTAATTCGAAAGTCCTAGTAGAGCATCCAAAGATGCCCAGGTCCTGGTTAGGCTGAATGTCCTTGAAGTAGGCTAGTGAAAGCCACTCAAAAATAGAAGTCCAAAAGCTATGCAGAGTTGGGCAGAACCAGAATAGGTGCCCTAGTGATCCCTCAGCTGCACCACATTTATCACATACAGAAGACACCGATGGAAAGATGTGGTTTAGTTTTGTTTTTGAGTAGTGTTAATCACTGCAGCTTTAATTTGAATATTTTCTTAAATAAAGTACACTGCACGGTGTAATAATACTACAGTTTGATACCATTTTAGTATTTACCATTGTAAATACTTGTGTTGTGTAACAACCAAGACAGACAAGGAAGCACTGCTACTACGCTGTCAGGTGCAGGTTGATCTGCCACATCAGCGGGGGGGAGACAATAAAGCCGCTCAGAGCTTATCAATAATCACCGGTTTATTCACAATTTGTGCAAAGTTGTGCCTGTGTTTCCCCACAACTTCTCCACCCTAAGGTCCCCAAAGTTCCCCGAAGTTCAGCGTGCACAATGGCGGCGCAGCCAAAACCGCACTCACGACATGCTGCCTGGCATTTACCAAGTCCGCCAATCCTTGCCCCAGCAGCCACCACGGAGCGATTAATCCGTTAATCCACAAGGGTGATAATCCAGAAAACAACCAAAAATATTCCAAAGGAAGGGTTAATAATCCACGGGTAAGGTCAGGTAACTTCACCAGGTCTCCGCAGCCTCGACAGCATTGGCTTCACTCCAGGTCGGCGTGTGACATCATGTTAATGGTTTTTTTCCCCCTTCTGGCGTGTGCATCCTATCCCCCTTAGGTACTGTCCAGCGGTACGCTCAGTCAAAGTCACCAGGGAACACCCCACAATGAATACACAATGAACGATTGTAAATGGACCACATTTCCAAGCAAAGCAAAACAAGAAAGACAAGCGGAAGGGCTCGAGGCTATAATGGACCCAAGTGGTCTTTACAAGACTTGAGTCATTTTTGTGATGTTTGCCACATTCAGGACATTCAGTGGACAGTCTTTTTTTAAACAATTTAATATTAAGACTTTTATGTCATGTTCTAAAGCACTTTAGGAAAAATAAAAACAGAGTTCATATTTATCTGACTGCTTGTGTCCACTGATACAAAAAGTAAACATAAGCAGAAATATACAAATTAAGGAAGCAATGCATCGAGATACATTGTGATGCATCGTAGAATCAAATCGAATCGAATTGTTGACTGGATAATCGTAATTGAAACGGATCATGAGACTAGTGAAGATGCGCAGCCCTAGTCATGATGACAGTGATGTTTATGATGGTAGTGATGGTTGTGATGGTCATGATGGTGGTGATGGCAGTGATGGTCATGATGGCAGTGATAGTCATGATGGTAGTGATGGTCAAGATGGTAGTGATGGCAGTGATGGTAGTGATGGTAGTGATGGCAGTGATGGCAGTGATGGTAGTGATGGTAGTGATGGTGGTGATGGTGGTGATGGTAGTGATGGTAATGATGGCCGTGATAGTACTGATGGTAGTGATGGTAGTGATGGTAGTAATGGCAGTGATGGTAGTGATAGTATTGATGGCAGTGATGGTAGTGATGGTCATGATGGTAGTGATGGTAGTGATGGCAGTGATGGTACTGATGGCCGTGATGGTAGGGATGGTAGTGATGGCAGTGATGGTCATGATGGTAGTGATGGTAGTGATGGTAAGGATGGCAGTGATGGTCATGAAGGTAGTGATGGTAGTGATGGTCAGGATGGCAGTGATGGCCGTAATGGTATTGATGGTAGTGATGGTGGTGATGGTCATGATGGTAGTGATGGTAGTGATGGTAGTGATGGTGGTGATGGTCATGATGTAGTGATGGTAGTGATGGCAGTGATGGTCATGATGGTAGGGATGGTCAAGATGGTAGTGATGACAGTGATGGTCATGATGGTAGTGATGGTTTGATGGTCCTGATGGTACTGATGGTACTGATGGCCGTGATGGTAGTGATGGTCATGATGGTGGTGATGGTTGTGATGGTCGTGATGGTGGTGATGGCAGTGATGATCATAATCAGTGATAGTCATGATAGTAGTGATGGTCAAGATGGTAGTGATGGCAGTGATGGTCATGATGGTAGTGATGGTGGTGATGGTTGTGATGGTACTGATGGCCGTGATGGTAGTGATGGTAGTGATGGTCGTGATGGTAGTGATGGTAGTGATGGCAGTGATGGTAGTGATGGTATTGATGGCAGTGATGGTAGTGATGGTCATGATGGTAGTGATGGTAGTGATGGCAGTGATGGTCATGATGGTAGTGATGGTAGTGATGGCATTGATGATAGTGATGGCAGTGATGGTCATGATGGTAGTGATGGTCATGATGGTAGTGATGGTAGTGATGGCAGTGATGGTCATGATGGTAGTGATGGTTGTGATGGTATTGATGGCAGTGATGGTAGTGATGGTCATGATGGTAGTGATGGTAGTGATGGCAGTGATGGTCATGATGGTAGTGATGGTTGTGATGGTCGTGATGGTAGTGATGGTCGTGATGGTAGTGATGGTATTGATGGCATTGATGATAGTGATGGCAGTGATGGTCATGATGGTAGTGATGGTCATGATGGTAATGATGGTAGTGATGGTAGTGATGGCAGTGATGGTCATGAAGGTAGTAATGGTGGTGATGGTCATGATGGTCGTGATGGCAGTGATGGCCGTGATGGTATTGATGGTAGTGATGGTGGTGATGGTCATGATGTAGTGATGGTACTGATGGCAGTGATGGTCATGATGGTAGGGATGGTCAAGATGGTAGTGATGGTAGTGATGGTACTGATGGTACTGATGGCTGTGATGGTAGTGATGGTCGTGATGATGATGATGGCAGTGAAGGTATTGATGGCAGTGATGGTCATGATGGCAGTGATGGTAGTGATGGCAGTGATGGCAGTGATGGTCATGATGGTAGTGATGGTAGTGATGGCATTGATGATAGTGATGGTAGTGATGGTCATGATGGTAGTGATGGTCATGATGGTAGTGATGGTAGTGATGGCAGTGATGGTAGTGATGGCAGTGATGGTAGTGATGGTATTGATGGCAGTGATGGTAGTGATGGTCATGATGGTAGTCATGGTAGTGATGGCAGTGATGGTCATGATGGTAGTGATGGTTGTGATGGTCGTGATGGTAGTGATGGTCGTGATGGTATTGATGGCATTGATGATAGTGATGGCAGTGATGGTCATGATGGTAGTGATGGTCATGATGGTAATGATGGTAGTGATGGTAGTGATGGCAGTGATGGTCATGAAGGTAGTGATGGTAGTGATGCTCATGATGGTCGTGATGGCAGTGATGGCCGTGATGGTATTGATGGTAGTGATGGTGGTGATGGTCATGATGTAGTGATGGTACTGATGGCAGTGATGGTCATGATAGTAGGGATGGTCAAGATGGTAGTGATGGTACTGATGGTACTGATGGCTGTGATGGTAGTGATGGTCGTGATGATGATGATGGCAGTGAAGGTATTGATGGCAGTGATGGTCATGATGGCAGTGATGGTAGTGATGGCAGTGATGGCAGTGATGGTCATGATGGTAGTGATGGTGGTGATGGCATTGATGATAGTGATGGTAGTGATAGCAGTGATGGTAGTGATGGCAGTGATGGTCATGATGGTAGTGATGGTGGTGATGGTTGTGATGGTACTGATGGCCGTGATGGTAGTGATGGTAGTGATGGTCGTGATGGTAGTGATGGTAGTGATGGCAGTGATGGTAGTGATGGTATTGATGGCAGTGATGGTAGTGATGGTCATGATGGTAGTGATGGTAGTGATGGCAGTGATGGTCATGATGGTAGTGATGGTAGTGATGGCATTGATGATAGTGATGGCAGTGATGGTCATGATGGTAGTGATGGTCATGATGGTAGTGATGGTAGTGATGGCAGTGATGGTCATGATGGTAGTGATGGTTGTGATGGTATTGATGGCAGTGATGGTAGTGATGGTCATGATGGTAGTGATGGTAGTGATGGCAGTGATGGTCATGATGGTAGTGATGGTTGTGATGGTCGTGATGGTAGTGATGGTCGTGATGGTAGTGATGGTATTGATGGCATTGATGATAGTGATGGCAGTGATGGTCATGATGGTAGTGATGGTCATGATGGTAATGATGGTAGTGATGGTAGTGATGGCAGTGATGGTCATGAAGGTAGTAATGGTGGTGATGGTCATGATGGTCGTGATGGTATTGATGGTAGTGATGGTGGTGATGGTCATGATGTAGTGATGGTACTGATGGCAGTGATGGTCATGATGGTAGGGATGGTCAAGATGGTAGTGATGGTAGTGATGGTACTGATGGTACTGATGGCTGTGATGGTAGTGATGGTCGTGATGATGATGATGGCAGTGAAGGTATTGATGGCAGTGATGGTCATGATGGCAGTGATGGTAGTGATGGCAGTGATGGCAGTGATGGTCATGATGGTAGTGATGGTAGTGATGGCATTGATGATAGTGATGGTAGTGATGGTCATGATGGTAGTGATGGTCATGATGGTAGTGATGGTAGTGATGGCAGTGATGGTAGTGATGGCAGTGATGGTAGTGATGGTATTGATGGCAGTGATGGTAGTGATGGTCATGATGGTAGTCATGGTAGTGATGGCAGTGATGGTCATGATGGTAGTGATGGTTGTGATGGTCGTGATGGTAGTGATGGTCGTGATGGTATTGATGGCATTGATGATAGTGATGGCAGTGATGGTCATGATGGTAGTGATGGTCATGATGGTAATGATGGTAGTGATGGTAGTGATGGCAGTGATGGTCATGAAGGTAGTGATGGTAGTGATGCTCATGATGGTCGTGATGGCAGTGATGGCCGTGATGGTATTGATGGTAGTGATGGTGGTGATGGTCATGATGTAGTGATGGTACTGATGGCAGTGATGGTCATGATAGTAGGGATGGTCAAGATGGTAGTGATGGTACTGATGGTACTGATGGCTGTGATGGTAGTGATGGTCGTGATGATGATGATGGCAGTGAAGGTATTGATGGCAGTGATGGTCATGATGGCAGTGATGGTAGTGATGGCAGTGATGGCAGTGATGGTCATGATGGTAGTGATGGTGGTGATGGCATTGATGATAGTGATGGTAGTGATAGCAGTGATGGTAGTGATGGCAGTGATGGTCATGATGGTAGTGATGGTAGTGATGGCAGTGATGGTAGTGATGGTATTGATGGCAGTGATGGTAGTGATGGTCATGATGGTAGTGATGGTAGTGATGATAGTGATGGTCATGATGGTAGTGATGGTAGTGATGGCAGTGATGGTCATGAAGGTAGTGATGGCCGTGATGGTAGTGATGGTAGTGATGGTGGTGATGGTCATGATGTAGTGATGGTAGTGATGGCAGTGATAGTCATGATGGTAGGGATGGTCAAGATGGTCATGATGGCAGTGATGGTCATGATGGTAGTGATGGCAGTGATAGTCATGATGGTAGGGATGGTCAAGATGGTCATGATGGCAGTGATGGTCATGATGGTAGTGATGGTCGTGATGGTAGTGATGGTCGTGATTGTAGTGATGGTACTGATGGCGGTGATGGTATTGATGGTCGTGATGGTAGTGATGGTAGTTATGGTAGTGATGGTATTGATGGCAGTGATGGTAGTGATGGTCATGATTGTAGTGATGGTAGTGATGGTCGTGATGGTAGTGATGGCAGTGATGGTAGTGATGGCAGTGATGGTCATGATGGTAGTGATAGTAGTGATGGCAGTGATGGTCCTGAAGGTAGTGATGGTGGTGATGGTCATGATGGTAGTGATGGCAGTGATGGTCATAATGGTCATGATTGTAGTGATGGTAGTGATGGTCGTGATGGTAGTGATGGCAGTGATGGTAGTGATGGCAGTGATGGTCATGATGGTAGTGATAGTAGTGATGGCAGTGATGGTCCTGAAGGTAGTGATGGTGGTGATGGTCATGATGGTAGTGATGGCAGTGATGGTCATAATGGTCATGATGGTAGTGATGGTAGTGATGTTCGTGATGGCAGTGATGGCCGTGATGGTAGTTATGGTAGTGATGGTATTGATGGCAGTGATGGTAGTGATGGTCATGATTGTCGTGATGGTAGTGATGGTCGTGATGGTAGTGATGGCAGTGATGGTAGTGATGGCAGTGATGGTCATGATGGTAGTGATAGTAGTGATGGCAGTGATGGTCCTGAAGGTAGTGATGGTGGTGATGGTCATGATGGTAGTGATGGCAGTGATGGTCATAATGGTCATGATGGTAGTGATGGTAGTGATGGTCGTGATGGTAGTGATGGTCATGAAGGTAGTGATGGTAGTGATGGTCGTGATGGTAGTGATGCCAGTGATGGTCATAATGGTCATGATGGTAGTGATGGTAGTGATGGTCGTGATGGTAGTGATGGTAGTGATGGTCATGAAGGTAGTGATGATAGTTATGGTCATGAAGGTAGTGATGGTAGTGATGGCATTGATGATAGTGATGGCAGTGATGGTCATGATGGTAGTGATTGTAGTGATGGCAGTGATGGTCATGAAGGTAGTGATGGTGGTGATGGTCATGATGGTCGTGATGGCAGTGATGGTCATAATGGTCATGATGGTAGTGATGGTAGTGATGGTCGTGATGGCAGTGATGGCCGTGATGGCAGTGATGGTAGGGATGGTCAAGATGGTCATGATGGCAGTGATGGTCATGATGGTAGTGATGGTCGTGATGGTAGTGATGGTCGTGATTGTAGTGATGGTACTGATGGCCGTGATGGTATTGATGGTCGTGATGGTAGTGATGGTAGTTATGGTCATGATGGTAGTGATGGTAGTGATGGCAGTGATGGTCATGAAGGTAGTGATGGCCGTGATGGTCGTGATGGTAGTGATGGTGGTGATGGTCTTGATGTAGTGATGGTAGTGATGGCAGTGATGGTCATGATGGTAGTGATGGTCGTGATGGTAGTGATGGTCGTGATTGTAGTGATGGTACTGATGGCCGTGATGGTATTGATGGTCGTGATGGTCGTGATTGTAGTTATGGTAGTGATGGTATTGATGGCAGTGATGGTAGTGATGGTCATGATTGTAGTGATGGTAGTGATGGCAGTGATGGTAGTGATGGTCGTGATGGTAGTGATGGCAGTGATGGTCATGATGGTAGTGATGGTAGTGATGGCAGTGATGGTAGTGATGGCAGTGATGGTCATGATGGTCATGATGGTAGTGATGGCAGTGATGGTCATAATGGTCATGATGGTAGTGATGGTAGTGATGGTCGTGATGGTAGTGATGGTCATGAAGGTAGTGATGGCCGTGATGGTCGTGATGGTAGTGATGGTGGTGATGGTCTTGATGTAGTGATGGTAGTGATGGCAGTGATGGTCATGATGGTAGTGATGGTCGTGATGGTAGTGATGGTCGTGATTGTAGTGATGGTACTGATGGCCGTGATGGTATTGATGGTCGTGATGGTCGTGATTGTAGTTATGGTAGTGATGGTATTGATGGCAGTGATGGTAGTGATGGTCATGATTGTAGTGATGGTAGTGATGGCAGTGATGGTAGTGATGGTCGTGATGGTAGTGATGGCAGTGATGGTCATGATGGTAGTGATGGTAGTGATGGCAGTGATGGTAGTGATGGCAGTGATGGTCATGATGGTCATGATGGTAGTGATGGCAGTGATGGTCATAATGGTCATGATGGTAGTGATGGTAGTGATGGTCGTGATGGTAGTGATGGTCATGAAGGTAGTGATGGTAGTGATGGTCGTGATGGTAGTGATGCCAGTGATGGTCATAATGGTCATGATGGTAGTGATGGTAGTGATGGTCGTGATTGTAGTGATGGTCATGAAGGTAGTGATGGTAGTTATGGTCATGAAGGTAGTGATGGTAGTGATGGCATTGATGATAGTGATGGCAGTGATGGTCATGATGGTAGTGATTGTAGTGATGGCAGTGATGGTCATGAAGGTAGTGATGGTGGTGATTGTCATGATGGTAGTGATGGCAGTGATGGTCATAATGGTCATGATGGTAGTGACGGTAGTGATGGTAGTGATGGTCGTGATGGTAGTAGTAATAAGACTGCACCTTTGCGCGTGCATGTGAATACGCGTCCTCGTGCACCACCGTCCTAAAAAGGGGCATGTCTGTTTCCTTCCGCAGGTCGCAAACAGTAGGATTCTGTGGCAGGACCTAAACATGCCTGGACATGTCCCACACGTCATATGGGATTCTTGGTAGTACATAAATACGCCCAGAGTTTGTTGCTGTATCATATGGGTTTTCCGACCCAAGGTGTAGCCCGCTGGACTCACGCCCGTGTTTTTTCCAGTGAATCATGGACACGACTCTGGTTAACGTAAAGTTTTTCCCCAATGCCTATTTGTTTTAATGTGTTTGTGTTTAACGTTGTGTTTTAATTCCGCTGTTTTTTTGTGCACAGATGAGGGTGCACCGCTTGATCTCAAACACGTGGCAGCCAAAGTGAGGTCATTTTCAATGTGGGTGTTTTGTTGTTTTGTCCCTGTAAACTCTGAAGAGTTCAATAAATATCAACCTTTTTCAACACTATGGGTCTTGTTTCTGTGTGACATGCTTGTTAAAGGGGCCGGTGTGATCAAATCTGAACATGTACTTAAACATGAGTATCTGTTTTAAGGGGTTCTGTAGTAATCCATTGTGGCTAAAATATTTGATTTTGTAAAATACTGCGTTTAAAAGTAAACTCACTCCCCGACAAGCCACGGTCAGGTGGCATGGCAGATCTCACCAGATTTAAAAACACCGCCCACAGCGGCTGGCATCCTATGAGAACACAACGCCACCCATCCTCACACGCAGTCCCAATAAGAAACAGACGGCACCGCACCACTCCACCGACTCCAGACGCCGGCATCACAATGGGATCATCCCATGGGATTTTTTCAACACCTAAAGCAGACTCCCCAGAAATGGCTACACATCCCGATGGTACGTCAGAGCATCGTGTATAACAGGACGGGCCAAAATGCAAGAAAATTAAGCGGGTAGATGAGAGCGCTGCGCTAAAGTATGAGGAGGCTGTAGAAGGAGTTTTTCGGTATGTGTATGAAGTTAAATATGAAGATTGTAAAGGTTTTGCAGCTGAACAGGACAGCTCATCAATGTTCCTGGTGCCTTGTTGTACTGAAGCAGTTTTACTCTGCAAAGGAGGAACCTGATAAACTCCTCCTATTGCCATTTATGTTTAATTTTATTAGGAATGGTGTTGGTTCATTGATGAAGCTACCGGACTGAGGCTCAGGAGTGGATAGGAAGAAAGAACAGGGACAGAATAGGGAAGACAAGGGGGGGGGGACAAAAACAACAACAATAGCAGAAAGAAGCAAAAACCAAACAAACAAACAAAGAAAAAGTAACAACAACAGAAAGGGGGAAAAAAAAGGAAAAAACATTGGTTGCAGAGTTTCCAGTGCAGGGTTACCATTTGGTTTAATATAATTTTTAGATAAATGTCTGAGTGTGTGATTATGGGTCAGTTGTGCGCCGCATGCGTGTATGTGTGTATACGCGTGTGTATGTGTGTGTGTATGTGTGTGTGTGCTACAATTTGTCTTGGATACTGTGGGTAGGTGGCTGTAGCTGATGTGGGGGGCCAGGACATCACACCCCCAGTCCAGGATAGCAGGTAGGCCAGGACTAGGCCAACAAAGCACCCAGAAACCCCCAGGACAAGGGGAGCCCCAGGCCACCCCTCCCCCCAGGAAACAGCCACAGGCCCAACCCATGCCAGGACCCGTAAGAAAGCATAGGAGCAGCAACCCCCACCCAGAAGCAATCCACAGAGAGATGGGGCAGAGAGGACCCCGGTCCCACTGGGCACCCCCCCCCCCACAACATGAGCAGAGCCCAGGGGCATAGGGCCCCTCTAGCCTGAGACCCGACCAGAGCCCCCCCAAGAGGTCCGCCAGCGGCAAGGCCGACACCCACCCACACCCCACACCCAGGCGGGGCAACCACAGCCCACCACATGACCAGGCCCACTGCCCCCGTACAGAGCTACCAACATGGGTGCAGGGTGCGTGTTGTGCGTGAGAATGTAGATGTGATGATGTGGATGACTAGAATGTAGTTAAAATTGGCGGAGGGACCCAGGGCATGGGAGCCCTGCCAGTTGCAGATGGCAGAGTCTCCCAGTACATCCTCACGCACTCCCCCAAGCCCTAAATGTCTACGATGTGATTAAAATTTGGGGGTCTAGCCCCTCAAGGCCTAGTGTCACATGAGATGTGATGTGATGGGACAGAGAGGCGATGAGAGGGGTTGAGGAATGGGCCGGACCTGCAGGGGGCCAACTTCCAGACTGGCCCCACTGACCACCCCGTCTAGCCTACCTGGTCCAGGGGTCAAATTGGAGCACCAAGGGGCACTGTCCGCAGATCCAGGCAGAGGGTTCACCACCGCGCAGTGCAAGGGCAGGGCGGGCCCTGGCCCCTGGTGCACGGCGGAACCCCCAGCCAGCAGCCCATGGTCAGGGCCCCCAGTTCGATCAGCATCAAGGAGGTCATCCCCCATCCCTCAGACGTCCCCCAGCATCCTCCCATTGTCCAGGAGTGGCGGCAGTCCAGGACATCGTGCCAGGGCCCAGCCCGCCGGAGACGGGCCGAGGTTAACAAGCCCCTCCCAAATGTGGGTGCGACCCCCACCCCAGGGTCCAAGGCTTGCAAGTACAAGTACAATCCACCTCTACCTCCCTCTCCACCCCCTTACCTCCCTCCCTCTTGACCCCCCTCCCCCTCCCTCCCTCCCTCTCCCCCACCCCCTCCCTCTCCAACCCCCACCTAACCTTCCTTCCCCACCCTCCTCCTAGCGTCCAGGGGCAAACATGTCCCAGCCGCCACGGCAGGCCACGAAGCCCAGTCCCCCCCCCCCCCATCAAAACTATGTGATGGATTTAATTACCTACAATATGGACAAATGTTTGTTTGTGTGAGGCCCATCTGGAACATCCTTTGTCCTGTGTAGTGTGTTCGGTGGAGAACCTTGTAATTTATTAATTGTAGGTTACCACTGAATCATTCTAAATGTGTTGGAGCAGAGTTGCATCCAAAAGTTAGGGTGTGGATTGATTGACAGATCTTTCTCCCATTTGGAGGAAGGAATAGAGATTATAAATTCTGTTGTAGAAACTACTGAGTTAATTTTAGACAGTAGCTTAGGGGGTGAAAGCTGTAAAAAAAATCTGTTATTCTAGGTGGAAGCTCTAAGTCTAGCTGGGTAAGGTCAAACCGTGCCTGTATTATAGATTTAAGATGAAGATATTCCAGAAATTTTTTTTTGTTAATACCATAATTTGCTGTAATTTGGTTGAATTCTATGACTTCTTTTTCTTGGAAGATATGCTCTGGATTTTTAATCCCTTTATCGGCCCATGCAGCAAAATGTATTGTTTTTTTTATTTTGCAGGATGTCAGGATTGTTCCAGATAGGTGTGAGCCTGCAAGGAGTGTTCAAGAGCCCATTGCTCTTGAGAAGTTTCCACCAGGCTATGAGGGTATTGCTGATGCTAAGACACTTAAAGCAGCTGTGATGCTTGATAACAGGGCTGATAAAAGGGAGATCAGAGATTTGGATTTCTTTGCAGAATGTTTGTTCAATATTGCGCCATGCTTGGTCTAATGAGTTTGGCTTTAACCATTTTACTATGTATCGTAATCTATTGGCCAAATAGTAATTATAAAAATTTGGTAGTTCCAAGCCACCATAGTCTTTACTCTTTTGTAAAGTCTTTAAGCTTATACGTGGTGGTTTAGCTTTCCAGAGAAATTTGGAGATGTTAGAGTCGAGTGTTTGGAACCAAGTCTGGGGAGGCTGGGTCGGAACCATCGAGAAAACATAGTTGATTTTTGGCAAGATCATCATTTTCACTGTTGCTATTCTTCCCATAAGTGATATGGGTAGTGTCCTCCACCGGGTGAGGTCGTCCTCTATTTCTTTAATTAGGGCGGTATGATTTAGCTGTGTCAAGTCAGAAAGTTTGGCAGAGATGTTGATGCCCAGGTATTTAATGTTTCCCGGCCGTAGTGGTGTGGCGAGCGTACTCTGGAAACCTGAGTTGATGGGAAGAACAGTTGACTTGCTCCAAGTAATTGAGTACCGTAAATTCCGGACGATACAGCGCACCGTTATATAAGCCACAGATGCTTATTTTAGGGAAAAAATCAACTTTGTACACGTATAAGCCGCACCGGTAAATAAGCCGCGGTGCACGGCGGAAACACCTCGGCCGCCCGTTCTCTGCATGTTGACCCAGTCTTCCAGAGCGTTTTCAAGTCCGGGCCATCTGCTATTATGACCTCTGAAAACTTTTGTCGTCTTTCTGCATTGGGCCAGTTCATCATGTTGCCGCCTCCAGCGTCTCACCATCGATTCGTTTATGCCAAACTTACGTGCTGCAGCTCTATTTCCATCTGCCACCGCCAGATTGATTGCCTTTAACTTGAAAGCTGCATCATAAGCATTCCTTCTTCTGCTCTCCATCTTGAGGGTGAGTACAAATGACTGAAAATATCGTGTGATGCTCTTTTTACACTTCATGGACTGGATGCTCCAAGTACAGTACTTAGAGAAATTACCATAACATTTGGCTAGGAATTTCCCTAAGTACGGTACTTGGAGCTACCATCAGGAACAATAAGGAATTACTGCCTGCTGCCGCTGCCCGCCACACCCCAGGGTGAAGGTAAAATCCTTGTATAAGACGCACCGGAGTATAAGCCGCAGGGCATGAAGCGTCGAAAAAAAAGTCACGGCTTATAGTCCAGAATTTACGGTAGTCAGAGATGGTTGAGAATTTATCAATGAGTGCTGAGTTATGAGTTATCGTTTCAGGGAGAGATGAGTGTGCATTCCGTAGGAAAAGTAATACATCATCAGCATAAAGGCATATCTTATGGTTCACATTTGTAGTATCAATTCCCTTGATGTTGTTGTTCTGCTGGACTGCAGCTGCGAGTGGCTCTATGAATATAGCAAACAGGGAAGGGGAAAGTGGACAACCCTGTCTGGTTCCTCTTTGGAGAGAGAAGCTTGGAGAAGTTTGATCATTTGTTCTAACACAAGCACTGGGAGTGCGGTAAAATGTTTAAATCCAGTTTACAAAGTTATCTCCAAACCCAAACTTTTGTAATGTGGTGAGGAGAAAATTCCAATTTACCCTGTCGAATGCTTTTTCTGCATCTAGGGAGACAATTGTGGCGTCCTTGCTCTGATTGTTACAGTCGTCTATCAGGTTGATAAGTCTACGTGTGTTGTTGGTAGAGTGCCGTCCTTTAATAATCTTGGTCAGGATGTATTATGTGAGGTGTTACTTTTTTGAGCCTTCTAGCGAGCGCCTTGCAGATGACTTTAAGATCTGCATTTATAAGTGATATTGGACGGTAGGTTTGTAGAATATTGGTGCAAGCTCAGGCCAGAACTCTTTGTAGAATTCTACAGGAAAGCCATACGGTCCCGGGGCTTTCTTGTTTGGCATATGTTTCAGGGCTTCTTGAAGTTCCTCCATTGAAATAGGTGACTCCAGAGCCATTATTTGGTCTTGATTTAATTTTGGCAAGTCAATTGTGCTCAGAAAGGTTTCAATGCAAGATTTGGATGGGTTAATCTCGGGTAAGTAAAGTTTTTTATAGAATTCCCTAAAAATGTAATTGATTTCTTCTGGGTCACAGGTTGTTTCCCCATAGGAGTCCTTAATGGAGGATATTCTTGCTCTTTCTTTGTTCTGTTTTAGTTGGTTAGCTAAAAATCTGCTGGATTTATTGTTCTGTTCAAAGTTCTCCAAGCGTAGTCTCTGCAGCTGAAATTGTGTTTTGATGTCGAGTAAATCATTTAGTTTTAGTTTTAATTCCCTTAATTCTCTCAGTAGGTGTTCCTCTTGGGAGGCGGCATAAGTTGTCTCCAAGGCTTTAATTTTTTCATTTAATTCTGTTTTAACACAAAACAACGACAGGAAAGACAAAGGGGTGACATGAATACACACATAAATACACTCGTGAGTGAACTTGGCATGTAGCAGTCTACCACGTGCGTTTTTATGTTTTTAGGTTTAACACAGTATTAAAAGAAAAAAAAAACAATGAGTGAGAGAAATTGGTGTTACCTTAATCCATGACCTTAACCATGCTAATACCATCCTCAGCTGAATCCGGTGAGTTCCGGGTGGAGAGAGGAGACGCGCTTTAGTAGAGCCAAGGAGTGATCTCTGGATCACGGAACAACTGGCCGTTAACATACAGTTTATCCACCGCGATGACAGTGTGGGATCCACCGTCGATGAACTTCTTCCTGACAGGGAACAGGCGTTTGCGGCACTCCAGCATCTCCTTAGGGAATTGATCGTTCACGCTGAAGTCCGTTCCTCTCAGCTCCCTGCCCCGGCTCTTCGCGAGCTCCTTCTGCTTGAAGTGTTCGAACTTCGCAACGATGGATCTGGGCCGCCGGTTCTCTGGCCTCTTCCCTCCAAGGCGATGCACTCGGTGGAAGGTGATGTTTTTCACGGTCTCCATTGTAAGTTTTAGCTGTTTGTGGAGGAAGTCTTTGATGTACATCTCGGGGTCTTCCTCCGTCTTCTCAGTTATGCCAGAGAATACCAGGTTGTCCTGCATGCTCCTAGCTTGGATGTCGAGGATAGCCTAACCGTAGGCGTGGCTGGGAGAGCCAATGGTTGTCTGTCTCTATGTGTCGGCCCTGCCAAGGACTGGTGACCTGTCCAGGGTGAACCCTGCCTCTCACCCGCTCTAATAGTTGGCGGGAGAGAGCAAAGTGCGGAGTGCGGAGTGCGGCGTGCGGAGTGTGGAGTGCGGCGTGCGGAGTGTGGCGTGCGGAGAAACTGCGGCGGAGTAAAAGAAAAATGCCACCTAAACGACCAAGAGTAAGGCTCTTCTACGAGCCCGTGTCACCGGGGATTAATGCCTGCATAAAATACGGTAAGCATATTTTTGGGAAATCTGGGAACACCAGCAACATGATCAGACATTTGATAAGAGAACTTCAGAGTGGAGAGCTGCACGGTGTTTAGCAAGAAGCCAGCTTCAACACCAGCGTCGTCATCTCAGGACAACAACGAGCAACCGTTGGTAACTCCAGGTAATATATTTTGGTTAATAGGTTAACAGTAACTGTCTTTTGTGTGTTAAACATGTATTGTGTGAAGTAAATCAGTTGGGCATGTTAGGTATGTTTGCTAATGCTAGCCGTAGCTTGCTCGCTAATTTTAGCTAAGGTTAATTAGCAAATTACGTTACTGAGTCACATCATCGGTGCTTTGTTCAGTCAGTGGTTAACTTACTGGTAGTTTTAGCTTCTGTGGCAGCTTAATTACTTACTTGTTTCATGTTAAGGTCCAACTACTACGACCACCACCACTGCACTGGCTGATACCAGAGACTCTAGCAGCAGCAGCAGCAGCCTTGATCTCACTACACCGTTCACATTAGCTGCTAGGTCGCAGATGCCGAGGGAGAGAAAGGAAGAAAGCCACAGGAAAGTTATTGCTTTCATTGTGAAGGGGCTCCAGCCGTTTTCAACTGCAGAGTCACCATGGTTTAGGTAAGCCAGCCAGCACGGACCTCATGGCTCACTCAGTTATGCTCAGAAAAATGGAAGTATTCAACAACTGACTTAGTGCTTTGAGATGAATCATTCAAGATGTTCTGTGTCCTGTTTTTTACTACTTAGAGAGATGGTTGCTGCCCTCAACCCTCGCTATCAGCTGCCATCCAGAGACATGCGCTCTAACACACTTATACCATCGTGGTATGCTGTCGAGAGGGGGAGAGTTCAGGCTGAGTTGGAGGAGGCCGAGGATGTGGCACTGACCTGCGATGGTTGGACCAGTGTAGCCCAGGATCACTATATCACAGTGACTGAGGACTGACTCAGTCAGTGTTGTTCACTATTGGTTCTGGTTGTGTGATTGACACAGACTAAAATATTTCATTGTACAGGTTTGTACAGCTGTTAATAAATATTTAAGCCCTTTTGATATGCATTTGTGTAGAAATTTTCTTTGAATGGCGACAAGTGGTGACATTTATGCAACTGATTGCTGTATTTTCACATGATTAATATTGAATGATGTTGAAAAAATGGTATCGAATGAAGTACTCAATTGGTATCGGTATCATTTTAAGGGTACTGGTATTGGTACTGGTATCGAAAAATTTCAATACCCAGCCGTAATCAAAAACATTTTCTTCCTCTCATCACCTGCAGAGAAGGAGGCTGGCTGCATTTACTTAGCGACCATTTCACAAAAAACCTTGGACAGTGAAACTCAAAAATAGCTTTCCCTGATCATGAAGAGAGGGCATTCATTAACCCTTGTTTGTAAATTCATAGGCATTTAAAGCGCTTTTGATGGCATCTTTGCTCTAAGCCCAGAGCGTCATTCTGACCCTAAAAGTACAGAGCATCCCGTCACATTGCTTGCCCTCTGCCCATCAATTAGAATCTGCTGACTAAGGGAAAGCAGCTGCGGTGCAATGTACTTGACCTTATCTGATAGCTTGCGTTTTGTATGCGTGCGATTACTGATTCTACAATGAGCCGTTTGAGAGTGTTTTCTAGTCTAATCTACCTTCCACTTCTTGAGGTACTGATTTTTGAGTTGTATCAGCTGAAAGGAGCTTGTGTTGTATAGAGATATTAATCCAGCCTCAATGTGCATGCAAGTGTAAATTTTGAGCAGTAGACTGTGTGTACAGTGTACAGTGCTCCCTGTAGAACTCCAGACAGATGTGGGAACAGAGTTTTAGAATAAACCCTTTCAGAGGCTTCTCCTCTCCTCCCCTCCTCTCTTCTCCTCTCCTCTCTCCTCCTCTCCTCTCCTCTCCTCTCCTCTCTCTCCTCCTTGGTGTCTCTCAGTCTCTCTGTGTTTCCTCAGTTTCCTCCACCAGAGCTCCATCTCTCTGCTCCAACCACCACCTGCATCGCCCCCCCACCCCCCTTTTATTCCCTACTGTTACACCGGCCTGCGCTCCCCTCCCATGAACCAGTCTACCATCCAGTCCCCCATCAAGCTGGCTTGCTCTCCCTGCCTCCCCTCCCATGAACCAGTCTGCCAACCAGTCCCCCATCAAGCTGGCTTGCTCTCCCTGCCTCCCCTCCCATGAACCAGTCTACCATCCAGTCCCCCATCAAGCTGGCTTGCTCTCCCTGCCTCCCCTCCCATGAACCACTCTGCCATCCAGTCCCCCATCAAGCTGGCTTGCTCTCCCTGCCTCCCCTCCATGAACCAGTCTACCATCCAGTCCCCCATCAAGCTGGCTTGCTCTCCCTGCCTCCCCTCCCATGAACCAGTCTACCATCCAGTCCTCCATCAAGCTGGCTTGCTCTCCCTGCCTCCCCTTCCATGAACCAGTCTACCATCCAGTCCCCCATCAAGCTGGCTTGCTCTCCCTGCCTCCCCTCCATGAACCAGTCTACCATCCAGTCCCCCATCAAGCTGGCTTGCTCTCCCTGCCTCCCCTCCCATGAACCAGTCTACCATCCAGTCCTCCATCAAGCTGGCTTGCTCTCCCTGCCTCCCCTTCCATGAACCAGTCTACCATCCAGTCCCCCATCAAGCTGGCTTGCTCTCCCTGCCTCCCCCTCCATGAACCAGTCTACCATCCAGTCCCCCATCAAGCTGGCTTGCTCTCCCTGCCTCCCCTTCCAGAAGCTTCCTTCTTCAACTGTTATTAACATTTCCATGTTTCCTACATTCTGTGTTATAAACTGTTTTATTCTCTGTAACAATATCTCCTGCACGTCTGTCCCTCCTGGAGAGGGATCCTCCTCCCCTCCTTACCCTGAGGTTTCTCAGATTTTTCCCTGTTAAAGGTTTTCTATGGAGTTTCTCCTCAGTCGATGTGAGGGTCTGAGGGCAGAGGATGTTGTTATGATGCCATGAAGCCTGGAGACAAACTGGTGGTGAAAACAGGCTACAAAGAAAACTGCCTTGCAGAACCTTAAGTACAAAAAATTGATCAACAATCAGATTCTCAACCTAAGGCTGGAGTGATTAGATAATATGGTAGAGAACAGCTGAACCTGTATCAGTGCTCCAAAGCATCGATCGCATGGAGGAAGGCCGAGCCTTACCAAAACACTGACCACACATTCAGCGGCAGAGAGCAACAACCTCTTCAACAGAATTCAGAGGTCATGTGTGCAGTTCCTATCCTTCGTGGTGTACTGACTATTATTCCTGCCCCTTTGAGGCTATTTGTTGACTTTGGTAATGGCGTTATTCAAGTCAGCCCTCCCCTCCTCTCACCGCCGTGCAGCATCGTGCGTGTTCATCAGTGAAGGAGTTGGTTTTCACCATTGACTTCACACTGAGATGGGCTCCTGGGTTCATGATGATCAACTTTGTTTAAAACAACATACTGAAGCATTTAGAAAACCTACCAATTTTTACACTCAAGCCAAAACATCAAATACAATAACACATGTATTTAAAGTAAAACAATCAGAGTAAAAACACAGTGTACAGTGTTCTTTTGTTGTTTGATCGGGCTCATCAAGATGTTGATTTATAAAACTCATTTCCAGCACCAGTTGAGACTACAAACCTGATCTCCACCCCTGAAGGGTTTGTAATGATGGTTCGCTCTGTCTGCTCCAGATGACGTTCAATTGTGATCATCCATGTGAAATGTATCAGCTTCCACAGCACTTGCATGTCAGTGACACTGTAGCACGAGCAACGATAGCTCTGTCAGGGAACAGCTGTTCAATGAGCCTTCCTTCCTTGCAGCATTTTATTGGAATACCTTGTAAAAACAGTGTTTTTCAGTATGAAATGCTGCTCAAACTTGCAGTATGTCTGCACTCCCCACCA
Source organism: Aulostomus chinensis (assembly GCF_037954235.1). Lineage (NCBI taxonomy): Eukaryota > Metazoa > Chordata > Actinopteri > Syngnathiformes > Aulostomidae > Aulostomus > Aulostomus chinensis. The sequence continues at coordinate 10,979,661 of NC_141324.1, read as the reverse complement.
CTGGGTCTCCTCTTCTTCGATCCAGAAAACAACAAAGCCTCACACGTCCTGTCACCAGCAGGCAGTCATACAAGTCCCACAGAGGCACACAAAATATGTGCGGTATTTTGATGCATTTACTGAAAAATGTACGCAAAATTTCAAATTGAGCTGAAGATTCATCTTGTGTTCATCCGATTATATTGATAACTCAACACTGGAAAGATATTTCCAAAGTTGCACAGTGCAGCACTGTCACTTAACAGCTTGTGGCCTCCATGACATCAGGATATTAAGTTGTTGTGTCCCTCACTGAGCAGTAACGCAATGAAAAGTAGCTGTCATGACGTAACATGAAATGGACACCAGCAGGGGTGATTGTTGGTGCAGTACCATAAAATAAATCATGGAATACGCTTGTATTGAGTTGATTGCATCTTTGACCTGGAACAGGCATAGCATCTGAAAAACAACAGCACACACAGCACAGGCTCTGAGCAGCTGAGTTCAGCGTGCGGGTTAAGGGTGCCATTCTTCTGACCATCTTCCATACCTCATACATAATGAGCTAGGCCTCCTTTACTTGGCTCTACTCTATTCCAGGCGTTCGTGGGACAGCCAGACCCCACTGAAGGTCCCATTCTCAGCTGTCCACAGTCCTTGCATCTCTGGTTTGTACCAACACGTGCACACTCAGGAAGGTGTGAAGCACCTTGTGTCTCTCAAGTGTGAAATCTGAGCCCAGTGTGAGTCAGATGAGACTGCTATTGTTAGAAGTCTTGATATTGACTTAGTCTCACTTGAGGAGGTGTAGACTGTTGGACCCTGCCTCCAGCTGTCCCGTCTCCTCTGGTCAAGTCTCCTTGCCTCCATTCAGAGAGTGAAGCAGGTAGAGCCTTGCACCTTTGTGCTCCAATCCATGAGACTCCTAAAGATACCAGGGTGCTGCTGTTCTTGACACATGCAACAGAGAAACTGGACAAAAGGTAGGGAATTGATGACATCAGAATTTAACCCTTTTCCCCAAATAACCCAGTGTTCATTACAGTGTGTGAGAGGCTGTAGGTAATATATACACAATGTAGCATGGACTAAATCTGCTTAGCAACATTTTGGATAGAAGCACTCCATTCCGTAATGACCTGTTATCCTATAGTGCTTAATAACGATAAAATAACTACTTCAGAAGTGGTGACCCTAACCCTTTTTACAAATGGACTGAAATGAATTTAATTGAATGGAAATGGTTCATTCTGGCAGGTTTGATAACCCTCGACCTTGAAATGGAGCAAAACTGCTTCAACTTAACATCACTAATGTTTGCTCTTGTTGTTTTTCAAACAGCATTTACTGTAAAACACCAGAGATGCTGGCAGATGCTTTATGGCTTTCAAGAATATCTAAATAATGGTGAGTCTGTAAGAAAAATACTGCTGTATGTTGCAAATTGTATTTTGTCTTTTCTGTATTTCATGCAAGACCCATAGGGGACTTGCATGAAATTGCAAATCCATGATACAGTTTTGATTTGTAACCCATGCATGTGGTATACAAGTCAAAATGTAAACAGAAATGCAGTCATTCAATTTGCATGATCACTTTGACATTCCAACAATAGCAGTAGGATCATGAAGAAACTGTTTGAGGTTTCATTTCAAAGAGTCAACCTGCTCTGAAATGGACGACATTCAAATGAAAAAGCAAATCAGGACCATCCAAAGTATTTCAGTCACATTTATGTTACATCACACTCTTTTGGACAATGTGAAAATTAAAAGGTTATCGTATAAAATTAAAATTATTATGGACCAAGACATTGAATTTTCAAAGAGTTTAATAGCTCCAAAGTTGACAATATTCAAATCGAAATCTGATTTTAAAATTAGAATTTAAGATAAACAATGTCGCCTGACATTCACTTTTTGCAATATTATGTAAGTCACAACTGGAATACAAATATAACGTTGTATTAAGTGTAAATCAAAAAGTATTTGCTGTGTATTTTGGCTCATTTAACTTTAATATTCCCTGGTGTGATAAAGCGCAAAGGTTTGTAAATGACAAGGCCCATGTCGTTTGCCTTGTCATTTACAAACTGATGAAGTTCAAACGCAGCGGTGTGAGGGAGTGGAATGATGAACACATTGGGTGTCCCTGTTTGTATTTTCATTTCTATATTTCCACTTCTGAGAGGATGCATGTTTTGAAAATTTAATTTGAGCAACTCAGCAATTACCACCATCCAGAAGTTGGTGTGCTGATGTTGAGAATGTTGCCACCAACGCATGCTCATGATCGCAGCCTGGTGGCTGCTCATGCTACCTTTGCTCCCATTGGGAGAGCTAATACTAAGTTAGCAAGTTTCAAAGATAAGAGGCGTACAGCTGGTGAACAGTACATATAGTTTTGATTGAGAGTATATTTAAAGGGGATCTATTAGGTAGCTTCCTCCTGTGGGGGTCTGGAACTGGTCCTGGACCTGGTGACCTCAGAGGAAGCCTCCTCGACTTCTCACCGTCTCGTCCTGGTATTTTCTGCATCCCATGAAAATGGTCTGTGTAGCGTGCCGCTCCCCCGAGCCCTCCTCCATGTATGCCCTCGCCACGCCCACTCCGCTGTGATTGGTCATCGTTCCGAGGACTTCTGTAGGGCACGCGAGTGCCGCAGAGAACCCGTCCTCACAGTTGGGACCCTGATCACATGTTCCTACACCTTCTGATTCTTCAACACAACCACGTGATGAAGGAACAGCCCTCACCTTTAGCTTCAGGCTAGCTGAAGCTAGTTTGGACTTGGTACTGGCCCAGTCATAGAAATAGTCTTGAGTAAAGTGAACAAACAGACACAGAGGTATTTCTCAGTAGCTGGCAGTTCGGCCACGTTTGCCTGCTGCTTGCCTCTTCAGGAAGCCCAACAAAGTTACATTTCTCACCTGAGAGAAATCATCTGGGAGCCACTTTCTGGAGTTGCACTGAGAAGGTTGCAGCAGTAAAACTGTGAAACTATCAAAGCCTAGCGGGGGAGGGGGGGCAGGTTAAGGGCTGGGTCCCACCAGGGAGCACGTCCATATATGGCATAAGACGCTTATGTAAGAAGTACCTTGTCAACAGATTCTGTGAACATATTCAGCTTGAGTGCAACGGTCACCATCCAAGGACCACACTTGGTAATGACAGGTTCTGATTTATTTTTAGTGTCAATAACCTTTTCACACTGAAGAACGCGTGTCAACGCAGGTTTTTGGTTCCTCGTTTGCTCAGCATCAGGGCTCATTCAAGCTTCCAGCAGACCCGGGTCTGAACTTCCGCTGTGAGGCTGCATGCCTGTGTTTTACTCTCTTGTACGTCATCACACTGACAACGTCATCATTTCACATAAACGTGCGCTGGAACACTGAGAGGTAAACAAACGACAACATGGACGTCGTCTAGTCAAATGTTAGCGTTGTCGTTGCATGCATTGCAATGTTGTCTCTTTTGCAAAGCATTCAAACTCGGCGCAGATGGAAAATGTCCGAGCGCCACTGCAGCGGAGGAGGATGGAGTTTTTGGCTCATCTGGAAGGGAGCTGAAGAAGCTACAGGTGAAGCCTGACAGGCGGCACAGAGACAAGATCAGGATGTGACAGGAAGGTCGCGTGAAACCTGAAACGACGCGGGTTGCCTTTTTCACACTGCAGGCGAGCCGAGCCACTAAACACCCGGGTCGCTTGGCAAGTCGGTCGATGCGTCGACCCTTTCAGAGTGCCAAAAAAACCTGCGTTGACCCACATTTTTGGTGCGGTGTGGAAGGGGCTCAAGTTGAAGTTAGACTTTACTGGCTTTGTTGGCTGACTGGATTTATCTCGATATTCATGTTTCCTGGGTTTGTCAAGTCATTCTGTGTTTACACATCACCAGCATATTCATCAAGAGGGTCCATTAGACTGGAGCTACGTAGCAGGAGTAAATGGACATCCAGCAGTCAGTCAGATTCTATTCAGCGTTGGTGACCACGGCGTCAACTCACCTCAACACCCAGTTGAAGCCCACCTCAGCCAGGTAAAGCTCATGAAAGCTTTCACACTGAAGGTACTCATGACTTCAGGTTTGTTCTCCTCTGCAGTATTCGACAGGATCGCCCTGCATCAGGATGTCACTCCATGTACAATACTGGCAATGGGTTGATCACTTGTTTTTAGCTTTGAATTGTTGATTGCAATTGTTTTGTGAAGCTACATATTACATTTGAATAACTGTGAAATTAATATTTAATTTTAAGTATGGATATGGAATTTAAACAAACAATGGGAACAAGAGGATAAAAGTCAGACGACAGTTTGAAATGCATGTACTTTTATTCTACAGCACAACCAACACACTTTAGGGAGGCACCATCACTCAGAGACGAGCCTCAGAAACAAAACTTTGTCCCGTGGGCTTCACTCCTCATCATGCCCTTTCTTTGAAAAGAGAGAGAGAGAAAAAAAACATGTCAGTAATGAATTATATTCCTTTACATCTTAAAACACAAAAGAAGAATCTCTTTCAATTGATGAGAGGAGGTCCTTTAGATGGTCAGGTTCATTAGCAATATGGAAAAGTTCCTTTGTAATTGTAGCTGTCTGAAGGGACGAGAGGTCAAACTGGCCTGTCGTGATGTTTCACGTTCATTGCTTTGTCTGTCTACAGTCAGCAAGTTTACACAAAAACTATCATGTAATTCAGTTTGGGGGCAGATCTTTTTAAATAATGAAAGATCTTTTTCTAGGGACAGTGCTGTACACAGGCAGCACGGTCCTCACGGTGGCCCCCCAGCAAGAAGGTTGTGGGTGGAGCCCCGGCTGGAGCACGGGGGTCTTTCTGGGTAAGTCTCCATGTTCTCCCTGTTCCTGCTGGGTTCTCTCTGGTACTCCAGCTTCCTCCCACAGTTCAAAGACATCAAGAGGGGACCAGGTTAATCCAGACTCTAAATTGACCGTAGGCGTGGCTGGGAGAGCCAATGGTTGTCTGTCTCTATGTGCTGGCCCTGCCATGGACTGGTGACCTGTCCAGGGGGAAGGCTGCAGAGATAGGCTGCACCCCCACCACCCTGAACAGGATAAGCATTAAAAATGGATAGATGGAGAGCTATTAATGTCCTCGAGATTTGTGGACTTATAGTTTACGATGACAGAATTTATTACGTTATAAGACCAACGCAACCTAAAGTCAACCTATGAAATTCAACCAACACACACAAACACACACACACACACACTCACACACTGAACGAAATCAAGCACTGACCTTTGACCCCACATCCCGACTCTTGGCACGTAGCTTGTTGACCTGAGACTCTGCAATATCAGCTCTCTCTTCAGCTTCATCAAGCTCATGTTGAATCTTACGGAACTTGGTGAGGTTGCTGTTGGCCTGCTCCTCCTGCAGGCACACATTGTCCTCATGACCAATCACTTCTATTCAGTTCATGTTGTTTGTGAATCAAAGCAACAGTAATTAAAACGTGCTTTTTAAAAATGCTGGACCACCCAACCCTACAGCAATATCATTTTTCAATTTGAATGTTAAATGTAAACTAAATGTATATCATAAGATACATCTGTAATGATACGCAGATGGATTGTTTGCACTGTCTGTTTAAATATGAAGTTATTATTTTAAAAGCATTATTAATGCGCTGTAAGATTTCACCCCCAAAAAATTGGCCTCATCACATGACTCGAATCAGCTGATACTGAAGATAAACACAGGTGCTCCTCTGCTCTTTTTCTTTATGGGCTTCTCTACAATGCTGAGGGTTCTTACAGCTTCCTCAGAAGTCCTCTTGTAGGATTTGACTTTCAGCTGGAGCTTGTCCACAAGGTCTTGCAGACGGGCAAGATTCTTGCGATCCTCTTCTGTCTGGAAACCAAGCCACTTTAATCTTAGAAGCAACAAGACTTCCAGTGCACCACATCTTTCTCTGATTAACTGAAACATACTTGGTAGGTCAGTTCCTTGATTCTTCTCTCATACTTTCGTATTCCCTTGACAGCGTCACTGGATTTTCTTTGTTCAATTTCGACTTCACTTTCCAGTTCTCTGATCTGTTTGGGGAAAATCATAAAAATTGAATGGTGAGAGAAGATGTCAGTATAAAAGGTTGAGTATTCTCACATGTGGGTGAGCCAAAGGTGTGATGACATTTTCATTTGACTTTCGATAATCTTGACACTCACCCTGGCCTCCAGCTAAAGATCACCATCTCATTTATCTTACAATTGTAAATATTGCCAGATATGACCTGACAAACTCACCCTGGCCTCCAGCTTCTGCACCTGCTTCTTCCCTCCCTTCATGGCGATCTGCTCAGCTTCATCCAGACGGTGCTGCAGGTCTTTGATGGTTTGCTCCATGTTCTTCTTCATGCGCTCCAGGTGAGCGCTGGTGTCCTGTTCTTTCTTCAGCTCCTCTGCCATCATGGCAGCATCAGTAATGGCCTTCTTGGCCTTCTCCTCAGCATTCCTGCACTCCTGAACTGCTTCCTCCACCTCAGTCTGAAGCTGGGATGCATCAGCCTCCAGTTTCTTCTTCTGGTTTAGCAGACTTGTGTTCTGGTCAAATGAGAAGTTTTACTTTGTTTTGTCTTTGTGCTACAGTAAAGTCAAGATAATGGAAAATAATCATATCAAATGCAGTAATTGTGTCCGACCTGGGAGTGCAGTAGCTGCACCCTCTCGCTAACATCCAGCAGCTCTTGCTCAGCAAGTTTCCTGCTTCTCTCTGTTTGCTCCAGAGCAGCCCTCAGTTCCTCCACTTCAGCCTGCAGCAGGTTGTTGCGTCTCTCCACAATGGCAATGTTCTCCTTTAAATCATCATTACCTCGAAGAGAATCATCAAGTTGGAGCTGAAGATCCTGGATTGGATTGAGACATTTGTTAAGATTCAACTCAAACACATTGTAGAAGTTCAAGAAGTTATTTGAACAAGCCTTGTTGTTTGATTATTTTTTTATTGATATAAACTCTACAGTGGCAATTTGTGACCCAAATTTAGCCTGAAATCATTTGATCAAAATTTTCAATTCTATTACAGACATGTACTTCTCCAAAGACTCAGATTAAAAAACAGAGATAATCTGTGGTTCTGTTCAGAAATAACTGAAATGCTACGGTTAGGTGTTTGGAGACTTGTCTTTTGTTTTTGTCTTTTAACAGAAATAGAGCGAGTATGACCCAGAACTGCTGAGAGCAATTTTTCAATCTACCATTTAATAGTTTATAGATCACGGAGATATCATTTATATGCACTCCTCCACCTCAACTCTCAGGCCACTTGATGCAGTTTATCACTCTGCCTTCAGATTTATGGGGAAGATATTGGAACACCATTGTGAGCTATTTGAGAAAGTCGATTGACAGTCTTTAGTTGTTGGAGGGAACAACACAGTAATTTATTTATTTAGAAATTACTTCTTGGCACGTTTCCTGGCTACCTTGCATGTCTTTTTAGTTATAGATCTTGTCTCACTGCATCAGGTTTTATGTCCCCCTGCCGAAGCTCATAAAATCAGAGAAACTAATCCTTTATAATCTGAATTTGAAATTGAACTGAATGCATGTGATTTCCTTGAGTGTGGTTGTCCCATGTGGTGATGGGCTATCTTGTGTATATTGGCTATTTGTCAAGTTGTGGACTGGGTATCACTTTCACTTACAAGAGGTTGAGTCCAGTTGCCTAGTTTGATCATTTTTTGAGAAGGACTGGGTATCAGGTTTTTTTTTTCAATTGTGACCTACTGTGAATTCAGTGTGTGTGTGTGTGTGTGTGTGTGTGTGTGTGTGTGTGTGTGTGTGTGTGTGTGTGTGTGTGTGTACATAGTCTGTTTACATTAAGGTTCAATTATTAAATCATACCGATAGACACAGTATCAGCTCTTGGTTAAAATGCATACCTTCAGATGTGCGTGAACGGACTTCAGTTGTTTCTGGGCCTCAGCTGCCTGCCTGTTGGCCTGGCTTAACTGGATCTCCATCTCATTCAGGTCGCCCTCCATCTTTTTCTTCAGACGGAGGGCCTCGTTCCTGCTGCGTGTCTCAGCCTCAAGAGAACTCTGAAGAGTATCCACAGTTCTCTGGTGGTTTCTCTTTGCTTGCTCCATCTCCTCGTCTTTCTCGGCTAGCTTGCGCTCAATGTCTGCCTTGACCTGATTGAACTCAAGCTGGACCCTAAGAATCTTTCCTTCCTCGTGCTCCAATGAGGCCTGGAAATACAGAAAGCATGTCCATTTAGGAGAATTTCATTTACAAAGCACGTTAACCAGATCAAGTGTAAGCAGGACCTGTAGTTGAACTCGAGGGCAGTGCCTAAGCACTGAGTCTCAAGAACAATTAAGTTGGGCATTAACTATCTCATTCTAGCTCGTCACCCAGAAATGGTGAATGACCGTAAGATAAGGGAGCAGCATTCCAGGCCAGACATGCTAGAGACTCTCATTTCTGCTTTAAATACCTGCAATCTCATTCTTTCAGTGGCTCCTCAAATTTTCTGATGATAGAGAAGGGATACAAAATGACTAGACTGGTAAAATTGAGAGGTTTCCCTTCTCGCTCATGCAGGTAGACAGACTCAACCCTATAGTAAGATGAGAGTGCATGTGTGAGGCACTTGCTTGTTCAAATCATCTACATTGTACCTGTATGTTGTTTGGGTTCCTTCATTAGACAGAACAACAAACCTCTGCCTCCTCCAGAGCTGTTTGGATGTCAGACTTTTCTTGCTCCAGCTGCTTTCGTATCTTCTCAAGCTCATGAATACTCTTTCCACTCTCACCAATTTGTTCAGTGAGCTCAGATATTTCCTCTAAGGGTCAAAATAGAACAAAGTGCTGTGTATACGTATATAAAATATACATTCATTTTTAATACTTCTTTGCTAACAAAGATATCTTTACTCTTGCTAAGTGCGTTTACTTCATCATAAATGATTCCCACTGTGGCCCCAGAACCCTCTATACCACTGAACAATCTCCTCCTTCTCCCAGCTCCTCACCGTACCAACAACCTGCTCCTTCAAGCTCCTCCCCAAACCCCTCCTATAGAAGTGCCATCTTGTCCTCGGAAAATTTCTTCCCAACCTTTTCAACTTGTCACTCACAAAAAAGTATTGTCCCCTCTACCTTCAAAACTGTCACTGGCTTGATCCATTGAGCCTCAACTCCCTGAACTTATCTCCCCTTCCCCCGGAAAACTTTGGAACACCTTGTTGCCACACAAGTCAAAATCCCCCTGCTCTCCAATAGCTTACCTGAACCCCTCCAGGCTGGTTTTCATCAACTCCCCAGCACAAACGCACACCTCCACAGAGTACTCAAAAATGTCCTCACTCGTGCTGACAAGTGCTGCCCGAGCACTCAAAGGAAACCTTTGAAACTGTGAGCGATAACATCTTGTTGATATTGTCTTGATTGATTGATTGATTGATTGATTGATTGTGTTTGTTTTAAACAGTAAAAATAAAGACAGGAACAAGAAAATAGATAAATTATCAGACTGATAAACAAATACACAACAAAATGTAAACAAAACACATACTTGAAACGGGGTAAAAGGAAGCGTTCTACTTTATCTCCTTTCACAACCCTTCCTCTGGTACGTCCACAGTCTCACAAGGTGTTCCACAAGATCCTGTACTCAGCCCATTCCCCTTCATCATCTGCATCATACCTCTTGGTCTACTTTCACCATTACGCCGATGATACTCTGGTTTACCATTTACAATTTAAAATCTCCCACACAAGCCACTCCTCTCCACAATCAACTTATGACTGTTGGCAAAAAAATCCTGGATGCAACAAAACATCTCAACAGTGAAAAAACTCAACTCCTCATCAGTTCCAAGACAACCTTCAGCAAAGTAGATAACAACCTCGATAAATAAAGCATCTCACTTCTGTATGGCATCAACGCTAGCTCCATCAATGGACTCCATCATACCCAAACTTATTTGTCTTTAATGAATTTTGGTTAAGCAACTTTGAGTTCTAAAAGCACTTTATGAATTTTATTTACTTTTTTAAAAAAATGTATTATGACTGACCTTGTAAGTTCTTGTTCTCTCTCTTCATGGTCTCCAGATGATCCAGAGATTCTTCATAAGAGTTCTTCAGTTTGAAGAGCTCAGTGCTCAGAGCTCTGGCTTCCTTCTGAGAGCCTTCCAGCTCACACTGAGACTCCTCATACTTCTGCTTCCACTCAGACACAACCTGAAAATAGTCCATGTCTTAGATGATCAATTGTGCCTAGTTTGAAAATAACAAGAATGAGATTAACACCTTATCAAAGTTTCTTTGCTTCTTGTCCAGAGCAGCAGCAGCAGCATTCGACCTCTCCACATCCACCATGAGATCTTCAATCTCATTCTGCAGTCTGTGTTTGGTCTTCTCCAGAGAGGAACATTTAGCATTCACCGCTTCTACAGCCTCCTCGGCGTCCTGCAGACGCTGAGCCAGCTTCTTCCTGGATGATCATGGAATTTATGTAGTGAACTGCTGTCAAACTTTGACAAGTGAGAGTAGCTGTGACTTACTTGGCCTCCTCCAGTTCTTCAGTCCTCTGGATGGCGTCAGTTTCATACTTGGTTCTCCACTGAGCCACCTCAGAGTTGGCCTTTGACATGCTGCGCTGCAGCTCAGCCTTGGCCTCCTGCTCCTCCTCATACTGCTCTCTGAGCAGGTCGCAGTCGTGGCGAGCAGACTGCACTGCATGGGCTAAAGCATTCTTGGCCTAAAAAGACATTGAACATTTACTTGCATCACATTTTACAACACTTCACAAGTACCCTCAAATTTTCCCGACAATGTATTTGCTACCTTGACTTCCTCCTCCAGTTGTCTTTTAAGGTCCTCAATTTGTTGAGTGTAGGACTGTTTTCCTCTGGTCAGTTGAGACACCAGGGAATCCTTCTCCTCAAGCTGCCTTGAAAGCTCACCTAGTTTTACAGAAAAGAATAAAATGAGAGATTCCAAACACAAAACAACTGCACGTGGTTCAAATCAGATCCATACCATTCTCAGTTTGAAGTTTCGCCTTCTGCATGTTAAAGTCATTGATGGTTCGTTGTCCCTCTTCTGCCTTTGCTTTATATTCAGTCATCTGGTCTTCCAGAGTCCTGGACATTTTCTCCAAATTATTCTAAAGAAAACCAGCAATTAGTCATCAAAATGAATGAAAGGAAACTCCCTGACAATAAAGAAATGCTTATCACCTGATGGATAGTAAAAACAATACAACAAACAAAAGTTCACCTTAGTCTTGACAATCTGTTCCATGTTTGAAACCACATCATCCAGTTCCAGTCTGAGCTCGCTCTTCTCCTTCTCCAGTTTCTGCTTGACCCTCTGCAGGTTGTCAATCTGCTCCCCCAGGTCAGCAACACTGTCAGCTTGTTTCTTCCTCAGTGTGGCAGCCGTGGCTTCATGTTGCAGAGTGGCCTCTTCCAGGTCTCTGCGGAGTTTCTGGAACTCAGCCTCTCTCTTCTTGTTCATCTCAATCTGGGCCGTCGTGGCTCCACCAGCCTCCTCCAGCCTCTCACTGATCTCCTCCAACTCTCTGGCCAAGTCTGCTCTTTGCTTCTCCACCTTGGCCCGGGCCGCTCGCTCAGCCTCCAGCTCCTCCTCCAGCTCCTCGATGCGGGCCTAGACCAAAATAAACAAAAAAGCAATAAATAAAAAACAGGATTTGAATATGACATTGTTGCATTTGCACATCTTACATCCCTGTACAACAGCATTGTGTTCAACACTACCTGCAACTCCTTCAATTTTTTCTGGAGCTGGGCACTCATTGCTTGTTCATCTTCTACTTTGCCATTGAGTTGGCTAATTTCAAAATCTTTCCTGTGAAAGTAAATAATCAAAAATGTGTCAGTCAACACGAAATTTGAAATATACTGATGTATTCAAAGCTGAAATTTACAAATTACTTTTTCAGCCTCTCTTCAAGTTGCTGCTTGTCATTTTCCAGGTCCATGATACTCTCTTGAGCTAACTTCAGGTCTCCCTCAAGCTTTCGCTTCACTCTCTCAAGGTCCATACGTACTTTCTTCTCCTGCTCGAGGGACCCTTCGAGCTGTGGAGGATCATAATTAAAGCCTTTCACTGTCAACTCATTTACTCTAAATAGCAATAAGAGCAGGATTCTTACATCATCCACTTGCTGCTCCAGCTTAGCCTTGGCCTTGGTCAGAGTGTTGACTTTGTCTTCTTCACTCTGCAGGTCATCCAGCGTTTGCTGATGAGCTTCCTGTAAGGCTTTCTTCTCCTTGGTCAACTTGGCAATGATTTCATCCAGGGCAGCCATTTCCTCAGTCAGGTTCTTCACCTGTTTTCACAGGTCATTTAACAGGTATGCTGTTTTATATGAATACAATAATTACAAATGTTTCATGGTACCTTGTTCTCAGTGGCATGTTTCTCTTTCTCCACTTTAGCCAGAGTTAACTCCAAGTCATCAATGTCTTTCTTCAGCTCAGAGCACTCGTCCTCCAGTTTCCTCTTCTTCGCCGTCAGTTCTGCATTCATCTCCTCCTCATCCTCCAGTCTCTCTGTCAGCTCTTTGATTTTAGCCTCCAGCTGAATCTTGCTCTTGATCAGCCCCTCACATCTTTCTTCAGCATCACACAGACTATCTTGCTCCTGTTATTATCAGAAATTCATATTGTGAGGCATTGACAGACTTCGTGTTGTAGTCATGTTTGTAATGACAGGTAGCAAACTCACCGTCTGAACTTGCAGCTGCAGGTCATTCTTCTCTTGTAGAAGAGAAACCATTTTTTCCTCCAGTTCCTTCCTCCGGGCCTCTGATTTTGCATAAGCCTCTTTCAGCTTGGTAAATTCCTCCTTCATGTTGGCCATTTCCTTCTCAGTCTCAGCTGACTTCAGCAAAGGTTTGATCTTAAAGAACATCTTCATCCAGGGCCAATTCTTGACCCCCATGAAGGCACGGATGTTCCACTGGATCACAAGGAGAGCATCTCTGTTGACACAGGGTTATTTTTGTCTTTAAAAGCATTCACAACAGGGAAATTCAAAAGTTACATTTTCATCAAACACAAATTAACTCTGATCCATCACAATATTCTCCTGAATGTGATGTTTTCTGCAAGTGTAATTGTATTGTTTTGTTCATGTATTTACAGTACATGTTCATTTGTTTTTGGTGACAGAGTTTGGCCCTGCAGTGAGCACTTGCCTGCGTTCAACAATCTTTTGGAATTCAACTCTTGCCAGATGACCACGTGCCCGGGATTGGATGCCAGTAATGATCAGTGCTAAGCGGTCATCTCGCATCTCCTCTAGCTGACCCAGTAGTCCAGCTTTGAAAAACACCTTAGATTGGATAGTTAGTCATTTAATATCTTTCAGTGCAGTCAGTCTCCTGATCAACACTGAAAATGCCTACCTTGGTGTGCCCCAGTCTATACTGAGTATGGTCGATATCCAGAGAACCTAACAGTTTATCTGCAGCCTTCTTGTTGTCAATGAACTGTCCCTCAGGAATGGCATTAGGGTTCAAAATACGGTACCTTGACAAAAATGTAACAGACGAAACATGTAAAATTATCTTTCAAGACATGTCAGCACTTCTGGCGATATAATCACTTGAAGCTTCAAATGTTTTCTTTTTTTTGTTTTCATCAGATGTAAAAACCTCTGTTTGAAATCTCCATAGAGGATCCTGTTGGGGAAGCCCTTTCTGCAGATCCTGATGCCCTCCAGAACGCCGTTACAGCGCAGCTGGTGCATCACCAGAGGGTTCTCCATGGCCCCTGGAGTCTTGGTCTCATTGGGGATGATGCAGCGTACAAAGTGAGGGTGAGTAGACCTCAAGTTGGTCATCAGCTTGTTCAGGTTCTCCTGTGAGTTAGTAGTTAATAAGAGTTTGGTAATTATGTTGAGTTGTAGCTCAGAGATGGTATGTGCACACTACTGGACATAAATTGTTGGGTTAAGACATTTTTTGATTATTGAAGATCTGTGCAGTTTGATAGTAACCTTGCACCTTCAAGTGATGAGTGTGAGATTAACGCTCACCTCGAAACGTACATCCACAACCATGATGTGGACAAGATGATGCTGCTAAGTTGAAATGTCACTCTAAAAAAATCTTACCCTATGCAAAGCTGATACAGTTTGGAAGGAGGAGCCTTTTTTCTTTTGCCCACCTTTGCCCTTGCCACCGCTGTCTTGAGCTAAATGAATATATAAAAAATAGGAACTCTCAACTGCAATCCACATCAAACTGTACAAATCTGTACTGAAACAATCAACATCAAGATCTTAACCATGATTATTCTATTGACACTAAATTTTAATTGATTTACATCAAATTTACTCATTACTCAACCTACCTGAATCAGCTCCAGAATACCCGGCAAAAAGGAGGGATAATAGTTTGAGAGTAGATTTCTGGTAAAGACCAACAACAGTCTCATTTAGAGGGTCCTTGTTCTTCACCAGCCAGTTGTTGATGTTATAATCAACAACTCCAGCATAGTGTGCCAGGGCAAAATGGGCCTCTGGTTTCCCTTTGACAATTCTGGGCTTCTGGAAGTTGTTGGATTTCCCCAGATGGTTGTCATAGAGCTTAGCTTTGAAGGTGGTATCACTGGCTTTGGGGAACATGCACTCCTCTTCAAGGATGGACATGATCCCCATTGGCTGAGGAGAACAAAAAGAATAACAAAATCATAATTTTGTTTTGGCTTTCTATGTGTAGTATATATTTTGCCTGTGCAAAACTTTAACACAAACAATTTGACTTCGGGTAGGTCGGTGTTGCCCTGATCTGTTGGTCCATGGACGCCACTAGACCTCTGAAGGTGTCCAGTTGTGTCACCAAGAAATTTACAGCAGAATTATTTTCCCACCACATCTCACTGATGCCAGATCAGATTGGTCTTTGGAGGCCAAACTCAAGCCTTTGAGCTTTTGTCATGTTGTGTGCCAAAAATGTGGTCGTGTGTGTTATCCTGCTGTGCCATGTCAGTGCCAGCAGGGACATTGTTGTCATGAAATGATGTGCTGTTGGTCGGTCATTCAGATCAAACTAACATCTGCAGGACTTCCAGTAAAATTCTATCACAGTGTCCAACATCCACATGTTGTGAAGCAGTGGTTGTCTGAAGGTGTGTCCACACCAAACACAATGCGAATGTTTCAGAACGTTAAGATTACATGTAAAGTCTATGTAGCGAGGCTAATAGAGACAAATTCGCATTTTGATGATGGAAAGAAACAGTGGAAATAAATTCTCCTCATGTGCGAAAGACTTTTTGTGAATGATGTGAATAAAAACAAATGATCCAGCGATCAAATTTGCGGGAATAAAGTGACGCGAAAATTTGCCTCACTTTTGGAGTGAACATGCCTTTAAACTGTTTCACGGGAGGTTCAGGGAACTGAGGAGAAAGAACATAGAACAGTTGATGTATGTGTTGCATGGTTGTATTTCAGGGGTCTGGAATCAGAAACTACTAAATGACCCTGGACGGACAATTTGCATTTATTCGGTGCATTCTGAAATTATGTAAAACAGTAATATTAGGCTCGCTGTGCAGTTGACGATATGGTGTCAAATACTATAACAATCCTCTGTAGGCATCCAAAACTAAACTATAAATAATGCAAGTAGCATTCATTATTTATTATTCCACCATCTCAGACTTGAAAACTTTTGATGTAAAAGATGAACATGTTTCACCTTTGCTCTCTGGTCCAGTTCTAGCAGTGGACACGGGTCAGCATGGGCACCTTGACTGGTAATAAAATCAGCAGCCATACATACAGTAAGATGCAATGCGCAGTGTTCTGATACCTCTCTATTTTAGCCAGCATTAACTTTTTTCAGATATTTGTGCCACAGTAGCTCTTGAGTGGGTTGAGATCTGGCTGGCTTACATCAGTGAGCCCTAGGTGCCCCGACCCAGTCGATGGCTCGCCAGATGTCCACTTTCAAAGCATGTTTGGTCAGTACACTATTTATCACTGCAGTGTAGGACCACAAAACAGTCTCTTGTATGTTTTATACATATTACAACACAGCAGCACTGTATGTCCACCACAATGTGTCCCACATCAACCTCAAAGTAGTTGTGGGTGTATAATAACATATAATACGCATTTTACTGATATGGCTTTTGAAGCAAATAACTCACCTTTTCAATCAGGTCTATGCAGGCCTGCAAGTCCATACCAAAGTCAATAAATTCCCATTCAATTCCCTCTTTCTTGTACTCTTCCTGCTCCAGTACAAACATGTGGTGGTTGAAAAACTGTTGCAGTTTTTCATTGGTGAAGTTGATGCACAGCTGCTCAAAGGTGTTGAACTGGCATGAGGAAAAAACTGTAAGACATCTCCTCATTTCAGACAAGTTTTGACTCCAACAAAATCTCTCACGTCAAAGATCTCGAACCCAGCGATGTCCAGTACACCAATGAAGTACTGGCGAGGCTGCTTGGTGTCCAGAGACTGATTGATTCGCACAACCATCCACAGAAACATCTTCTCATACACTGACTTGGCCAGAGCGCCGATTGCATAGTAGACCTAGGGAAATAATTGGTGAATGATTAATAATATCTTAAAAACTGAATTTTTTATTTTTCCTGTAAAAACAAGTCTCTAAAGGCTCCCTTCAGTTCTTTACCTGAGCGACAGTTTGTCCCTTGGTGACCCACTCGTTTCCTACTTTGACTCTCGGGTGACAGAGACCTTTGATGAGGTCAGCAGAGTTCAGACCCATCAGATAAGCTACTTTGTCAGCATCTGAGGAGAAGAGGACATGGACAAATCACACACACACACACATCTACATATGAGCGCTGCCTCTTTAGCCTGGCACTGGATGGCTGCATTTCTCATCCCCTCAGGGTTTTCCAGATGCAGTGAAAGTCACAGCAGTGGTGATGAACATGACAGACGTCAACAATTGGGCACACTCCATCAAACATGTGAGTAGTGATGGATATACACTTACAGCCAGCCATAACTTTATCAAAACAATGGAGAATCGTTGGGTGGAGGTTCATTGAAGGAGGGAGGTGCTGGACCTGCTCTACTTGTCTTGAAAGAGGCAGGGGAGAAATTGGTTGGGGTTTGGTGCCGTACAGATAAACCTGACCAAACTTAACTTAGATATATATATATATATATATATGTATATATATATATATATATATATATATATATATATATATATATATATATATATTAAGGCATCTATTCTTTGTAGTTGTAGTAGTAGTAGTAGTAGTAGTAGTGTGAAGTTGAGTTTTAACCTGAAAACTTGCAATCTTACCTTTTTCAAGCTTTTTTACTGGAACTTGTGTTTCTCCAGTGACCATTGAGCAAATTACAGAGTGGTGGTCTCAAAGTCTTTTAAGTTCTGTATGCCCTGACGAACCCTCATATTCCTACTGTAAGCCTGCCCTGCCCCTAAAAGGCCTTTTTTCCAACCCAGGAGGAAAAGGTCATTGACCTACTGGGTGTACATCTCAGAAGAGCCACACCTTGCAGATTGAGGGTTGGAGAGACACTGAAGACTGGTTTCTTTTTGATGGATGGTTTGTGGCTATTTGTTACTCCTTGACTATGACATCTTTTCTGTACCTGTAACGTTTAAAGTCTTTGGAAACCTGAGTGTTTGCCAGTGCATAAGAACATTTCAAGAATGCATATTTAACATACTGTGTCACCAAATGTTAAACAAAAACCTTCATGCTGAAAGAACTGAAAAGAGATTTGCTTATGGTATACTATTCATGTCACAAAGAAATCCTGTACTGATGACCATAAAAGTTGTCGTTTTGGGGATAAATTATCAATGTTTAAATGTGGAGAACCCTGTTTCCTACTCAACAGCAACATTGCTAGAGGAAATGGTCATGATAATGATCAAATTCCAGTCGCATTCCCTCACCTTCAGTGCCGTCGGCCTCGGCCTGCTCCTCGCGCTGCTTGTTCTTGAACTTCATGTTACCGTAATGCATGATGGCGCCAGTCAGCTTGTAAATGCTGTTCTTCTCTTCTTGAGTGAAGCCCAGCACATCAAAGGCATCCTGGGGAAGACCAAGTCATGTCATTAAGCTGCATAAATAAGGGAAAATACCAAGATGGTCTCTTTAAAACACTAAACATGCCTTTATCATAATGGCACGGTCTTCGAGGCCTGGAGAACCCACATCAAACCTTCACCTGTCCCTCTCTCACCTGCACATGTTGCAGCCCACAGAGAACGTGGCTGTATAAAAGGGGTGTAATTTTAGCTCTTAATATTTGCCAAGGCTCGGGGAACATAAGACATAACTGAAGACCAAGATTTTTTCGAAGCATATTCTTTTGGAACTATTTTCAGTCTTTGTATGCATGTCATTGCTTTCATGAAAGTTGAGGGTGTTACAGCCTGAAAAGAATAAACAGGCTCCAGGGGAGCCGCAACATATGAGACGACACCCAGGAGGTTTTTAAGAAAGGACAGTTGTTTTTATTTTCAATGAAATCTCAGAGATCGTCCATCAGGTTCTGAGGAACAAGAGACAAAAGAAGAAAGAAGAAAAACAACCACCAAAGAGAAAAAACGATCAACAGGGCTGGAGAGGTCGGCCAAACTAAACATAAAGTGGTCCACGCTGAACCAGCCCACTTAGGGCCGTCGGACTCAGCGTTTCCCCTGGCAGGAATGAGAACTAGAAACAAAACTGAGAACTGGACTACCGACTCTCCAGCCCAAAACCAAAAACCTCCCAGCTTAGCCGCTGGCACACGGGTCAGAACCCACAACCAGGACCACAACTCACAACCACAACACCATCGTCAGAAGATGCTTAAGCCACGGAGAGAGCCACGTCTCACCAAACTGCCACCTCCTGGCATCAGAGCCACACAACACAAACAAGAGAGGGAGAGGGGCGAGTGCCTGAGAGCACCGCCTTATAAGGCGCGCCCCCGACGAAGGGACTGCCCTCAGGTGCGCCGACAACAGCTACAACAACAGTACCACAACTTACCAGCAGAGGGCATACGCACCGCAACTGGCCGTCCGCAACAAGATCAAAATCAAGGTTTGTATTCACTATGATCCACTTACATTCAAAGATCATGGGTATTTTGATATAAAACATCACAATCTGCTGGAGTTCTGCGTGCGCCTACACCCTCCCTGGGCTGCAACAACATCTGAGGGTGGAAGATTCCCATCGGTGGAATGTTGATAGAAAAGGCCAGATGATTCATGGAATCTGAATGTGACTCCCTGATGACGCAGCTGGCAGAAAATGTTACCTCAACACTGGAAAACATGTAAAAACGTCCTAAGGCTGTTCAAACATTTCCAATACAACACTGACTGCACTATTCTGAGAATATTTTGGGGACGTTGTTGAATATGTATTCCACAGTCTGTTGCCTCAAACAACAACATGAGAATGTTTTCCTACATTTAGGAAGAACATTGAAATGAAAAACTTGGGGGAAAAAATTACCAGAACATTACACATAACACTGCCTTAACATTTCCGAACAAAACTTTTCTAGTTGAAGATGGTTTGATGCCCTTAATGGCCATGGATTAGGCAGCAGGTCAAGGCAGGTTGGGGTGGGATGTCAGTGCCGTGTGCAGATATTCCATATCCATGTACATGGAGTCAGCCAAAGATCCACAGGAACACTTTAAAGCTCTTTATCGTATTATGCCTACTAAAATGTAGTTGAGTAGATATATAAAACAAAGACAAATTTTCGGCATAAATGAAAAAAAAGTACTTCAAAATAAGTACAGTAAAAAAACTTAAATGTGTTTTCCAGCCATTACAAACACTATATATCACCTATTGATAGCAATTAAGGCTTTCGTACTTGGTAATTACATTTTATGACTGAATTAGTTACTCTTCATTATAAAACCAACTATTACCATGTTATTACTGAGCTAGATTGTGTATGCCCAGGAATGTGTTTGACATTTTAAAAGTGTTGAAGCCATGAATGGATAAGATTTTCAGCTTCAGCTCACATCAGTGGCCATCAGCTCCTCGGCATCATTAATGGAAGCGACTGTCGTCTCTCCTTGGGAGATGAAGGCGTAGTCGTAGGGGTTGTTGGTGATCAGCAGCATTTCTAAAATGATGGTGCATTAAGATAGGAAGAGGAAGAATTTTATGATACAATGCATATTTGTACAGTAAGACTTATCGGTCATGGATTTGTACCCTTACCCAGAAGTTCAGGCTTGACCTGAGACAAGATCTGGTAGAAAATGTGGTAATCTCTCTCAGCTTTGAGCTGGTAGGTCACACGGGACTTTTCCAGAAGGTCTGTTAGAGAAGTCACTTGTTATGGTGGTACATTGATAGGTTGATAGATCAGGCTTTTAGCAGCTGATAAGCACTTTCATGAATACCTTAAAAACCAAGCTACTTACAAGTTTCAATATCAGCAGAGGCCAATTTTCCTCGGTTATCAAAATGAATGCGGATAAATTTACCCTAAACAAAGGAGAGGCACTTGTTCATTCCTCCGGATGCACATCAGTGGAAAACTTTCTCTTCAGAAGCCCACAGACACTCACAAATCTGGAGGAGTTGTCATTCCTGATGGTCTTGGCATTCCCAAAGGCCTCCAGAGCAGGGTTAGCCTGGATGATCTGGTCCTCCAGGGTGCCCTGATGTTTTTGAGAGAGAGACACATATAATCATAAGATGTAGTTTTCTTTGCAATTGAAGTTTTAAGTTCTTTTAACAACTATGCATTTGATTGGGATTTATTCCTAAATGTATTTTGCAGTAAAAACCTTTTTCTCTGCAGCTGGATCTTTCTTCCCACTCGGAACAGCAGCGATGCTGGCAAAGTACTGAATGACACGCTTGGTGTTGACAGTCTTTCCAGCACCAGATTCTCCGCTGAGTAGAGACACAACAACTTAGACAAAAACCAACCACCCTAAAGCACTGAGGAAGTTTGTTCACTTACGTGATGAGAATTGACTGATTTTCTCTGTCTGTAAGTCAAAGAAATGATCCCAATATCAGTAACGAGTGATGTAAGAATGTCATATTCAAACCAGGTAACTGCCTAAATATAGATGGCACCTGACAGCATGTACTGGTAGGCGTTGTCAGAGATGGAGAAGATGTGAGGCGGAGCTTCAGTCCTCTTCTTCCCTCTGTAGGCAACAACCACCTCCTGGTTGTAGACTGGCAGCCACTTGTAGGGGTTGACGGTGACACAGAACAGCCCTGAGTAGGTCTGACACAGAAGAGAGGATGGAGCTGTCACATGCTGACATGTCTCTGTCTGTGGACGCAGGTGAACCATGAGGCTACGGGCTTACATAGATCATCCATGCTGCGTAACGCTCTTTGAGGTTAAACAGCACCGCTGGTTCATGCAGGAAGGTGAACATGGCCATGTCTTCAATCTTATCAAACTTGGGTGGGTTCTGAGGGTGTACGTCACACTCCTTCACTGTCACGGTCTGCACAAACAACACAGCACATCAAAAGCAGAGACTGAGACTAGGGTTGCCACACAGGTGAGCTACAATGATCCACATGTGGAAGAATGTACCTTCCCAAACTCCGTTTCAGCAGTGACTTTGTCTCCATCACGACTAGAGATGGTTGCTTTGACGTACTCCACCTCAGCGTCAGGTACGAAGCATTCCTTCTTCATGTCAAACAGACGAGTCTGGGCTTCTAAGCGCTCCTTGTCTGATTTCCGAAGAAAAGGTGCAGCAGGCCCAAACTCTGCCATGGCAGCGTCACCCATTTTGCAACCTGTTGAGAATGAAAACACCTTTAACAGTTTTTTTCTGTTTGTTCTCTGAGGTACATCCTTGTGTTTGTTCATTGACAATGTTTAATAGAATCAGACAACAGTAAACACAAGAAATCTTGAAAATAAACTAAAATTTTGTTTTCTATAATCCCAAATTGATAACTATGTACACAGATGCTAATTCATTGTCTTCTTATGTTGTTGTATTTAAAAGTCTAAGGATTAACCTCATGTGAGTATAAATATAAGATATCAACTTAAAATGCAAAGGAATACATCAAGCAGAGGCCTATGACAAAGGACACCTCCTCATAAGATGAAAATATCAGAGTCAGAAGAAGTAAAAGTGAACCAATAGTAAGTTCTGTTCTCCAAACTACAAACACAATGATGGATTTCATGACCATTGTCAATACACAGCTGAGACTGATTTTCGTGTCTTAAGTAAAGTAGAAAAGCAAGCAGTTGAAGTGTTTAGCTTACCTTTTGACCGTCAACCTTTGTCTGGAGAAATGATGGACCTGGTGGGTGACACCAGCCTTCCTCCCCATTAATAAAGGTTGTGACAAGGCCAAATATGGTAATGAATATCAGAGACAGGGCATCAAGGTTGTATATCACATTAGGCATTCTCCAAACTGGGTAGAGCCACGTGCTGCTATGTGCTACTTTGATAAGGCAGCCTGGAGGTGAGAGCAGGAGGTGGGGGGCAGCAACAGGCTTCCATCCATCAGGTCTCTCTCTTCTCTTCAAGTCTCCCTCTGAATTAACATCAGCTAGGAACAACAGTTCCAAATAGGTTTGGTGGAAATATCATTGTGATCATATCTTTGTGATATTGTGGTAACCTGAATTAGAGCCTATTCACTCTTTCCTTGTGAGTGTCAGGATAAACACATGATCAGACCTGAATGTACCGTAACAGTACGCAACAGGCTGTTCATCTCTACAGCCAAAGGACAGAGACATGAATCAGAATACAAATATGTGTGTTACTTTTAGAGAATAGGTCCAGTATAACTTTCTGATGATTTATATCTTATCCCTTACGGACATTTTCAGCATAGTCCCGAACCTTAATCTAAATAAAGTGAGTTAGCAGGCAGCCAGGATTTACGAGACATCAAACATCTCCCAGTCAACAATAGTTGGTCAAGTGAGAGGGTGTGAAGTGCAGTTCAAGAGGGACAATAAAGAACTGCAGCTGTTGTCTACAGAGAGACAAGACAAGGCCAAGGTCGCAGCTGTGACTTGGCTTTATCATCACTCACCACTGTTCACGGGTTTGTCGTCACCACCATGGCCTGGCTTTTCCCCCTTCTTTTCAGCTCCTTACTTTACCCCTCAGTAAATAGTAGGAACAAAAATCTCTGTCGCAGCCAACATGGATGTGACCTAAAGACTTGAAAGCCCTCCGACCCCTCCAATCCTATACAAACTAGGCAGTCGCGTGTAAAGACTAATGTTCGGACCAAATGTGCCGCGTATCCTAAGTACCAAGTGTCCATTTCAGTTCTCTCATTCTGCTGAAACTGATTGCTACGTATTGATTCCTTCTTGGGATGGGATTTCATTTCCTAACCCTAAAGGGGCTGGGCACTGACCGCCCGCTCATTGGCAGCATGTTAGCAACCAGCATCAGACTGGAGTGCTTGTTCAATGTAGTTTTGGTTTTGTCAGTGGATACTGTGGAAGCTGACCGCAAGCTAGCAGCTTGCTGCTGCACCACCAATCGCTTCACAGCTTCTTGCTTGTGTTGTACGTCGCTTTGGACAAAAGCGTCTGCTAAATGAAATTGTAGAATTGTAGAACACGCTGGAGATGTGCTCCACAGCTGAATCATGGAGGGACTTGCTGCTGACTCAAAGGTCCCTGAAGTGCTTAGACATTCGTTTTCAGAGATGTGAGCTCCTGCTGCCTTGGCACTCATTATCCACGGCCACAGCATCTTGGTCTACAATGTGGAAGTGTCTTCAAGATGAAGCAACCGTGGATTAAAGGTCTAGTTCTTGTTCAAAGTATTCCTGATATGCGTATAAATATTAGTACAACAGCAAAAGTTTTACATTCCCCTTTTCCAAAAGAGTGACCAATCATTCTCAAGGGCAAAGAGACACAAATGATGCAGTGTCATGACCCACGGTAGGAAAGTGAGGCGTGTGAGCACAGCAGAACAATTCGTTTTTCTTTTGGCCGTTCAAACGCTTTGCTTGTGCCGTTACATCCATCCATGTTCTCATCCTTTCATCCATCCATCCTCCCATCCATCATCCATCCATCCTCCCATCCATCCATCCATGTTCTCATCCTTTCATCCATCTTCCCATCTATCATCCATCCATCCTCCCATCCATCCATCCATATTCTCATCCTTTCATCCATCCTCCCATCCATCATCCATCCATCCTCCCATCCATCCATCCATGTTCTCATCCTTTCATCCATCCTCCCATCCATCATCCATCCATGTTCTCATCCTTTCATCCATCCTCCCATCTATCATCCATCCATCCTCCCATCCATCCATCCATGTTCTCATCCTTTCATCCATCCTCCAATCCATCATCCATCCATGCTCTCATCCTTTGATCCATCCTCCAATGCTCTGATTCTTTCATCCATCCATCCTCCCATCCATGTTCTCATCCTTTCATCCATCCTCCCATCCATCATCCATCCATGTTCTCATCCTTTCATCCATCCTCCCATGTTCTCATCCTTTCATCCATCCTCCAATGCTCTCATTCTTTCATCCATCCATTCTCCCATCAATCCATCCATGTTCTCATCCTTTCATCCATCCTCCCATCCATGTTCTCATCCTTTCATCCATCCTCCCATGTTCTCATCCTTTCATCCTTCCTCCCATCCATCATCCATCCATCCATCCATGTTCTCATCCTTTCATCCATCCTCCCATCCATCATCCATCCATCCATCCATCCTTTCATCCATCCTCCCATCCATTCATCATCCATCCATCCTCCCATCCTTTCATCCATTCATCATCCATCCATTTTCTATACTGCTTATCTGTTAAGGGTGGTGGGGGGGTGGAGCCTATCTCAGCTGACATTGGGTGAGAGGTGAGTTCACCCTGGACGGGTCTCCAGTCCATGGCAGGGCCATCAGGAGCAATTAGGGGTTCAGTATCTTGCTCAAGGACACTTGGACATGGTCACTGGGGGAAGTGGGGATGGAACCAGCGACCCTTCAGTTACTAGACGGTCACACTACCTCTGAGCCACGCCGCCCCTCCTTCAAATTCACTCTCAGCAAATAATGTATACATTTATTTTGATGAAGTCTCAATATGTTGAATGCAGTTATGATGGTCTTACATGAATCTAAAGTGATGCAGTATTTAAATCAGCTTGGAGGTTTGGTTTGAGTTCCTCATCCTTGGAAGTTGCTGAAA
Organism: Aulostomus chinensis; assembly: GCF_037954235.1. Lineage (NCBI taxonomy): Eukaryota > Metazoa > Chordata > Actinopteri > Syngnathiformes > Aulostomidae > Aulostomus > Aulostomus chinensis. Next base: position 10,954,472 of record NC_141324.1, on the reverse strand, counting down.
TAAAACCCGACATGAGCAGTTTGGATGGAGACACAGTGACAGCGGGTGCTGTGAGTGCCCTTGGCCGCTTCTGTTGACACGCCATTGTTTTCTTCTCTTTATCCTTGAGCACAAAGATAACTTGTGAAATTCCTCCTGGCTGCCCTTTGACGGCTTAGCAGCTTATTAACAGCAACAGGTGATAAGACTTGTATGTACTGTATGTAGTCAGATGTTGGATACTACATCATATTGTTGTGTATGTATGTAAGTATGTATGTACATATGTAAGTACATGCTAAATGTACCTGAGCTCAAATTCTTAAAATTAGAACGTGCATCAGCTCAAGTGATGCATTAAGGAGCAAATCAAGCTGAAAGGGAGGACGGGTCAAAGAATATAACTCAGGTGTCCTCCAACTCTCTGCTGCTCATCATCCTGCATTCCTTCCTGTCATTGTCATCATCATTACATCCTTCTAGCCCATGGAACACCACCGTCTTTGCATACCCCTCAGCCTATTCCAAGCTCAAGCACTCTGCCCTCCGTTGAAGGTCTCATTCCCAGCTGTCCACAGGCCTTTCAAGTCTGGTTTTATGATCACATGAGGACACAAGTGAAGGTGCGAGACACCTTGCCTCAACTTGAGTGTGAAACCTGAGCCGACAAGGCTATTGTTAGGGTTTGTCTTTGTAATTGTGAAAGGTCACTTCTAAGGGGTTTAGCTCAGTAGGCAGAGCTCATTGGAACTGCTTGCTTGCTTGTCTTCTTCAGCCTCCCTCACTCAGCCTGTGGACCTCCGTGTGGACTCAAGTCTTTGCGTGCTGCTTCACTTGGACACAGCGACTTGGTTCAAAGGTACTATTGAGTGTCGTGTCTTTGATGAGGAAGTTATTCACTGCCAGTGCGATAGGTGGATGGAGATTTAATCATGTCACACTTTGAGGATCACAGCCATATTTTAAATGCTCTTGTCAGAGTTTAAATTGTGGGAAGATGGGCATCAAATCAGGTCCTGTCAGTCAGACGACTTTTCTTTGTTCCTGACAGCCCCCTGTTGATGAGCAGGTCCTTGAAGACGCATTCACCTCCGCCGGAGATATAAAGGTTAGTAGCACACGCGTTAATTAAGTGAGCAGCCTTGATGTAGAGGCAATGGAGTCTTTCTGTCTCAGTTTGGCCTGACAAGAGAATCACACAGCAGTCATGGGTTACTTTTGTCATGAGTGCCACACCAGTGGGCCTTGTTTAATTTAGGTTGGCTTGCACACCTCCACCAACTGAGCCAGTCTAGTTGACTGTAGTCTACTTTCTGGTTACTGTTAGCAATGCTGAGTTAACCATTAGCTAACAGTTACAGTTACTGTGTCTATTTACTCAGGGGGGGTGCAGGGTTGGGTTGGGGGGGTGCAGGGTTGGGTTGGGGGGTAGGTTATGGTGAGATACTGTGCATGTTTGCCACTTTACAATCTTGATGACAAAGGGCATAATGAATGATTATGCTTAAGTGATACATATTTAGTACTCCTCACTTTAACGAAGTATTTTACTTGTAAGTAATCCGGTCACTATTTACTTAGCATAATTACAATGAACTTATCATTGTAAACAGAAGTATTATTAGTTAATTTTGGTGAATTGTAACTGATCATTGTTCCCTCGAAATCCCAGTAAGATTTCACTGAACACTGAAGTTGAATTTGGAACTTAAAGATATAAAATGTTTCACTTCATCATTTCATGTTACCAGACACGTGCTTGAAAGGGTGTCCTAAGTTTATATCCATCCATCCATCCATCCATCCATCCATCCATTCTCCACCACTTATCCTGTTAAGGGTGATGGGGGGGCTGCGCCTTTGGGAGAGAAGGCTGCTGTTATAGGTTCCAGTGACCTTTGACCTTTGGATGGAAGTTTGCGACCCTGCCAACATTGAATCTCTTTCAGTATGTTACTGAGATATTACATCCACTTGTGCCCAACAAAATGTGGTATTTTACCATGAATGTATGGAGTCTGCAGTCTCTGTCTACTTGAAGGTTCACCATTCAGGACTTATTAATAATTTATCTGCCAGGTTATCAAGGTTTCAGAGGTTGTCGCCCTCTCACAAGACAACTTTACCAAAGGCTGATTTAATCTAGGAGTGCCCTCTGGTGGGTAATTTTATAACTTCAGATAAAACATTCCTGCATACATTGGAACACAGGCTACTCAGGTAATGATGATGACTGTAAGAGTCATTGTTACACCCTCTAAAGACTAGATGTGGGAGCTCTGGGGCTTTAGTGAACCTAGATACAAAAAATGTGAAGCCACAAAGGGTTATTTAGATCATTTACATCGGTGAAATTGTGGCTATGACATGACATCATCAGGTTTGAAATTTTATTACAAATATAGCAGCATGGAATTCACTTGTCAGTTATGATATCTGACACACATTCAGTGGGCTCCTGAGTGAGACTGTGGAAGGACAAACAGAAACTAAAGTCAGCTGAGTAACTTAAGTCACTCAATGACTGAATGAATGAATGAATGAATGAACGATAACTCCATGCATTAGAAATGAGCTGAGAGATACATTTGGGTTTTGTATGTTCTTTATTTTTTTGGTAATTGGTGATGTTTGACACAACTGACATGTTTTTTTCTTTTACACAATATTTAAGACTCACAATGTGAACTCAACAAATCAATCAGGTAGCAATAATTCACTTAGAGGACGCACATGCAATCATCACTCATCTTCAGCATAACCCTTGTTCAGTGATGGACGCTACTCAGGGGTGAAAGTGGCTTAAAAGTCTTGCCGGAACTGGACGCATGCCCAAAGGCCCCACCAACCAAGTTTTATGGTTTTTGATTGGTTTTCTTAATCAGTTGTTAATTGGTTAATTGGGGCGTGTTTGCGTTTTCTGCCACGTTCAGTGTGAAACCGCCTTTAGACGTTGTTTTCTTTATTCAGTATGGGACTTTGACAGCTCCCTTCTCCTCCTTTTTTAACGAAACTCCGTTCCGGCCGTGAATATTTTACCGGAACTGTGTTCCGGCCCGTTCCGGCTTGCTTTCAGCCCTGACGGTAACTTGTTCTGGTAATTTACACCATAATTTTCATTTCATGCAACATTATTCTCCCATTCTCCTACATTTGGCAAGGAAGTGTTTGACCTTGTAGTCCACTACATTTTTTTTTGGTATTTGTGTCTTAAATGGCACACATGCTCGCTGGCAGGGGATCGCACCAGATGAACCTGACCTCGTCATGGGGGCTTCAGTCACGGCAGGCTATGCAAGGCCTTGGCCAACTTTAATTCAGGGTGACTTGTGCAGCTTGTCTCACCACAAGCTGGTAACTGTGCTGTTGATCTGTAATAGGGGCTTACAAATCACCTCGCAGAGCTCCACCAGGGATGTTTGACCGTTCACTGTGCCTTGCTCCCGGTTCCACCCTGACAGCTCTGTCCTCTGGAAGTTGCTGGTTTAATAAAGCGACACACAATAGTTTTATTTGTTGGCTTTTATTTTGTTTATTTGGAGAGCCGAGTTGCTTGTCTAGGGCTTGTTTCCTACCTGGTTGCTTGATTGTGGACTCTCTCTGCTCGGAATGCAAAGTCTTTTGTATGCTTTGTCTTTACTGACTTCTACTCAGCTTGTAATTGCATTCAGCCTCACTTCTTTGCCTTGCACATAAAAATCCATTGGCCAAAAAATCAGACCAGGATTTAACACTTGTGTCACAGTGTGTTGGAGTAAAATGAGTCTTGTCAGAGGTCCTCTTGTCCTCCACTGGGTTACCTTGGGGTTGCATTCTCTCAACTCTCATTTATTTTTAATGGCAAATCTTGCTTAAGCCAGTACGCAGGTTGTCAAATCATTATGTTTGCTGACAATTTGGTCATTGGATTCTTGACAACAGTGATTATGGCCCTGTTCTCCAAGACCCGACTGATTTGTGAAAAGATTCTTACCCGGACGGTCGTGTAAAACACCAAAGAAATGACAGTGGGTTTCAGATACCTGGATAATGTAATTGACGACAAACTGACCACTGAACATATTGAAGCTTTTGAAAGTTAATGTCTCATTTATTTGTTTTTTTAAAAGGGACACTAAACATCAATCAAGATTTTTAGTTTACGCCTAAAATGTGAACGTTAGCATCAAAGTTCATTTTCATCTGTAGTCAACACATCATCAGATTACATTAATAACAGAAAAAAGCACAAAGGATAAAGGGTATGAAAAGAAGAAGGGAGGGAGAGAGAGAGAAAAAATAGTCATAAAAATAAAAATAATAATTGCAGTACAAAGAAATGCAGTACTTAAGATGAAGTTGGTCAGCTATTGATGATTGCAGTTGTGGATGCTTTTAATCCATATCTCAAGTTTTGTTTTCAATGATAGATAGCTGGTGCTTTCTCTAATGCAATACTTGGAAAATGAGACAGGCATCTAGATTACATTAAAAAAAAAACTGTTCAAATTAAATAAGCTGTACTTACCGTAAATTCTGGACTATAAGCCGCGACTTTTTTCGACGCTTCATGCCCTGCGGCTTATACTTCGGTGCGTCTTATACGAGGATTATACCTTCACCCTAGGGTGTGGCGGGCAGCGGCAGCGGGCAGTAATTCCCTATTGTTCCTGATGTCAGCTCCAAGTACCGTACTTAGGGAAATTCCTGGCCAAATGTTATGATAATTTCTCTAAGTACTGTACTTGGAGCGTCCAGTCCATGCCGCGGTGCAGTGTGAAAAGAGCATCACACGATATTTTCAGTCATTTGTACTCACCCTCAAGATGGAGAGCAGAAGAAGGAATGCTTATGATGCAGCTTTCAAGTTAAAGGCAATCAATCTGGCGGTTAAAGATGGAAATAGAGCTGCAGCACGTAAGTTTGGCATAAACGAATCGATGGTGAGACGCTGGAGGTGGCAACATGACAAACTGACCCAATGCTAAAAGACTACAAAAGCTTTCAGAGGTCATAATAGCATATGGCCCAAACTTGAAAACGCTCTGGAAGACTGGGTCAACGCGCAGAGAACAGGCGGCTGAGGTGTTTCCACCGTGCACCGCGGCTTATTTACCGGTGCGGCTTATACGTGTACAAAGTTGATTTTTTTCCCTAAAATAAGCATCTGCGGCTTACATAACGGTGCGCTCTATCGTCCGGAATTTACGGTATTTATGACAGTGTGAGCTGATAGGTTTTTGATCTGGTGTTGTTCAGGTTTGCTTATAAAGAGTTTCTACTGGTTTCAGAGTTGTCTTGTTTGCTTGGGACCAGCATGTGAAACAGTTTGATATGTGAGAAAAGATCATGGCATGCATAGAGAGTTTGCGGCCTCTGTTGTCAGACATGGCCTCATGTGTTTAAATTAGCCAGGTTAATTCTGATGGTATTCGCCACTGTTTTAACATGTTTTTTAAAAGCTAAGTTAGAATCTGAGATGATACCAAGTATTTAAAATCAGGCACAACCAAGAGTTTTTGGCCTTCAATAAAAAGATCAGCTTGCTGTGCACTAGGAGCCTTTGAGAAGAACACGCGGACTGTTTTGTTACTGTTAGGAAATAGACATGACCTTTGTAGCCAGTCAGAAACGTAGGCCGGTGCTTCCGTTACTTTAGTTGCAGCCTGCTGTTTGCTTTTTGGGCGCACAAATGGAACTGTATCATCTGCATACATTTGCATATTCACAGACTGACAGACTGAAGGTAAGTCATTAATGTACATGATAAACAAGATAGGGCCAAATACTGACCCCTGGGTTACACCAACATTACATTCAAGGAATGAAGAGTGAGAATTACCAATGCGTACACTTTGTTTCCTGTTAGTTAAGTATGACGTCATCCATTTTATGGCATTGGCTGAGAAATTAAACTAAAATAATTTTGCTCAAAGTGTCTGATGGTTTACAGTGTTGAAAGCCTTCGCTAAGGCCCCAAAAAAATGCACCTACTATTCTGCTCCCATCTAATTTCGACTTGAGGCTTTCAAGTAAGAAGCAGTTCGCTGTCTCTGTAGAGCCGTTTGTGCAAAAACCAAATTGCATTGGTGTATGGGGTTCTTGCCCAAATTTAGATGAGTTCTCAGTTGTTCTGGTACCCATTTTTCTGACACCTTGGCTATCACTGTTAGGATACCGATGGGCCTATAATTTGACACCATTGTCTTATCGCTGACTTATGAATTGGTGATACAACTGCTATTTTCCAGGGGCTTGGAAAAGTGTTCTGCCTAACTGATAGGTTGATCAGATGAGCAGTGGGCCAAACAAGGGCGTCCATATGTGATGTCAAAAATGTGGTATCTAATCCATGTGAATCCTTTGCCTGTGAGTTCCTCAGGGAGGTTATAAATTTATCACCTCTGATTCAGATATTTCCTTTATTTCAAAGATAGGTTTCGGATCATCAATAGGAATAGATGGCACAGTTTCCATTAGGATGCCTTGATTCAGATCGACTGACTGAAAAAATCATTAAATGTGCTTGCCATCTCATTATTATCTTGAGTCAATATTCCATTCTCTTTGACTTCAGGTTAAGTTGATCTCTGTTCTTTATTCCTTAATAAAGGGTTAATTAATTTAAATAATTTAAATAATTAATTAAATTAGTTAATTTATTGAGATTTCTTCATAAAAGCTTCCAATTTCCTTGTGCTTCATTAATAATTCTGGCCCAAAAAATGCATTAGCCTTACTTAAACTCCTCAACAGCCCATAGTAGTGGCCGGCTTACCTTCACAACTATGCCCTGTTTTTAGAGCCCTCTTGAAAGCAAAATCTCTCTCTTTCATTTGTTGCCAGAGAGTGTCATTTAGCCATGGTTAGGTGCCTTTTTGTCCATGTTTAAGTTTCATCTTCCATTTGAAGGTTACTCTTATTTCATTAATGGTGTTCAAAAAAGTGCTGACGCTATTCTCACTGTCTTCGCTGGTTAATAAATCAGACCAGTCAATTTAGGTTTTAGCATTATCAAAGTTGATTAATTCCATCCATCCATTCATCCTTCCCTCCATCATCTATTCATCCCTCCCTCCATCTTCCCCCTCTTCTCCTGTTCAGGGTGGTGGGGGTGGAGCCTATCCCAGCAGCCTTCCCCCTGGACAGGTCACCAGTCCATGGCAGGGCCAACACATATAGACAGACAACCATTCACACTCACAGTCACACCTACGGTCAATTTAGAGTATCAATCAGCCTCATCCCCTCTTGATGTCTTTGGACTGTGGGAGGAAGCTGGAGTACCAGAGAGAACCCAGCAGGAACAGGGAGAACATGGAGACTCACCCAGAAAGACCCCGTGCTGCAGCCGGGGCTCCACCCACAACCTTCTTGCTGGGGGCCACAGTGAGGACCACTGCCGCCGCCCGAGCTGATTAATACCTTTTTAGGAATTTTATCATATAATTGATTTGTTTTTGGTGAAGTTTGCAAATCGTTTTCTGGTTAATTTCCCTACCAGTATCCCTATATTATGGTCAGACAGACCAGTCAGCATGTTGTGCAATGTAGTTTCTCTCTCAGGTCTGTTTGTAAATATAAGATTGATCTGTGTCTGGGAAGAGTTGGTTATTCTTGTTGGACCCTGTATCAGTTGGGAAAGATCAAACTTGTTTTTCATCTCTAAGTTTTTTTCTGTCCGCTTTTCCCCCCAGTTTATATTAAAGTTGCTCATTAGTATTAACACATTTTTATCATCACATTGCTTAAGAATACTATGGAGATGTTCATAAAATATGTTATTGAATGATGGAGGTTGATATTGGCCAATTACAGTGAAGGACATTTAATGAGACAGTGACACATTCAACCCAACATACTCCATATCTATTTCTTGGAACCATTCAATGAGGTTACATGTGATTGTGTTTTTGAACATATACTCGTGAACCCTCTCCCTTGTCCTATCCCTTCTAAACATGTTATATCCAGGTATAGTGAAGGCAGCCTTGGGTGAGTGTTTGTTCAGCCATGTTTCAGAAAGACCAAGTTAGTCCAAGTTAGAGTGAGACAGTCAGCGTTCTGATTGCTTTTTGAAACAATGCTTTGTATATTAAAATGTCGACCGAGTAATCCTTTGGGTTTGGATCATGGATCCCAGATCTGTTTTGCATGACTGAGAGTCTGAATAAAGTTGGTTCCTCAATGTTTCCTAATCTCCGGGTTTAGCATCCAGTGCTGCCAGTTGAGAGTCTGTGTTACGGGATTCACAGTTTGATTGGGCTTATTCTCTGGTGAGGGTGGAGCAGTCGGAGTTTGGAACTCAGCGCAACCAGCTGTTCGTGGATAGGAGCATTCTCCACGCTGCACCCGGGGTGACTTCTTTACATCTGCTGCCGTTGTAGCATCCAGAGCAAGGAGAGAACACTGCATGTCGGCATTGGAGGGAAGCGCCGTGTCTGGAACACCACTCCCAAGCCAGAAGGGAGCAACCAGAGCACTCAATTCACACAACTGTCTCCCCACCACAACAGGTGTCCCCTGTGGACACTTCCACATGTCAACGGAGGCATTGTCAGAACAGGATGAGAATTCAATGCACCTGGAGAGGGCAGTAGATCACCAGAGGAGACCAGGTGAGGCCTGGATATCACCAGCCAGGAGGAGTGCCATCAGGAAGATGATCTTTCTGTTTGGTTGTTTAGCATTCTCAGCTCTTCAGGTATATGTCTAGATTGTTTGTAGTGTCGCACGGCCATTGTTTAGAATTATGGCGTAGGTTACATATTGGCTCCATGGATTGAGATTGAAGCTGCAAAGAACATCTTGTCCATTGTCAGGTTGTTGTTGACATGAATAGCAGCTCCGGACGGATAGAAGCAGTAGTGCAAACACATAGTTCAAAACAAACAGTCTTTGAACAATGTTGGTCAATCTATGTTTTTGTTTTTGTTTTTTTTGTAGAAAGGCAAATTTGGCAATATTGTTTGTGTGAGCTCCAGCGAGACCTGCCAGACTGCCGTACGCACCGCCATTGCACACTTCAGCCATCTTTCATGGTGCACTTCATGTGAGTCCTCCATCAGAACTTTTATGAGAATTTTATTCATGCTTCATTAAATCTGTCCTGAACCTCACATTTATCAGCTGGTATAGTCTGATTTGGTACAGTCAGTTGGACAGTTGGAAAAATAGCAGGCACCACCTTAAAAAAAAAACCTTTCCGGGCTTTATCAGCTGAGAGTACTGAGGAAAGCCCGGTCAGTTCTCAGGGACCCCAGCCATCCCTTGGCAGATATAGACTGCCTAAATAGATTGAAAAATTAATTTGCTGCTGCTGTCATTGGTGTTTTAAATAAATTACCTTTACTGATTTGTGGTAAGTTGACTGTATGTCATTTTAAATGGTTGTGCTTCAGAGTTTACTCTTATTATGTGTGTGTTTGCTGCTTGGTGTAGTAAAACTTGGCCCTCAAGGATAAAAAGGTAACCTTAACATACTTTCAGATTGAACCAGTGGTTCTTGATCATATTGAGATTATCTCTCAACCCATTACAAATTACACATGTATGGGGAATTGACCTACTGGATCGTGTATCGTGGATACTCTTTAAGACACGATAGATAAGTGTTGTTTAAAATACCTGTATTGGCGTGGGACAAGTGCTTTTTTGGACATGGATGTCCGTGACTCAAAGACATAGCCTTTTAAACTGTGGACAGAGTACAAATGAAACTACTTTCCTGTTGCTGAAGTCACAGTTAAGTAGAGGGAAAATTGTCTCAAGGTTTAGGGTAAGGGTTTGCGTTGTATATATTCCCCTGTGTTCCCCTGTGTGCGCGTTGGTGTTACACCTGGAATATACATTCCCCCATTCAGTGCACACACAGGTTTCAGCTCCACATGTTCGTCTATCTGTAACAATCAAAGAGCCACCACCAAACCAGCAAAAAGAAAACCTAGCCGAGCACAAGGGGGGACTTATCTCTGAAGTAAACAAACCCTCATGGCCAGGCACGATATAATCATGCTAGAGTCACACGTGATCTTGCAAGGTTTGCAGCGGCTTTAAAAAGAAGGGTTTTTGAAATAAAAAAGGGGGGTTCCCCATTAAAAGATAATTAACAATAAAAAATAGAGGGATAGAGGTTAGTATAATTTGTAAGTATAAAAAAGGGGGAAAAAAAACAAAAAGCTGTTGACTGCTATTGTCTGCCATAATGGCCAGTACATCCACTCATGTGTGCGTGGCCTGCAACATCACACTGCTCATGGAGAATGGTCACGACAGGTGTATAGCATATTTGGGTTCCAAGTATGCCGAGGCTGGCAGAAAAAACAAATTGCTTTATAATACCTTAGCACACTAAGGAGGCTCATGCCCACTTCTTTGCTGAAAAGCAGCCCCACTCCCATTCCAAAAATTATGGGGCTTGAAAGCACCAGCGACTACAATCACCAAACCAGGAGGATTGCCACTCCTCTTTACCTCCATGGTACTCAAGACGGGAAACAGATGAGGATGCACTCTCCTTGTTTCTCTCTGAAGTTGAGAACATGCTGACAGCAGGGCAAGACAGCAAAGGGCGGGGGACCAGCCCAAAAACCGAGACCAGCTTAGGGTTGCAAGAGCAGCCTGCGGTCTCTCAGCTACAAGAGTTGTTGAATCAGCCAGCAGTAGCCTTGGAGATCATGTTGCCAGAGGATCCACACCTTCCGTCCTCCCACTTCGAGGAGAAGGGTGCTCCACACCCAGCATGGGCAAGGGTGCTGCTCCGGCCAGACTTTGAGGCTCTGGCACAGTTCCACGCACCTGCAAGATCCTGCCACTGGTCCAGTGTTAGCAGGCGGCTAGCTAATGTGCGTGAGGCTAGGTGTATTGGTTGTGATTGCGTCCCTCCAACTGACCAGTCAACGGCTGCCCTTATGTCACCAGCAGAGTCAGCTTTAGGACCGACCAGCTGTCTTCGGACAATGGATGGCTTTTGGCTTAGAACACACAGTCACACAACCCAGTTGGGGCCCAGGGGACTTGAAGCAGCAGCTGGCTCATTGGTGGGAACAGACATTCCAGCAGCAGAGTGGGAGTAGAGGGGCCATCTGGCGCTGGACCTGGTAGCCTCCACTCTGCTCCTGACAGTCTGCTGAGCCCCAGCTACCCAGGCCCTGAAGCAGGACAAGCAGAAGCCTGAGTAGCACTAGAGGCCAACCCATGGGTCTTATCTACTATGACCTGGGGGTGCTGGCGGCAATTCTTACTCAAACCCCCACTGTCAATACCTGGGGCTCAGCCCACAGTACGAGGTAAGCACCACAGGCGAATACTAGAGAAGGGGGTAGCAACATTCCTCTCCAAAGGTGCGATCAGGGAAGTGGAGAAGGCCGATCATCAGGCGGGGTTCCTCTCACACTATTTGCAGATTCCCAAGAGGGACGGAAGCCTTCAAACAGTCTTAGACTTGAGAGGCCTGAACCGATACCTCCGCCTCCTCCAGTGCAAAATGGTTACAGTTCCAAGAGTACGCCAGGCCCTAAATCAACATGACTGGTTTGCCACAGTCAACCTCAAAGATGACTATTTTCAAATACCAATTTGGAGAAGGCATTGGCACTTCCTTTGGTTCCAATCTGGGGACAGGACATACAAGTTCATGGTCCTCCGTTTTGGAATCTCTCGGGCAACCCACACATTCACAAGGTGCATGGATGCACCTTGTCCAATTATTTGGACAATTAGCTGATATGTGTCCAGACACAACAGATGTGCTGCGACCATGTTTCCAGGTTGCTGCGGCACATCAAGAATTTGGGGCTGCAGTCAGATGAAAAAAAGAGTGATCTAGAACCATCACAGGTCACCCAGTTTCTCGGCATGACCCTTAACTCTGCAGCAGCATCAATTTCCCTGACTGCACAGTGGAGAGAGTCCATAAGGGTTTGCCTCCACATCTTTTGCCTCAACACAAGGGTGAGGTGGAGGCAGTGTCTCCGTCTAATGGGCTTAATGGCAGCAACTGTCCAGATAGTCCCACTCATTCTTTTACACATGCGACTGGTACAGCGTTGTCTGCTGAGCTTGGGCTTAGGAACCCAGACTCCCCTGTTGACCAAAGTTTGGGTGAGAAGACAACTTTTTGTGGCACTCTGCAGGTGGAGGCACCCACAGAACTTGGGAAGGGGAAACAGGTTGGGCCCCATGACACATCGGCAACTCCTGCCAAATGATGCCTTGCAAGTAGGTTGGGGGGGCCATACATGCAGGCCTAGAAGTCCGGGGATTCTGGACCGGCAAGCGGTTGAAACAACATATCAATGCTCTCGAGCTACAAATAATTCACCTTATGCTTCTACAGTTCCTCTCACACCTACAGGGCTGCCATATATTAGTCAAGACTGACAGCAAAGTAGCAGCAGCCTATGTCAACAAGCAGGGGGGACTGGGCTTTACCCACTTCGGGCAGTTGGCCCACAAGTTGTGGACATGGGCATACCCAAGGTTCCTTTCTCTAAGTGCCGCCTACGTGCCGGGCCCTCTGAACACTGTGGTGGACTTGTTGTCCAGGGGAGGCCCACAGCCAGGAGAATGACAAGGCAAGGCAATATTCTTTGTAGCCTGTTTTCACCACCAGTTTGTCTCCAGGCTTCATGGCATCATAATAACATCCTCTGCCCTCAGAGCCTCACATTGACTGAGGAGAAACTCCATAGAAAACCTTTAACAGGGAAAAATCTGAGAAACCTCAGGGTGAGGAGGGGAGGAGGATCCCTCACCAGGAGGGACAGACGTGCAGGAGATGTTGTTACAGACAAGAAAACAGTTCATAACACAGAATGTAGGAAACATGGAAACAGTTGAAGAAGGAAGCTTCTGGAAGGGGAGGCTGGTTCATGGGAGGGGAGCGCAGGCCGGTGTAACAGCAGGGGATAAAAAAAGGGGGTGGGGGGGGCGATGCAGACAGTGGTTGGAGCAGAGAGATGGAGCTCTGGTGGATCTGTGGAAACACAGAGAGACTGAGAGACACCAAGGCCAAACTACAAAGTGCAACAAGAGGAGAGGAGAGGAGAGGAGAGGAGAGGAGGGCTCCATGTAACCTGATGTGTCCCCCAGCACTCTAAGCCTGTAGCAGCATAGCTATCAATGGTTCAGAACTACCTGAACCAGTACTAACTGAAGGCTCTGTCATAAAGGAAGGTCTTAAGCCTGGACTTAAAAGTAGTCAGAGTGTCTGCCTCTCTGACCCATGGAGAGATGCTGGTTCCACAGTAGAGGAGCCAGTACCTGAAGGCTCTACCTCCCTGTCTGTTCTTAGAGGTACTGGGAGTCACTAACAGACCTGCATTCTGGGAGCGGAGTGCTCTGGTGGGACAGAAGGGACAAATGAGTTCTTTCAGAGAGGATGGAGCTTCATCACTGAGAGCCTGATGAGTCAGCAGAAGGATTTTGAAGTGGATTCTAGATCCTACAGGAAGGAGAGAAACTAAAGTGGAGAGATGTGTTCTCTCTTCTTAACTCCTGTCAGAGCCCTGGCTGCAGCGTTCTGGACTAGCTGGAGACTCTTTAGAGAGTTGTTGGGACATCCTGACAGGAGAGAGTTGCAGTGGTCCAGCCTAGAAGTGATAAATGCATGCACCAGTTTCTCAGCATCACTCTGGGAAAGGATGTTCCTAATCTTAGCGATACTGCGCAGATGGAAGAAGGTGGTCCTAGTCACATGCTTTATGTGGGAGCTGAAGGAAAGGTCCTGGTCAAAAATGACTCCAAGGTTCCTTGCAGTTGTCCTCTGGTTCAGGGTGATGCCATCACCCTGACGTCATCACGTGGGCGGCATGGCTCAGGGGTAGAGTGGCTGTCTAGCAACCAAAGGGTCGCTGGTTCGAACCTTGACCCCAGTGACCATGTTGAAGTGTCCTTGAGCAAGATACTGAACCCATAATTGCTCCTCATGAGTAGGTTGGCGCCTTTGATGGCAGCCTCCACCATCAGTGTGTGAGTGTGTGTGTGAACGGGTGAATGAGACGACACTGTAAAGAGCTTGGAGTGCCGCTGAGGTAGAAATGTGCTATATAAAATTGAGTCCATTTACCATCTAGAGTAGTGATCTGGTTAGAGAGGTGTCCCTGAGGGGTTCAGGTACAAACATGATGACCTCAGTTTGATCTGAATTTAGCAGTAAGAAGTTAGAGGACATCCAGGATTTAATGTCTTTTAGGCAGTCTTCCAGATTAGTAAACTGGTTTGTGTCGTCTGGCTCCATCGACCAGTAGAGTTATGTGTCATCCTCATAACAGTGGAAGTTGATCGAGTGCTTCTGGATTATGTCACCTAATGGGAGCATGTAAAGAGGGAAGAGAATCGGTCCTAAAACTGAACCCTGTGGTCCACCATATGTAACTCTGCTATATTCCGAATGGTCATTATTAACATTAACAAACTGAAACCTGTCACATAAATAGGACTTAAACCATTTTAGGGCAGGTCCTTAATCCCAATTTCATGGTCTAGTCTGTGTGCCATGTACATGCCACACGTGTTCAGTGATGGTTTTTGTTTTTTCCCAAATACATTTATTATTTTCTGATCACCTTGTAGATTTTTCATCATTCTCATTACCATAGTTTGGGTTGCAGTATGTACACCTTCCTTAGTCTTGGGTTTCAGAAATCATACAGCATACAAACAATACCAGGTTGAAACATATTTATTTAAAGGAATTTAACATGGTTACACACACACACACACACACACACACACACACACACACACACACACACACACACTTGCCTCCTGTACTGATCTGATCTTCTTAAAAGAGTCACACCTGACTGCAGGGCTCATTTTATAGTAGGGGAAGGTAATTGGAACCCACCATTTGGACAGGGGAGTTTGTTGAGGTGTTGAGTGTTTATTGTGGGGATTCCTCCCCCATAAACTCCCTGCCTTCCTGCTGCATGAGGAGTGGGCGTTGCTCCGGCAGCTGCACACCTGGGAGGAATCATGTCATCATCCACCTACAAAACCGGCTCGTGGAGGCTTCACCCTTGCCAGTGGATTTCACGTCTTCTGTGGTTTGTTGGCCCTCTAAGAAGCTCCTTACTACTTATACTAAGCAAGCTTGATCTCCTTGGAGTATTCCGGCCTACGCCATTAAAATATTTATGTTGCTGTTGCCCACGTGTTCATCGGCTCTCTGCTTATCTTCTCTCTTCACAGTGTCTCCACGAGCCCACACCACGCTGGCCCTCCTCACAACCCATCACCTTCCAGTTTCCAACTTGTTTAATAAATCCATTTCTATTGCACCCTCCACCCGCCTCAGATTTTAGCTCTTGGATCCTCCACTACAACCCCCGGTTTCATACCATCACAGTTTATGTTGCATTCACAAAGAGATCTATTGCTTAAAACATGTAGAATACTTACCTTGTATGTGTTAATGAGAAACCTGAGATTTTGAAATATTTTTACACAGAGTAAGGTCACTTGAATGGTAGGTGAGTTTGTGTGACAGTCCTAATAAAGGGAGAGTTGGTTTGGTCCAGCGCAGAAAAGGCTCTGGCTGGAGAGCTTCTGGTTGGATTTTTCTTGAGGAAAGTGGAGAGTGAGGTTGGGCACCAGGCTGCCAAGAGCTCTGCCCATATATGGCGCAAGAGCCTGAGTATGCTCTATCTCGTTTGCTTGAGTTGAAGCATATATGTTTGTTATTTTCATTTTTGAATATCCATTTTGTTTATAAAATTTTTGAATTATTGTTTTCCACCTTGCAAGAAGACAAATAAATTTGCTTAACTGCGGCTTTGGTTTGCCTGTTCTGTACACCCAGCCCTCATTCAAGGGAACTCTTTTACAAACAGCACTATGGTTCTTGATGAGCCTGCCCACAGTGTTGAAGAGGAACCTGAGGTGGTTCTTATTCTTTTCTATTAAGGATGAGTAGTAAGTGCTTCTAGCATTACGGAGTTCTTTTTTATATATTAATAAACTCTCATTCCAGGCTTGGCGGACTTCCTCATGCTGGCTGGAATGTGTCTTCCTTTCCAGTTGTCTGGTCTTCTGTTTCAAGGCACGCAGCTCTGGGCTGTACCAGGGAACTATTCTTTTCTGGTTGAAAACCTTCTTTTTCAGGGGAGCTACGGCATCAAGTGTCCCAAGGAGTGCTGCTGCAGTGCTGTCCACAAGATAGTCTACCTGGGTGGGGGTGAAATCAGCATAACTGCCCATTATATCACTACAAGATGTGGCAGCAAGTTCTGCTGGAACAAGCTCCTAAATCTAGAAACAGCAGTGTCAGATAGACATCTACTGAAGCGGGACTTTTTCCCAGGTAGGATATAATTTGTTAAAGTAAATTCAAATGTAATTAAGGACTGATCGGACAGGACGGGGTTCTGAGGAAGAACTGTGATGAGGTCAGCTTCTATTCCATAAGTGAGCACTAAATCAAGGATGTGATTAAAAGTGTGAGTGGGTTTGTTTACCCTCTGACAGAAGCCAACAGAATCAAGAAGAGACTTAAACGCAGTGGCCAGACAATCATCATTGACGTCCACATGGATGTTAAAGTCACCCACTAGAATGACTTTGTCTGAGTTCAATGCCAAGTTAGACAGAAAGTCAGGGAGTTCTTCTAAGAACTCAGAATAAGGTGCAGGAGGACGGTACACCCCAGCAAATAAGAGTGGTTTCTCTGCTTTACACTCTGGGAGGGAGAAGCTGACAGTCACCCTAACCTGCAGCTCTGCCTGCTGGTCTGAACTCGGTGCTTGTCAGGGATTAGTATGGCTAACAAACTGCCCTCTGTTCCTAGATAAGAGAGATGCACCATCCAAAGTAGGATGGACGCCATCTCTCCCAATCAGACCAGGCTTTCCCCAGAAGGAGCTCCAATTGTCTATGAGCCACGTTGTTATCCAAGCACCACCTAGACATCCAGCGATGGAATGAACGCATGCGGCTAAACATGTCGTCACTTGCTAAATTGGGCAGTGGGCCAGAGAAAACTACGGTAGCGTAGTTGCACACCGAAGCCATGTTAACTTTAGTTCATTCCGACTGGCGAAGCCGGGTGTCATTAGCGCCGACATGTATTACACTCTTACTGTGTTTAACCTTACGTTTTGCCAGCAGCTTTAGATTTGCCTCAACGTCACCCGCTCTGGCCCCTGGGATGCACTTTATGCTTGCTGGAGTCTCTACCTTCACGTTGCGGAGAACAGAGCTGCCAATGACTGATGTCGGCTTCACAGCGGGGCTGCGAGCAGCAGAGCCGACATGTAGAGTTTTACTCTCAGCGGGTGTGTCGCTGAGTGGGGAAAAGCGGTTGGAAACATGAACGGGTTGGTGGGCAAACACGGGCTTACTGTGTCTAGGTTTCCCTCGTGATGTCACCCAGCGGGACTGGCTAGTTCCCGGCTGCTCGGGAGCTGCAGGGGAGCTGCTAGCAGTGGCTAGGTTAGGTGGCTCCACACCCGCTAAGGTGGACTGAGAAGCTCCTGAAGCTAAGGGACTAGCGCTAGCCTCCATGGTGCGGAGCCAGGTCTCTAACTCACTTTGCCTTGCCTCCAGGACTACAAACAAACTACACTTATTACACGTACCATTAACACTAAAGGAGGCAGAGGAGTAACTAAACATCTGGCACATGGAGTAGGAGAGGGAAGGAGAGGTGGGGGGGAGAGGCGGAAAAAGAGAGAGAGCAGCCATAGCTAGTATGCTAAGGTGAGCTAGTGGACCTGTGGCAAATATAACAAATAGAACGGGGAATTTCAGAGAAAAGTCCTGCTAAAGACTTAAGTGACAGAAACCTATGTATTACACCAAAACGTAGTATACAGTGGTGCTTAAAGCGATTAAGTTAGCAGTGCACCTGAGGGAGGATTGAGAGAGTCGAACAACACAGCGACAGGATTACAGGCAGGAAATGACCTGGCAGGAAGCCTGAGCCTGAATGGAGGCTCCATCTGGAGGTTGTTGCACAAATCTTGCGTCACTTCAGGACAGCAATAGCCAATCTGTTTGCCTCCAATTTTCTGCTCTCTGGGAAGGGACAACCCACCACTCGGTACAGACGCTCTGGCCCACCAGTGGCCTCAAGGCCTGCTGTATACCTTTTCCCGCTTTCAGCCTTCTCCATCCCCTCTAATAGCAGTGATCTTGGTGGCCCTAAATTGACCCTACTTGCCATGGTTCTCAGAAATTGTATCACTCTGGAATGGAACTCCCATGGGAGCTCCCTAATCAGAAAGACCTGTTGCTGAAGGCACATGGCACCTTGTTTCTCCCGTTCCTGCAGGGCCTGAAACTGTGGGCATAGCCCCTGAAATGGCAGAATTCAGGGCCCTAGGCTTGTCAGAGGCAGTCATCCAAGCACTGGAGTCGGCAAGGGCACCTTCTACCCATGCGGCATATGCTTTTCATTGGGGCAAGTTCACCTCTTGGTTTGAGGCCCATCATGTGGCCCCCTCATTTCCACAGCGCAACATATCCTGCCACCCTCAGAGGCATGGTAGCAGCGATTAAGGTTTCATGAATGGGGAACCATAGTCTGTCGGGATGCTGATGTGCCCTCATTTCACAATTCTTGAAGGGTGCCCAGTGACAAACAGTGCGACCTTAGGCACCAAGCGTGCCCCTGTGGGACTTCAAAAGAGAGTTGGGGGCACTCCAGCGAGCCCCTTTTGAGCAAATCGAGACAGTCGAGCTGAATTGGCTATCACTGAGGACTGCTCTACTTCTAGCTGTCTGCTCAGCTGAATAGGGAATGGAGCAGCTAAAAATGGGGGAGCTGCATGCTTTGTCCATCAGGAGTATTGTAAGCTGCTGCCTGCAGCCTTACCCCACCTTCCTCCTAAAAGTACTCTCCAGAGCAAATCTGAACTAAATCATAAAGCTCAGCCCATTGTCCCGCACTCAGAAGGACGATGGAACTGGGCATCAGGCGTCAGCCCTATGCCCTGTCATGGCACTGTTGTGTGATATGAATCACGCAAACTCTGTGCACAAGACAGACCAGCTGTTTGTATGCTTCAAGGCAGAGCACTTGGGCAAATCACTGTCATTGTCAGGACTGTCCAGATGGGTAGGAGAGGCCATCCGACAGGCCTAAACAGAAACAGATGGGCCAGCTCTCCTAGGGCTCCATGCTCACTCAACAAGGGGCATGGCAACCTCAAGGGCACCATGGCAGGATGCTTCTCTAAGGGAGATTTGCTAAGCGGCCACCTGGTCAACACCCTCAACTTTTGCGAAAAAGTATTCAATTACCATAGCAGCTAACCCATCCTTTGGAGAGCAGGTGCTAGCCGCAACTAGGCCCTGAAAGGGAGCCTATTTTTGTGTTTGTGTGTGTACTCTTGCTTCCAACACTGAGGCCCGAGGGGCCCAGTTTATCATTTGTTCAACTCATGCAGCCTTGCATACTGAAGGTATCTGAGTTTCTTCACCCCTCAGTGACACCCTTGGATCTTGTCGGGTTGGAAGGCCCAGTATGGTGTCTCACCACTGGGCTCAAGGCAAGGAGCACTGGCTTCTGGCAGTGCCATCAGGCCTGGGGGTTTGTAATTAGTGTAAATAGTTCATTTATCTATCTGTCTATCTATCTGTCTATTTGCACTTGTGCTGGTCTGCACGGCCTCCCCATGGGGTGTCTTACAGAGGTTCCCCATAATATGTACAATGTAATGGGTGGAGAGAGCTCGAAACGATTGACAATGTTGGGTTACGGGTGTAACCTTTGTTTTCTGAGTGAAGAGACTATCTCCCCACCAGAGAGCCACTCGGAGGCGTGTGCCGATCAATATAAAGCGCTAATCCCATGCCAACTCTTGTGTTTTATACAACACTTATCAAGGGCATGGCCAGTACAACCGGTGTGTCTTTAAGAGTATCCACATTGCACAATCCAGTAGGTCAATTCCCCATACATATGTAATATGTAATGGGTGGAGAGATAGTCTCTTCACTCAGAGAACAAAGGTTGCACCCTAACTGAACGTTCCCAACCTTTGTTGGTGTCTGATGCCTAAAAGGACCTGTGAAACATTCATCATTTCTATTTTCCTCGTAAGAAATGAAAAACAGGGAAACTGAATTCAATTTTCCCCTTTTTGTTTATCAGATCAATTCATAATTCAGATTTTAGAGTCATCTTTCTAATTTTATATTCGTAGATATTTAGATAGAAAAATGGAAAATCAGGAAGTTTCTGTGTCTGCTACACCAGACTCAACTTTCTTGTGATTGGCTGGCAAGGGGCGCTTGTCCTGCCAATTCAACTTAAATCTGATCGACTGGCAGGGGTCAACATCAGGTCATGACTGCTTAGTGAACACTACACTGTGGTGGTTTTCCTTAAAAAAAATGGTTGGAATAAATTAAAGAAGAGACACAGATTGATATTGTCCTAAATAAGAAATGTGTCATGTGTTTGAGGGTTAGGACCAGGGGTTAAGTCTCACAATAATAGTTATGTGACAAACGTCAGGGCGGGACAGGGCAAGATCTGGAGACAGGGATGCTGATGAAGGCTTTTTTGGCTGTAAATGGACCCTAGAGAGTAATGAACTGGACAGAGCAGAGAAAAGTCCATACTTCTAAATAATACATTTGTCAGTTTTAGTGGAATTGACTTCCATCAACTTCATATGGAATGAAGCTTGAAGACAAATGCTTGTCATTATTCATTGGTTATATAAATCAGCGTCAAAAATTTTGTCAATAAAAAGTCAAAAAAACTATTTCAGATACAGACTTGATTTATTCTACATGACAAAAAAAAACATACTTAGGGAGACACCGTTATACAGCAGGAGGTGCCTCGGGGACAGACATTCCTGAGGGCACTTTACTCTCCATCAAATCCTTTCTGAAAGAAAATGAATAAAACATTTACAGTATTAAAACAATAATATATTACAGTAATACTACTCTGTATGTTTTTATTAGACCTGTCAGTCGATTAAAAAAATTAATCCGATTAATCTTATGGTTGTCCAAAGTTACTCACGATTAATCACAAGTGATACTTAAGATTGCTGTACTCCGGTAGAAACTAAATTCAGCTTTCAGTGAATGCATATCCCTTTTTCCTGTCAAGACTTCCATCCGGCAGGGCTTTGAAGTTGAACTGTCCATTTAAAACTGACATATTCTTTTCTATGTTCATCCTACCTTAACACTCATCTGCTCTCAGTTGTTTACAAGCTGCAACCGGCTGCATCTCACGTGTGTGACGAGAGGTGCGTTCACTTCTGGTTTTCCGCAAATTACGGCATGGCCAAAGGGTCAAAAAGCACTGTGCGTGTTAATCATGATAAAAAAAAAATATAGGCGATAAAGGGATGTTGGGTTAACTAGTTAATAACACGTTAACACTGACACCTATAGTTTTTTTTTTTGCCTCCGTGCTGGTATTTATATATTTTGGGTTGTCCATCTATATGTATGTCCTGTCATCCATCCATCCATCATCCATCATTCATTCATCCATCCATCTATCCATTTTCCACTGCTTATCCGTTAAGGGTGGCGGGGGTTGGAGCCTATCCCACCTAACTTTGGGCGAGAGGTGGGGTTCACCATGGACAGGTCGCTAGCCTGTTGCAGTGTCGTCCTGTTGTCATTAACGTAATATCTCTGGAACGTCTTCCGCCAATTTCTCCAAATTTGGCTCAAATGCCTGCTGGGACTCAAGGATGAACTGAAATCCTTTTAGTGTTCAAAGGTCAATGTCACTGTAACCCCATAAAAACGCAATATCTCAGGAAGTCCAGGTGGAACTATTTCAAAATTTGACACAAACATCCACTGGGACGACTGGATGAGGAATATTTCCAGGATGCTTTAGGACATTTCTGGGACTCAACAATGATCTGGAAAAGTTTTTGTGGTCAAAGGTTAAGTTCAATCTGACATGGACACATGATAAAGGCAAACAACTGTTATCCTGTATTTCTAATCTTAATTCAAGGTAGTACTCTTTGTATCTTTCCGTCATAATGGATGAACCAGTGTGTGATGTGTCTTCTAAACCAGTGGAGTGTTGTAAAGAATACCTCATTGTCATTTTGGATGCCATTGCTTGATTTTCTCATCTGTTTAAATTCTTCTTAATTTTCAAAGTGTACGATCTTGATACCAACCTTTGAACCCACAACACGACTCTTGGCACGTAGCTTGTTGACCTGAGACTCTGCAATATCAGCTCTCTCTTCAGCTTCATCAAGCTCATGTTGTATCTTACGGAACTTGGTGAGGTTACTGTTGGCCTGCTCCTCCTTGATTAGCAAAAACACCATGATACAAGTATTATGAATTCTTGGTTTCACAGGTGAAATGCAAATTTCACTTTTCAATTCATAATACTTACAGCTTCCTCTGTAGCTTTCTTGTAGGATTTGACCTTCAGTTGAAGTTTGTCCACCAAATCTTGAAGACGGGCAAGATTTTTGCGGTCCTCTTCAGTCTGCATACAAATTGTCATTTGATTGCAGTTTACACACCCACAATTTAGATGCAGAATTAATGTTCAGCCACAGTCTCACAACCATGTTTTCTCAAAGATGGTCTATGAATGTCAAATTATAATATTTTAACATTTTAAATATATTTCAAAAGGATTTTTGTCAAAAAAAAATCATCCGCTGTCATGAAACACCAGCAAACCAATCCACAGCTGCTGACCTGACCTCAGCAAGCCTCATTGGAGCTGAACTGTGGAAAGTCTAAGTTTTGCTGCTGTTTCACCCCCACGGGGCACCCATGGAGCAGAACCAGAGATGGGTTTCATTTTTGAGGGAGTGTCAGTCATGTCAGGTGGGAATCTGGGGGGCCTGCTCAAAAAAAATGTGGCTCCTGCAGTGTATGTGCTGCCTCTCACATCCCTTGAGTCTTGTTCTTTCAACAGCTTCAACACTGTCTCCTACTGTGGAGATGCGTTTTTGTTTTTTGTTTTTTGTGATGTTTCAAGGTCACTGCACCATTTCATGACCTGAGACAACAGACACACAGAATTTCTACAAATCCAAAAAAGCTTCACCCCAACAAACCCTGTCAGTGCTTATGCGCTCAGCGGATGTTGGATAGAGTTCCCACTATGAGTCTGTGGGCCAAGTTTAGTCTTTGTATGACGTTATACTGGAAAAACTGGGTGCGTTTGCAGAGGGCTCAGGCAAGACCAAGATAGTTGCAGGGTTTGTCCCGCAACAAATACAGACCCAAAAGTCAATCTTCCACTTGTTGAATTTTCTAAGCTGTTCGTGCCAGTGATAACGTGACAAAAAGCCTACAGTCCCATCTGTTTTAGTGACTGACCTCATCCAAAGAAACTTTGGCTATATTTAGGAACAACCCAGATGAGGAATTTGAGAGAATCATCAGTCTGACTAATGACCTCCTGAAAAAATGATGTGTAGACCTTGGATGTAGCAGGCAAAGAAATACTTTGCAATTCTGCTGACTTATTTATGACCTCAACAGTGGTCAGGTGAGTTACTTGGACTTAAATTCTTTGAAGATTTTGAATCTTGACAGTGAGCTGATGGAACTTCAAGACCAGTTTATGAATGACTCCTGTGGACTAATGAAGGCTGCTGCCTCCCTGCTGCCCACATCAGACATGTTGGGCCAGCTGTAAATATTAAGGTGATGAGCAAGTGGTAAGAACTTGAAGTGGAGGAGCCCCATTGAGTGTATTTGGGCAGCTGCTCAAACAAAAGCTGCATCGGGGGTCAATTGTATCCTTCCTTTATTGATGTCAGACTCTGAATGAACAGTTTGCCTCCTGTTTTGATCACAGTGCTTGTTGCAAGCTGTTCTGGGGAGAAGCTGTTTCCTACAGTGATCATGACAGAGCAACTGTGTACATATATAGTGTACTGAGAGACATGGACGTCAAAGAGTACATGAAAGCATCATGTGTTCGATGACAGTTACACCTGAGCAATGTATGGTTATATTTGTTTCTATGTTATGGCTATATTGTTGTGTTTTAGAGAGGGGGTACACTGTGAAAGTATATTCCTCAACTAGGCTTCTTCCTGTGCTAAAACATCCTATAAGTCACTAAAATTAAGCTCCATAGCAGCACAGTAGAAGCACTGTACGCCATGGGCAGCACTGTCAGAGCCAGAAATGTGAGTGTCTCTTTGTCCTCTGTGCAGAGTAGTGGAATGATCTGCCTCAAAAACTACGACTTGTTGACTTTTACCAGTTGCTGTTTTGTCACTTAATACCCACTTTATAATTTCTGATAAGTCATGGAAATAATTTCTGAGTGTGCACCAAAGGAGTCCTATTTCTGACAATGCTACTGATGTGCATATACCATACTGTTACTGACAGAAGCAAATTTTGGGTTCAAATGGATATAGTTACCTGATAGGTGAGCTCTTTGATGCGTCTTTCATACTTTCGAACACCCTTTGTAGCATCACTCGCCTTTTTCTGCTCATTTTCCACCTCATTTTCAAGTTCTTTGACCTGAAGAATGGAGGGTATCATTACTAAAAGTTAAAGATCACCATCTCATTTATCTTACAATTGGAAATATTGCCAGATATGACCTGACAAACTCACCCTGGCCTCCAGCTTCTGCACCTGCTTCTTCCCTCCCTTCATGGCGATCTGCTCAGCTTCATCCAGACGGTGCTGCAGGTCTTTGATGGTTTGCTCCATGTTCTTCTTCATGCGCTCCAGGTGAGCGCTGGTGTCCTGTTCTTTCTTCAGCTCCTCTGCCATCATGGCAGCATCAGTAATGGCCTTCTTGGCCTTCTCCTCAGCATTCCTGCACTCCTGAACTGCTTCCTCCACCTCAGTCTGAAGCTGGGACGCATCAGCCTCCAGTTTCTTCTTCTGGTTTATCAGACCCGTGTTCTGGATATTTTTTAGGACAACAGATGGAAGAATCAGAGAAAGTATGTTTGCTGCACTTCAGAAAAGTAGAACTTGTGAGTTCTTTACAATATCCAAGACCATCTGAGAGTGAAGTGGGATTGAGAGTGTTCTCTGTGTCCGACCTGGGAGTGCAGTAGCTGCACCCTCTCGCTAACATCCAGCAGCTCTTGCTCAGCAAGTTTCCTGCTTCTCTCTGTTTGCTCCAGAGCAGCCCTCAGTTCCTCCAGTTCAGCTTGCAGCAGGTTGTTGCGTCTCTCCACAATGGCAATGTTCTCTCGAAGATCATCATTGGCCCGAACAGACTCATCCAGCTGAATCTGGCAATCCTGAATGGGAGGAAATTCACCTCATTAATGTTGAGCATCACTCTGAATTGGAACCGTCCATAGCAGGTCAGTTTCTCTCCCCACTTTACCTTCAGATGTGCGTGAACGGACTTCAGTTGTTTCTGGGCCTCAGCTGCCTGCCTGTTGGCCTGGCTTAACTGGATCTCCATCTCATTCAGGTCGCCCTCCATCTTTTTCTTCAGACGGAGGGCCTCGTTCCTGCTGCGTGTCTCAGCCTCAAGAGAACTCTGAAGAGTATCCACAGTTCTCTGGTGGTTTCTCTTTCCTTGCTCCATCTCCTCGTCTTTCTCGGCTAGCTTGCGCTCAATGTCTGCCTTGACCTGATTGAACTCAAGCTGGACCCTAAGAATCTTTCCTTCCTCGTGCTCCAATGAGGCCTGGAAATACAGAAAGCATGTCCATTTAAGAGAATTTCATTTACAAAGCACGTTAACCAGATCAATTGTATGCAGGACCTGTAGTTGAACTCGAGGGCAGTGCCTAAGCACTGAGTCTCAAGAACAATTAAGGTAGGTCATTAACTATCTCATTCTAGCTCGTCACCCAGAAATGGTGAATGACCGTAAGGTAAGGAAGCAGCATTCCAGGCCAGACATGCTAGAGACTCTCATTTCTGCTTTAAATACCTGCAATTTCATTCTTTCAGTGGCTCCTCAAATTTTCTGACGATAGAGAAGGGATACAAAATGACTAGACTGGTAAAATTGAGAGGTTTCCCTTCTCACTCATGCAGGTAGACAGACTCAACCCTCTAGTAAGATGAGAGTGCATGTGTGAGGCACTTGCTTGTTCAGATCATCTACATTGTACCTGTATGTTGTTTGGGTTCCTACATTAGACAGAACAACAAACCTCTGCCTCCTCCAGAGCTGTTTGGATGTCAGACTTTTCTTGCTCCAGCTGCTTTCGTATCTTCTCAAGCTCATGAATACTCTTTCCACTCTCACCGATTTGTTCAGTGAGCTCAGATATTTCCTCTAAGGGTCAAAATAGAACAAAGTGTCGTGTATACGTATATAAAATATACATTCATTTTTTATACTTCTTTGCTAACAAAGATATCTTTACTCTTGCTAAGTCCGTTTACTTCATCATAAATGATTCCCACCGTGGCCCCAGAACCCTCTATACCACTGAACAATCTCCTCCTTCTCCCAGCTCCTCACCGTACCAACAACCTGCTCCTTCAAGCTCCCCCCCAAATCTCTCCTATAGAAGTGCCATCTTGTCCTCGGAAAATTTCTTCCCAACCTTTTCAACTTGTCACTCACAAAAAAGTATTGTCCCCTCTACCTTCAAAACTGTCACTGGCTTGATCCATTGAGCCTCAACTCCCTGAATTTATCTCCCCTTCCCCCGGAAAACTTTGGAACACCTTGTTGCCACAGAAGTCAAAATCCCCCTGCTCTCCAATAGCTTACCTGAACCCCTCCAGGCTGGTTTTCATCAACTCCCCAGCACAAACGCACACCTCCACAGAGTACTCAAAAATGTCCTCACTCGTGCTGACAAGTGCTGCCCGAGCACTCAAGGGAAACCTTTGAAACTGTGAGCGATAACATCTTGTTGATATTGTCTTGATTGATTGATTGATTGATTGGGTTTGTTTCAAACAGTAAAAATAAAGACAGGAACAAGAAAATAGATAAATTATCAGACTGACAAACAAATACACAAAAAAATGTAAACAAAACACATACTTGAAACGGGGTAAAAGGAAGCGTTCTACTTTATCTCCTTTCACAACCCTTCCTCCGGTACGTCCACAGTCTCACAAGGTGTTCCACAAGATCCTGTACTCAGCCCGTTCCCCTTCATCGTCTACATCATACATCTAATTCTACTTTCACCATTACGCAGATGATACTCTGATTTACCATTTACAATTTAAAATCTCCCACACAAGCCACTCCTCTCCATAATCAATTTATGACTGTTGGCAAAAAATCCTGGATGCAACAAAACATCTCAACAGTGAAAAAACTCAACTCCTCATCAGTTCCAAGACAACCTTCAGCAAAGTAGATAACAACCTCGATAAATAAAGCATCTCACTTCTGTATGGCATCAACGCTAGCTCCATCAATGGACTCCATCATACTCAAACTTATTTGTCTTTAATGTATTTTGGTTAAGCAACTTTGAGTTCTAAAAAGCACTTTATGAATTTTATTTACTTTTGAAAGTTTTTATGATGCCTGACCTTGTAAGTTCTTGTTCTCTCTCTTCATGGTCTCCAGATGATCCAGAGATTCTTCATAAGAGTTCTTCAGTTTGAAGAGCTCAGTGCTCAGAGCTCTGGCTTCCTTCTGAGAGCCCTCCAGCTCACACTGAGACTCCTCATACTTCTGCTTCCACTCAGACACAACCTGAAAATAGTCCATGTCTTAGATGATCAATTGTGCCTAGTTTGAAAATAACAAGAATAAGATTTACACCTTGTCAAAGTTTCTTTGCTTCTTATCCAGAGCAGCAGCAGCAGCATTCGACCTCTCCACATCCACCATGAGATCTTCAATCTCATTCTGCAGTCTGTATTTGGTCTTCTCCAGAGAGGAACATTTAGCATTCACCGCTTCTACAGCCTCCTCGGCGTCCTGCAGACGCTGAGCCAGCTTCTTCCTGGATGATCATGGAATTTATGTAGTGAACTGCTGTCAAATTTTGACAAGTGATAGTAGCTGTGACTTACTTGGCCTCCTCCAGTTCTTCAGTCCTCTGGATGGCGTCAGTTTCATACTTGGTTCTCCACTGAGCTACCTCAGAGTTGGCCTTGGACATGCTGCGCTGCAGCTCAGCCTTGGCCTCCTGCTCCTCCTCATACTGCTCTCTGAGCAGGTCGCAGTCGTGGCGAGCAGACTGCACTGCATGGGCTAAAGCATTCTTGGCCTAAAAAGACATTGAACATTTACTTGCATCACATTTTACAACACTTCACAAGTACCCTCAAATTTTCCCTCCAATGTATTTGCTACCTTGACTTCCTCCTCCAGTTGTCTTTTAAGGTCCTCAATTTGTTGAGTGTAGGACTGTTTTCCTCTGGTCAGTTGAGACACCAGAGAATCCTTCTCCTCAAGCTGCCTTGAAAGCTCACCTAGTTTTACAGAAAAGAATAAAATGCGAGATTCCAAACACAAAACAACTGCACGTGGTTCAAATCAGATCCATACCATTCTCAGTTTGAAGTTTTGCCTTCTGCATGTTGAAGTCATTGATGGTTCGTTGTCCCTCTTCTGCCTTTGTTTTATATTCAGTCATCTGGTCTTCCAGAGTCCTGGACATTTTCTCCAAATTATTCTAAAGAAAACCAGCAATTAGTCATCAAAATGAATGAAAGGAAACTCCCTGACAATAAAGAAATGCTTATCACCTGATGGATAGTAAAAACAATACAACAAACAAAAGTTCACCTTTGTCTTGACAATCTGTTCCATGTTTGAAACCACATCATCCAGTTCCAGTCTGAGCTCGCTCTTCTCCTTCTCCAGTTTCTGCTTGACCCTCTGCAGGTTGTCAATCTGCTCCCCCAGGTCAGCAACACTGTCAGCTTGTTTCTTCCTCAGTGTGGCAGCCGTGGCTTCATGTTGCAGAGTGGCCTCTTCCAGGTCTCTGCGGAGTTTCTGGAACTCAGCCTCTCTCTTCTTGTTCATCTCAATCTGGGCCGTCGTGGCTCCACCAGCCTCCTCCAGCCTCTCACTTATCTCCTCCAACTCTCTGGCCAAGTCTGCTCTCTGCTTCTCCACCTTGGCCCGGGCCGCTCGCTCAGCCTCCAGCTCCTCCTCCAGCTCCTCGATGCGGGCCTAGACCAAAATAAACAAAAAAGCAATAAATAAAAAACAGGATTTGAATATGACATTTTTGCATTTGCACATCTTACATCCTTGTACAACAGCATTGTGTTCAACACTACCTGCAACTCCTTCAATTTTTTCTGGAGCTGGGCACTCATTGCTTGTTCATCTTCTACTTTGCCATATAGCTGGCTAATTTCAAAATCTTTCCTGTGAAAGAAAAAAAGTAAAAATTTCTTCCATTTGTTAGTCAATACAAATATCTTGTCATGAGTTTTTATTGAATTTTCTTGGTTAGAGGATTACTTTTTCAGCCTCTCTTCAAGTTGCTGCTTGTCATTTTCAAGGTCCATGATACACTCTTGAGCTAACTTCAGGTCTCCCTCAAGCTTTCGCTTCACTCTCTCAAGGTCCATACGTACTTTCTTCTCCTGCTCGAGGGACCCTTCGAGCTGTGGAGGATCACAATTACAGCCTTTCACTGTCAACTCATTTACTCTAAATAGCAATAAGAGCAGGATTCTTACATCATCCACTTGCTGCTCCAGCTTAGCCTTGGCCTTGGTCAGAGTGTTGACTTTGTCTTCTTCACTCTGCAGGTCATCCAGCGTTTGCTGATGAGCTTCCTGTAAGGCTTTCTTCTCCTTGGTCAACTTGGCAATGATTTCATCCAGGGCAGCCATTTCCTCCACCAAGTTCTTCACCTGAAAATTAGGAAATGAGTATTATAAACAAGCAAGGCAAACCAACATGCTTCTTGTTTACACACTGGATATTGAGGGCCCTAGAAATAATGCAGTTTTCACACCTTGTTCTCTGTGGCATGTTTCTCTTTCTCCACTTTAGCCAGAGTTAACTCCAAGTCATCAATGTCTTTCTTCAGCTCAGAGCACTCGTCCTCCAGTTTCCTCTTCTTCGCCGTCAGTTCTGCATTCATCTCCTCCTCATCCTCCAGTCTCTCTGTCAGCTCTTTAGCTTTTGCCTCCAGTTGGATTTTGTTTTTGATCAGACCTTCGCATCTTTCTTCAGCGTCACACAAATTATCTTGCTCCTGCCAAATAGTTATTGCCATCAGCGTTAGCGGATAGACTGATGATGCTGTCATCGAAAAACAAAAGTGGGCTTAGTGCTGTTCTCACCGCTTGAACTTGGAGCTGCAGGTCATTCTTCTCTTGGAGAAGAGAAACCATTTTCTCTTCTAGTTCCTTTCTACGGGCTTCAGATTTGGCATAAGCTTCTTTTAACTTGAGGAATTCTTCCTTCATGTTGGCCATCTCCTTCTCTGCCTCAGCAGATCTCAGCAGAGGTTTGATCTTGAAGAACAGCTTCATCCAGGGCCAATTCTTGACCCCCATGAATGAACGGATGTTCCATTGGATTACCAGTAGAGCATCCCTGCCAGATATTTATTCATAAGAAATATTGTAACATGACATCAATGCAAGTAATAACACTCTGGGCAATTCCAACAAGCCTAACTGGTTCTGTTCATCAGCAGGTTCATGAAAAACCAAACCACCAAAGACCTTTGACACACCTGCAATATGAAAATCTCTCTATGACCTTTTCACATGACAAGGCGTTGTATTAATACACACCGTTCATGCACTGATTGGTGTGTATTTATTTCAGGACATCAGCTGATGAGGCAGTCCTTCAATATGCCCCAGGAGAAACGAAGAACAGAGACACTGGTGCACCCACCGACCGACCTGCTGTCATGGATGCAAACACGCTGCAGGTTGGGTTTCACCCAGATCCAGTATGTGAGGCATTCCAGAGCTTCATGAGTGAGCAACAGAACGTGTTAAACTTTGCTCAGCACTTTTGAGAATGAAAGCTTTCGATTCAGCTTGAATTCCTCATATTTTTGCAAATTCACTTAAAAAATGAAACTAGCCATTCATCCATCCATCCATCCATCCATCATTCATCCATCATCCATCCATCCATCCATCCATTCATCCATCCATCCATTCAACCACCCATCCATCCATCCATCCATTCAACCATCCATCCATCCATTCATCCATCCATTCATCCATTCATCCATCCACCCATCATCCATCCATCATCCATCCCTCCATCCATCCCTCCATCTTCTCCCTCTTCTCCTGTTCAGGGTGTTGGGGGTGGAGCCTATCCCAGCAGCCTTCCCCCTGGACAGGTCACCAGTCCATGGCAGGGCCAACACATAGAGACAGACAACCATTGGCTCTCCCAGCCACGCCTACGGTCAATTTAGAGTCTGGATTAACCTCGTCCCCTCTTTATGTCTTTGGACTGTGGAGGAAGCTGGAGTACCAGAGAGAACCCAGCAGGAACAGGGAGAACATGGAGACTCACACAGAAAGACTCCGTGCTGCAGCCGGGGCTCCACCCACAAACTTCTTGCTGGGGGGCTGCAGTGAGGACCACTGCTCTACCGGGCCTCCCCTCAATAATGAAATAATTCATTTAAAAGTCAGATTATCAAAATAATCTGGTGAGCCAGATGTCATTTGGGGTTAGTTTTGTCCTGTCCACTTGTTGCCAAACACTGCCTTGGATTTCCACATCAGTGCAAACATGCCACTTTTGCAATCAAACAAAGTTTTATGCAATTTTGTCAGGTGCCTGCGAAAAGTGTATTCAGTACTATGTTGTTGTATGCTGCATGCTATGGGATCTAAAAATAGTGTTCATGTGGATTTACGTTCAGTCACTTTTTTCATAAGGATTTTGTGAAGGCATACGAGCACACTCTCACTTTCCTTCTCCAATGAACCTCTGTTTGTTTTTTACCTGATGAGACACTCCTGTGTCCATCAATTTTTCAACCTCCCTCCCAACACTGACACCATTTTAGTGACTATAGTTAATTTCATTGGGCTGTGTGGCTTCCTACTGAGGGGGGAAGGTAAACCACATGTAAGTGATGCCTTTGCCAAAAAAAAAAAATGGAGCTGCAAATGTGTGGGTTTTTTTCTCCTTTGGTGAGGGGGGAGGGGAGGGGTGAGATAACCACCTCAGTAATGATGATTGGCTAAGAGAAAGTAAGATTTCATGTTCAGCCAACCAGAGACATCAGGTGGGCAGGTGTTGACACACAAACCAGCATGTAGCAGCACACACACACACACACACACACACACACACACACACACACACATAACTATCAGAGATGACAAGTCCGGAATCGCGGGAAAAACAGCGTTTTCAAGATGTACGATAGGCACTACTTTAACTTCTTGGAGGTTGAAGGCCAAACGTCCATGTTGAGTGTAGGTGACGTCGTCCCAGAGCAAAGAGGCCGTCAACGTCCAGTGTTAGCAGCTCCAGTTTAGTGAAGCGCCTCTGGACGGCCCAGGCCTCTGCTAAAATAGAGGCCAGAAGCACCGCTGACACCGCTAATGGTGACAGCAACAGGTGCTGCTCACTTGAGCTCTGCTAACAAAGAAGGACAGGAGCCACGCATCCAAGCAGCCAAAGCTGGATTTTTCTGCCCAGCTCCAAAAAACTTGTGACAAAGACAGAACTTAAGGAACTAAGAGGCCGTGATGTTGTTGAAAACAGGCCGCCGCTGTCAGCAGGTGATTCTGACTCCTTCAGAGCCTCAGAGGAGAGGAGGAGCGGCTCCGCCTGCAGGACGACATTTTCTAAATACTTAGATGAAGAGTACACTAAAATGAACGTCAAGCTCAAAAAAGGACTTGAACAGTTAGAAAAAAATACAAAATCTTTGAATCTCAGTTACTAACTCAGTTACTTTTTGGGAGAAGTAACTGGTAACTATAACTAATTACTTTTTCAAAGTTGCGTGCCCAACACTGGTGAAATCACAATTATGATGTGGCTGGGAGAGTCAATGGTTGTCTGTCTATATGTGTTGGCCCTGCCATGGACTGGTGACCTGTCCAGGGGGAAGGCTGCTGGGATAGGCTCCACCCCCACCACCCTCAACAGGAGAAGAGGGAGAACATGGAGGGATGGAGGGAGGAATGGAGGGAGGAATGGAGGGAGGGAGGGAGGGAGGGAGGGATGGATGGATGGATGGATGAGTGGGTGGATGGACAGATGGATGATGGATCGATGTCAAATGTTTTGTTCATTTGTCAATTGGTCACAAATGTGTGTGTCATGTGTCAAATGTCATGTGCTCATCTGATCAAAGCAGACAACGCAGGGTTGGGCCATGTCTTCCAGACTAAACCCTGCACCCCTATTTCATACATGGAAATGCTCTTTCCTGTATCGGCAACTCATTAACATACATTCTAATCTCAAGTGAATTGGTCGAGGGATCTAATCGTGCGTAAGATAAACGTGATCGATATCAATATGTGTTTTGTTGACCACATTTCCGTTATTAAGTTATGAAGCGCATTTAACACACTTCAACTACTTTGGGTATCAAAATGTGTTTTTCTGGTCCTCACCAACACCTGTGCAATGCCTACCTATGTGCCTTTTGGGATTTTAATCAATATTTGTGCAGTTGTGCCAAAGGTTTAGCTGAAGTATCTTCGTGGCATCATTGGCTTTCATGCTGAATATTGATTACATTGCATGTGTGAAAAAACTTGAATATTTCTCCTTTGGTTCAAAGTTACTGCAAAGCACTGAGACGTCCCATGATCTGATGATTCTTCAACTCAGACATGAGTAGCTTTTTTCTTCTATGACAATTCACTCATAAAATTACGACCAATTAGAATTAATATCCACATAGACTGAGATCATGCCTAAAGACTGAGCCACACCCTCCAGACACCAGAGCTGAATTGGTTCGATCCGTGCATGAGGCAGTACTTTCATGAAGGCCTTACTTTAATGTGTGCTAACTTCATGAATTTCTGTGCAGCCCAGTAGAATAGCTTTTCTGAATCGAGTGTGATTGGTGAAAAAATGCATAAAATGTCATTTTGAGTGAGTCCTCTTTTTCGTTCCTCTGCCCAGATACTGTCCATGGCACGAAGGGCACATACCTGCGTTCCACAATCTTCTGAAATTCAATTCTTGCCAGAACACCTCGTGACCTTGCCTGGATCCTGGTGATGATCAAAGCTAAACGATCATCTCGCATCTCCTCCAGCAGACCAAGCAGCCCAGCTTTGAAGAACACCTGAGTTTGGCAAACACATGAGATCAGCAGTTGAAGGTCATGACTTGTGCTGTTCAAGCCAACCATAGTTCTTTGTGTTGATAGTAACATGAATGAAAACGTTTGATTTCCAAATCCAGAATATATGATAACCCTGTGCAGTTCCAAATAATAAAGCAAAATTGTTTGTGTCCCACCTACCTTGGTGTGCCCCAGTTTGTACTGGTTATGGTCGATATCCAGGGAGCCCAAAAGTTTCTCTGATGCTTTCTTGTTATCAATGAACTGTCCCTCGGGGATAGCACTGGGGTTCAAAATACGGTACCTTTGCAAAAACGGTAAAAGAATACTTTTGTTATTTAGATAAACTCCAGCTTTATGACTGTGTTTCTAACATACCTTAGAATGTACCAAGAGATGGCAAATAAAATAACTATCTGACACGGCAGAACTGCACAATTAAAATCAATATGTTCTTTCAGTCAATATGTCACCGATTTATACACCTGAACACACCTCTGTTTGAAATCTCCATAGAGGATCCTGTTGGGGAAGCCCTTTCTGCAGATCCTGATGCCCTCCAGAACGCCGTTACAGCGCAGCTGGTGCATCACCAGAGGGTTTTCCATGGCCCCTGGAGTCTTGGTCTCATTGGGGATGATGCAGCGTACAAAGTGAGGGTGAGTAGACCTCAAGTTGGTCATCAGCTTGTTCAGGTTCTCCTGTTAGTTCCCCACATAGCACAGAAGTGACACCATATGTAAACAGCAACTCAAGGTGGGAATGTGTCTTTGAGAGGAACCCTAACCATCTCACCCTGTGTAAAGCTGATACTGTTTGAAAGGATGACCCTTTCTTCTTGCTCCCACCTTTTGCCTTGCCTCCGGACTCTTGAGCTGAAAATCATTGTTTCATTAGTTATGTAATGGTGTAACATTTTAGAGTCCATCTCATTGGTTTGAATAGATTTACCTCCCCAGCTATTTACCATGACAGGACAAAAGGGAACTGGAAGACTACGGGTATCCTCTGGTTCTTTTGGAAGGGTTAAACGTTCATAAAAATAAAAGTATGGTAAAACTTTACCCAGTCCAGGCACTCAGAAGGATGAAAAGTATTTATTTTAAGGGCTAAACCATTTAAATAACACCAACGCGTGTCAGCTCACCAGCCTTCATCAGGGTGTATTTACCATGACGCTTAGGTTGAATGCCTCTGGGGGTGGTGATGCCCTGACATAATCGAACAATGGTTGGATGAAAGATTGAACTTATCAAGTTACATGTTTGCTTCATTTTAAAAATTGTGTGTAGTGAAAATGGTACGTTTGTCATTTTAAGGAACTTTTTAAAGTATTTATATTATTTTTAACTGTATGATGACGTGCAGTTGAGCAAATAAAAGGGGTATCTGTCAGCGTTGCTCTCCAACATGAGTCACTGCTCCGTTATCTGATGAAGCTGTCTGTTTCTTTAAATACTGACCTGCATCGGCTCCAGCGTAATTCGCAAAAAGAAGAGACAAAAGCTTGAGAGTAGATTTCTGGTAGAGTGCAACGACAGTCTCATTCAGAGGGTCCTTGTTCTTCACCAGCCAGTTGTTGATGTTATAATCAACAACTCCAGCATAGTGCATGAGAGCAAAATGGGCCTCTGGTTTCCCTTTGACAATTCTGGGCTTCTGGAAGTTGGCTGACTTCCCCAGATGGTTGTCATAGAGCTTAGCTTTGAAGGTGGTATCACTGGCTTTGGGGAACATGCACTCCTCTTCAAGGATGGACATGATCCCCATTGGCTGAGGAGAACAAAATATGTGCCTTATAAAATATATTTATAGTTATTCATCGCATTCTTGTACGGACATTTAGCAGCCACATCACTCACCTTTTCAATCAGGTCTATGCAGGCCTGCAAGTCCATACCAAAGTCTATGAAGGTCCATTCAATTCCCTCTTTCTTGTACTCTTCCTGCTCCAGTACAAACATGTGGTGGTTGAAAAACTGTTGCAGTTTTTCATTGGTGAAGTTGATGCACAGCTGCTCAAAGGTGTTGAACTGGCATGAAAACAGAACACAACACTTATTTCCACAGTAATCTCTTTGTTATGGGCAAGTACCTGAACAAGGAAGTAGAATGACGTCTTCTACAAGAAATAATTGAAAGAACTCACGTCAAAGATCTCGAACCCAGCGATGTCCAGTACACCAATGAAGTACTGGCGAGGCTGCTTGGTGTCCAGAGACTGATTGATACGCACAACCATCCACAGAAACATCTTCTCATAAACAGCCTTGGACAGAGCGCCGACGGCATAGTAGACCTAGTATGGAAATAGACTTAAGAAAGACTTGTAGAATCAAACATCACAATATAATAAAAAATGTTATGTTCTTTACCTGAGCAACAGTTTGTCCCTTGGTGACCCACTCGTTTCCTACTTTGACTCTGGGATGAAGGAGACCTTTGATGAGGTCAGCAGAGTTCAGACCCATCAGAAAAGCTACTTTGTCAGCATCTGAGGAGGAATCGTGGTATTTTTTATGTAGAGCATCAATATGTCATCAAGCTTTCATTAGTTTCCAATATCATTATATCACCTTCAGTGCCGTCGGCCTCGGCCTGCTCCTCTCGCTGCTTCTGCTTGAACTTCATGTTACCGTGATGCATGATGGCGCCAGTCAGCTTGTAAATGCTGTTCTTCTCTTCTTGAGTGAAGCCCAGCACATCAAAGGCATCCTGGATAAAATGGGAATACTTTTACTCACACAGGAGTGCTCTTCATGATGTGGTAGCCTAGAAACATCAACCCACATTACCTCGTTATAAATTGGTTATTATCTCATTAATATCATCATAATACATTTTTCAATCCAAATTTTGCAATTGTGTAACTCACCAATTCCCTCTTTCTTGAGCTCTTCCTGCTCCAGTACAAACATGTGGTGCTAAATCATTTTGATTATTTTATCTTTAAATGTGTTTTCCAGCCATTACAAACACTATATATCACCTATTGATAGCAATTAAGGCTTTCGTACTTGGTAATTACATTTTATGACTGAATTAGTTACTCTTCATTATAAAACCAACTATTACCATGTTATTACTGAGCTAGATTGTGTATGCCCAGGAATGTGTTTGACATTTTAAAAGTGTTGAAGCCATGAATGGATAAGATTTTCAGCTTCAGCTCACATCAGTGGCCATCAGCTCCTCGGCATCATTAATGGAAGCGACTGTCGTCTCTCCTTGGGAGATGAAGGCGTAGTCGTAGGGGTTGTTGGTGATCAGCAGCATTTCTAAAATGATGGTGCATTAAGATAGGAAGAGGAAGAATTTTATGATACAATGCATATTTGTACAGTAAGACTTATCGGTCATGGATTTGTACCCTTACCCAGAAGTTCAGGCTTGGCCTGAGACAAGATCTGGTAGAAAATGTGGTAATCTCTCTCAGCTTTGAGCTGGTAGGTCACACGGGACTTTTCCAGAAGGTCTGTTAGAGAAGTCACTTGTTATGGTGGTACATTGATAGGTTGATAGATCAGGCTTTTAGCAGCTGATAAGCACTTTCATGAATACCTTAAAAACCAAGCTACTTACAAGTTTCAATATCAGCAGAGGCCAATTTTCCTCGGTTATCAAAATGAATGCGGATAAATTTACCCTAAACAAAGGAGAGGCACTTGTTCATTCCTCCGGATGCACATCAGTGGAAAACTTTCTCTTCAGAAGCCCACAGACACTCACAAATCTGGAGGAGTTGTCATTCCTGATGGTCTTGGCATTCCCAAAGGCTTCCAGAGCAGGGTTAGCCTGGATGATCTGGTCCTCCAGGGTGCCCTGATGTTTTTGAGAGAGAGACACATATAATGTATAATATAATAAGTTTTCTTTGCAATTGAAGTTTTAAGTTCTTTTAACAACTATGCATTTGATTGGGATTTATTCCTAAATGTATTTTGCAGTAAAAACCTTTTTCTCTGCAGCTGGATCTTTCTTCCCACTCGGAACAGCAGCGATGCTGGCAAAGTACTGAATGACACGCTTGGTGTTGACAGTCTTTCCAGCACCAGATTCTCCGCTGAGTAGAGACACAACAACTTAGACAAAAACCAACCACCCTAAAGCACTGAGGAAGTTTGTTCACTTACGTGATGAGAATTGACTGATTTTCTCTGTCTGTAAGTCAAAGAAGTGATCCCAATATCAGTAACGAGTGATGTAAGAATGTCATATTCAAACCAGGTAACTGCCTAAATATAGATGGCACCTGACAGCATGTACTGGTAGGCATTGTCAGAGATGGAGAAGATGTGAGGAGGTGCTTCACTCCTCTTCTTCCCTCTGTAGGCAACAACCACCTCCTGGTTGTAGACTGGCAGCCACTTGTAGGGGTTGACGGTGACACAGAACAGCCCTGAGTAGGTCTGACACAGAAGAGAGGATGGAGCTGTCACATGCTGACATGTCTCTGTCTGTGGATGCAGGTGAACCATGAGACCACGGGCTTACATAGATCATCCATGCTGCGTAACGCTCTTTGAGGTTAAACAGCACCGCTGGTTCATGCAGGAAGGTGAACATGGCCATGTCTTCAATCTTATCAAACTTGGGTGGGTTCTGAGGGTGTACGTCACACTCCTTCACTGTCACGGTCTGCACAAACAACACAGCACATCAAAAGCAGAGACTGAGACTAGGGTTGCCACACAGGTGAGCTACAATGATCCACATGTGGAAGAATGTACCTTCCCAAACTCTGTTTCAGCAGTGACTTTGTCTCCATCACGGCTAGAGATGGTTGCTTTGACGTACTCCACCTCAGCGTCAGGTACGAAGCATTCCTTCTTCATGTCAAACGGACGAGTCTGGGCTTCTAAGCGCTCCTTGTCTGATTTCCGAAGAAAAGATGCAGCAGCCCCAAACTCTGCCATGGCAGCGTCACCCATTTTTCAACCTGTTACTGATATACAACATTGAAATCATTATAGAATGTCTGTCGCACAACTTTTCATCCACCACATTAGTCAGCAGCATTGCACGTTTCTGAGCATGTATACGGTTAGAGGTATTATTGTACTGTAGAGTGTGTTGGCAAAGATGTTGAAATTTATAAAACATCAGCAGTTACCTGCATTTGTCTCCATGACCATGTGACTCATTGAGCTACTGTACAGATTAGAGAAAAGTTTCAACGAAATCTTAGCCGAAAATTTTCCTTTTTAAAAAATTGGCTACACAATTTGCCATAATCTCTTAATGAGATATTAAACCATAAAATAAAATAAAAGTTGGATTTGGACCAAAGTGGGGGAAAGTGCAGTTACTCAAACATTTCACATTCAAGGAAATACAAGCAATTTTCACTGGGCGTAGTCAGGGTCCAACGACTGGATCCAAACAAGATTCCAAAGCAGACCAGCATCCCGTTCCTCCGGCCGTGGCAGTCTGAGCAAAGACTCAGTTAAATAGATGCTCTGCTTACCTTTGACTCGGAAAGCCTCAGGCAATGAAATGATGAGCCCCCGTAGCTGAGGGTAGCCCCCTCCCTTAATAAAGCTTCTCTATTGACCAAATATGGGGTGAATCGGGAGAGAATGGTTGCTCTTAATGGGCAGCTACTGCTATTTGTTGCTCCCACTGAGGATGGGGCTCGGAGGGAGGGTGGGTGAGTGTGCAGGCTTGACATCCACTGACTCTTGTTTCATTCATGTGTGGGCAAGATATCCGAATAGCTATGAATTAATCCACTCGCTCAGGTTGAGTGTGATGTCACAAGACTCCTTTGTCATGTGCTAACAATTAGTTGATATTATTGTTTATTGGGGGAAAATCATCAACTGAATATCTGCTTTTTTAATTGCCAAAAAATTGAAATACAGCAAGAGTTCAGATGATCCGTATGAATTCAGGGTCAATGAGTGTTCCTTTTTCATCAGCAACACCAGGCGATTTCACAGCAGAAAAAAAGGATGACCAAACAAGGTCCAGGATGGGAATTTGTTCCCCCAATAATCTGCTCTGAGCACGGCTCTGTGCTTATCACCTGAAGATGTGTACTTCAAAAGAGAAGGTCAGTTATGTGGCAGTAGCTGACAAGGGCTGCAGCTGTCTAGGTCAGGCTCTGCTGGCTCCAGC
Organism: Aulostomus chinensis; assembly: GCF_037954235.1. Lineage (NCBI taxonomy): Eukaryota > Metazoa > Chordata > Actinopteri > Syngnathiformes > Aulostomidae > Aulostomus > Aulostomus chinensis. The sequence goes on along the minus strand of NC_141324.1, from coordinate 10,914,279 downwards.
TGGGTCTGCAGTCTTTGTCCTGGCATTGTTCTCTTTCCTTTGGCCTTGACGACAAAGATAACCCTGTGAAATTCTTGTCTGGATGGTTCTCTCGGATTGAGCAGGGCAACCTTTGAGGGCAGCAATATGGCTGAACTGCATTCTCTCCTGTCATGATTGACACGGATCAGCAGCTGCACAAATGTACATATTTATACGTGTATCCTTGTCTTGTCTTGAAACATCAACCAGCCAAGGCACTGCAGATGGAGATGAGCCCGTGGCTGCAATCTGGTGTATTAACACATTAAAGATCATTGATATACTCTGTCCCTTCTTTGAATAAAGAACAAAGTAAATTAATATCCATAGACACCTCATGGTTTCCCAGACCACCAGCTTGAGCTTCTCTTCATTTGGGTTATTATGTACTTTATCTCTTTATTTCATATTGCAGGACGACAACATTAAAATAAAGGTCTGGGCTTCTGCAATAAATTTCAGCTGTATATCACAATACTTTTTCACAATACTGTATGAATATACCTGGATTGTAGTATGGAAGTATTGTGAAGGAAGTGGATTGTGACCCATACATGTAATAGCAGCTACACACAGTGTGTTCATTCACAGTTTGTGCATTCCCAGTACATGGAACTCCTAGGACCTGCACTAGTCCATCTTGGGTGTGTGATCAGGATCCTGAACACGTCTTTAAGTGAACCAGAAGATTTTTCATTTTTGTGATTGGACAACAGCAGCACAAGTGGTCTTTATAAAGAGGAGTACAGTAGGAACTAAACAGTCTTAATTGTGTAATCATCCCTACACATGATTGGCTTGCCAGCGCAGTTCTTTTGAGTAAACTGATGTGGAGTGCAGTTGTTTCGACCCTCAGGCTGATCCTGGATCAGTGAGGTTTATAATGAACGCTGAAGGAATTCGTTCCTTCCAGACCTCGCCGTAGTAAAGAGCTTCTATAAACTTCCATGTTGACTCTGTACAGGCCACTTTCTTGACTTCCCTCTGCTAGACACAAAGACAGCGTAGTGAAATGTGTAACCCTAACCCTGGAGGATTGGAGTTTCGTAGATCCACTGCTGAGAAGATTCTCATGCCAACCACACGCCAATGTCAAGGAGAACAGGAGGAAATGTCCATGCAGGTGCTTGTGGTTGTCAGGTCAATGACCTGATCCGTGTATCCAGTACCTTGGAGATACTGCAAGAGTTTCATCACTTGTGTTACCATACTACCATCAGTCTTCAGTTTCACTTCATATTTTGTTGTGATGTCAGTAGCTGTTGCCAAAGCAGGAACAACCATCTCTCAGCCAGGTTTCCACCAGTGATCCAAAGTCACCACTGAAGCATCATGGAAGCGCTCTGTGAAACAGCCAATAGGAGAGCATCCTCTCACTGAGCTGACCTGTGATTGGCCGAAGTCTCCCCATCTCCTCAGAGATGAAAACAGTGAGACAGGGAGGCAAGAGGAGGTACAGACGTTTAGTTTCACTCCAGGGACTTGAATGACATCAGTGTGAAGGACTCATGCGTGAATATGGATCTGAAAATAATGGCAGGTCTGTGGTGTTACGCCATGTTCCAGTGGACCTTGTGAGAGCTGATGTGCGTTGTTGCTCTCATTGTCAGCTGTTTCATTTTCTGTGAACCAACCTTCCTCTGTGCTATGTCACCTTCCTGGCTTTCATCACCTTCTCACTGTTTCAGGACACAGTCTCCTCTCAGTTGTTGGCAGTCGAGGGTGAAAACAAATGCCGTCCCCTTGATAATGCAGTTGTCAGTGGTGTCAGCTAATTACGCTTAAGCCATTTATAAACATCCCAGTTTTCACTGCTCACACAAACAAGGCTCCGGCACAAAGCACGAACATGGCTGGAGTATTTTTGAGTGGTGGTATTTATAAATTCATACTCTATCTGCAGATGTACGAATCCTTGCAGGACCTGTCCTGTGACATCGAGGTCAGCACACAATGCCAAACTGATATCTGTGGTTGCAAGCTTGTGCATCAGTTTGTCCCTTGTGCTCTGAGATTGAGTCAAAGAGGAGCAAAAATGCAGATTAGGATTGCAATTTAGACACACGTATGGCTTTCCTATATACGCCAAGACATTCAGCCTCCACATTAATAGTCTGGAAGAAACCATTCCATACGTTTGCGGTGCAATAAAGTCAGTAATTTAATTTTCCTTGTTTTTCCATTGTCAGTATTTTGACACAGAAAGAGAATTCATCTGGAAGAGGAGAGCCTTTTTTTTTTATTGTCATATTGCACACACTGATTCACACATCAGAGCACTTGGCAAAAAGCTAAAAATACTTGTTCTGGTTCATCTGCTCAAAAAGTTTGTTTATGAGGAACAAAATAGACTAGAAATAATAAATACATAAATCAATGAGTAAATAAATGCATATTTGTATTTTTACATTCAGGTATTTACATTTTTTAAAATTTTCTGTACTGTGACATTTCTTCATTTCTACATTTCTACACTGAATATATTTCTGTCTGTATGTTGATAAGGTGTGTGCCCCGAACATCAGTCTCAAGCAGGATCGGTTAATTTAGCATGTAAGGAGGAGGCGGCCTCATAAAAAGCCATCAGCAATGGTACGAAATAGCCTCAGAGGGGCAGGAAGATCAATTAATAATCATGGACACTCCCCGAATGACAGTAACTACTTGACCTCTGAACTCTGTTGAAAAGGCAACACAGGTTGTTGCCCTCTGCTGCTGCTGCCTTTGTGCGCTGTGTTGGTGAGGCTCTGGTTCCATGGGATTGGCGCACTGGAGCGCCAGTCTGAACAGCTGATTCTCCTCTCGACTGCACATGAACAGGCTGCAAATAGAAAGAAGAGCAGACAGAAATATGGGGAGGCACAGCAAATGATAACAACTAGCACCAACAATTACATCTACCAACTACTGAAGCATTAATATGAGCAATTATGTGCTAGAAAATACAATACAAACATAATGGTGATGTTAATGCTAGTAAAGTATTAAAAAATACTGATATGAATACTACAAGTACTAATACTAATACTGATGCTACGGGTGGCAGCTGGAGCCTCTTCAGGTCTGCAGCCTCCTCCAGCAGCACCAGGATCTGGGATGAGGGGAGAAGAAGAGGAGTTAGTAACACGTATGAGGACAGGAGGAGGAGAGAGAAGCCCAGTGCATCATGGGAGATCCCAGCAGTCTGAGCCTATAGCAGCAGATCTAAGGGCCGGCCTAAGCAGTCCTGACTATAAGCCTGATAAACAAGGAAGGTCTTAAGTCTGCTCTTAATAATATCCCTTTTAGCACCATAATAATAGATATATTTATTAAAACACCTGGTCTTTTTTGTTTATTTTTGTCAATAATTGTGTCAAAAAATGCCCTATGAGTAAATAATTTACACCCTTTGTCTAGGAGAAGTAGAACTTTCAAAGTCTGTCAAGTATTTACCATTCTTATGTAATTAAATACCTAAAACTGTATAAAAAGTTATAAACTTTTATAAAAAGAAAAGGACAAAAACGGAATTGAATTTTCTTCAACTTTCTTTTTATAACTTCTTGAAAAGTGCAGATTGAACATTTCTGAGATTGCAGAAATCTGATTCAAAGTCTTTTACAACAACTGAAACAGTTCTACATTTCTGGAGCTCTCTGAGTCCATGTTACGGGCTGTTATGCTGTCAGTAGCCAGGCTATTCTTACTTTAGCAGTGGTCGTCTCTAAAACAATTCCTGTCCACCTGAAGACAGAGACCCACATGACACACATCCAAGGTGTGCTTTTGTGGAATGATCCATTCACAATGGCAAAAACTACAAGAACACGGCAAAATACACAGTGAAGAACTCAATCAAAAACACATAAAAATTGCAAAAAAACATCAAAATCACTTCAGGAAAAACTATTATTTACAAGATTCTGATTTATTTACACAGAATATACCTCTAAAACTTTCCTAAACTCCAAGAAACAGCACCAAAAGTTTGTTTGAATCCTCCAATTTGTCACACAAATGCCGCCTACTGCTGCCGCTCGTTTCTTCCCTCTCCCGACACGGCACTCAGTCATGACCATAATGCATGTAATATCATCAGAAAGCCCTGTTTCACAACTTTCACAACCAGTTTGAATGATTAAAATTGCACGAATCCGAAGCAGTCCTGACTATAAGCCTGATCAACAAGGAGGTCTCAAGTCAGCTCTTAAACATAGAGAGGGGGTCTGGGTCCTGGACTGAAACTGGGAGACGGTTCCACAGGAGGGGAGCCTGGTAGCTAGGGCTCTGGCTCCATTCTACTGTTACAACTCAAGGAACCAGCAGGAACCCTGCATCCTGGGAGTGAAGGGTTCTAGCTGGATCATAGGGGACTAGGAGCTCTGTCAGGGATGAAGGAGCCTGATTGTTGAGGACTTTGATGGTAGAAGAAGAATTTTAAATTCTGAATTTGACAGGGAGCCATGCAGAGCAGCCAGTCCAGGAGAGACCTGGTCTCTGCTACCAGTTCTAGTCAACATGAGAGCATCAGTTGTCTGGACCAGCTGGAGAGTCTTTAGGGACTTATTAGTCCAGCCTGGTAGGAGGGAGGTGCAGTAATCCAGCCTGGAAGTGACAAAAGCAGGGACTAGTTTTTCTGCATCTTCTTGAGCCAGGATGTGTCTGATCTTAGCGATGTTACGTAGATGGAAGAAGGCGTCCTGGAGATTTGTTGAATGTGGGAGTTAAAGGGTCCTGGTCAAAGAGAACTCCTAGGTTCCTACGGTGGTGCTGGGGGCCAGGGTGGTGCCATCCAGGGTACCTGTCTCATCAGATCAGGTGGTCCTCAGGTGTTTGGGCCCAGCACAAGAACTTCAGTTTATCAGAGTTTAATAAAGGAAATGATGGGTCCTCCGTGTTTTCTGTCCTTCAGACAGGCCTCCAGTTTAGTCAGCTGGTTTGTTCCATGTGGATCATTGATGAGTTCAGCTGTGTGTCATCTGCATAGCAGTGAACATTAATGGAGTATTTCCTGATCATGTGACCTGAGGAAGCAGGTACAGGGTGAAGAGGACTGGTCCAAGCACAGACCCTTGTGGAACACCAGAACTGACTGTAGTGGTCTCAGAGGAACCATCATTAACTAGTACCAACTGAGATGGACCTAGTAAATATGACCTGAACCAGTTTAGTGTGGTTCCTTTAATACCAGTGACAGGTTCCAGTCTCTGTAGAAGGATATGGTGGTCAATGGTATCAAAGCTGCACTGAGATCTAATCAGACCAGCACAGAGACCAGTCCCTCATCTGGTACCAGTAGGAGGTCACTGGTACCTTTGACTAGTTCTGTTTCTGTGCTAGGATGAACCTGGAACCTGACTGAATCCTCCAATCAGCTATTGCTGTGGAGAAGTCACAGAGCTGTTTAACAGCTGCTTTCTCCAGAACCTTGGAGAGAAAAGGAAGATGTGATGTTGGTCTGTAGCTGGTAGAACTTCTGGATCCAGGCTTGTTTTTTGAGGAGGATGTAATTCCTGCTACTTTAAAGGACTGAGGGATGGAACCAGATACCAGCGCCACATTGATCATATCTAAGAGGAAGGGGCTAACGAGGGTAGAGAGTCTTTGAGCAGCTTAGCTGGGATGGGGTCGAGGAGACAGGTGGAGGTTTAGAGGAGGACATTATTGAACTGAGCTCATGAAGCCTGATGGGAGAAAAACTATCCAAGTGTGTTTCTGGTCCTCCAGTTTCCTCTAAGGTTCTTGGTTCTAGGGGCCATGTTGTCAGCTGATGGCAGCAGGAGAAGATGTTTCTCTCTAATCAGGAGAATTTTGTCATTAAAGAAGTCCATGAACTCTTTGCTGCCCAGGGAAACAGGACTACTTGGTTCAGTAGAGCTGTGGCTCTCTGTCAGTCTGGCTCCAGTACTGAAGAGGAACCTGGCTTGTTCTTGTGTTCCTCTATTAGTGCTGAGTAGTTGGCTGCTCTGGTTCTACCAAGGGCTTTCTTCTAGGTTCTAAGGCCATCTTGCCAGACTACATGTGACTCCTCCAGTTTGGAGCAGCGCCATCTTCTCTCTAGTTACTGGGTTTCTTGTTGATCTGTCAGGTTCCAGAACCATACCAAGGTGCTTGTTTCCTTGGATTCATAGTTTTCTGTTTTAGTGGCCAGGGTTGTTGCTAAGGTGCCTGCTGCTGTATGGATAAAATGATCAGTTTGGGAGAGACTAAGGTGGACAGCAGCGCCCTCTGTTACAGTGGGACATGACACTGAATTTAGCACCAATGGAACCACTTCCTTAAATCCAGGTGTGGCCTGATCAGACAAACATCTGGAAACTACAGTTTTCCTGAGTGGAGTGTAGTTGATCAGTCCAAATTCCAAAGTGATTGATTGGTGGTCTGATGAAAGCGTTCTGTGGAAACACAACTAGACGTTCAGCTGCAGTTCCACATGTTAGGAGGAGGTGGAGGTGTGGTTGTGACAGTGAGTGGGTTCATGGACAGACTGATGGACACCAGTTGAGTCTCGGAGAGAGAGAAATGCAGTACCAGACTGTGGTTATCAACATCCTCATGAAAACCGAAGTCACCTCCAATCATGACTTGATCTGATTTAAAACTAAACTGATAGAAACTCTGAGAATTCAGATCAGAATCCAGAGTCAGGACCAGGAGGACGGTCCTCAATAATCAATCAGAGAGGCTGGAGAGTTTCCAGGCTGGAGGAAACAAACTGAGAATCAGGCTTTCAGATGAATGGAAACTTCTTCTGGTTTGGGATTTATTCCTAAACTGGTGTCAACAATGGCAGCAGCGCCACCTCCTGGGCCAGAGCCTGGAGGAATGTGAGTGTTCCTGTGACTGGAGGAGTGGATTCATCCAGACGAACATCCTCATCATCTCTTCACCCTTATAGTCATATCATCTGACCTGTGGCCAAATGTTCTGAATACTTGGGTGAAGAGAGGAGCTGAGATGTGTTGAAGAAATTCGTAGATAAAATACAAAGACCAAAGGTTGCTGTGAGGTTGAGGAGGTTTTAATGAAAGTGAGCCGGCAGGCTGGTGAACTGACATACAGGGATTGAGTCCTCGTAGGTGAGTCGACCCTGAACAATGGTTGTTGACCTTCTCTTATGCTGTCACATCAAAGGGTCCAAACAAGATCAAAAGGGAAACAGGGCACAAACAGTTGGAAATCAACATCTGACGACATGTGTTCCTCTGCGTGGAATGGAAATACAGACAGAAGAGAAGCAATGCGGGGGGGGGGGGGGTCCTGCAGTGACAGTAGGTGGGAGACATCAGAGGGACCAGGTAGACGCAGGTGTGAAGTCCCAGAAGGGGGTAGTGAAGGTGTCAGTGTTTTGTTCAGGAAGGGGACAGGACTTCCTCCCCGCATCAGAAATTGTGGTGTTGAGATGGTTCTTCTCAGTGGGTGACAGATGTGGGGAGATCTTATCACATCTTATGACTTTTGCAATAATACAGGTTTTTCCTCAGATGTCAACTGATCACCATGTGGTGGTGAGTTGAATTGGGTGGCAGGGGAAGCCGTGCAGACCTGGTAGGCCCAAACGAGTCATGAGGGCTTGCTGGGAACACCTGGTGTAAGAACCTGTAGGGATGATCTTCAATTCCCACCTTAGGCAGAGCTTCGACTGCATCCCCGGGGGCAGTGGGGGGACAGACCTGAAGAGGCTCCAGCTGCCACCCGTAAGCTCCACCTGCTCATGTCCCCGTCTGTCCATCAGTCTCTCCTCCTTTCTCTCTCTCTTTATCTCTGTCCCTCTCTTTCCTTCTGTCTCTCTGTCCTCCTCCATTCTTTGTCTTTGTCTCTGTCCATCAGTCTCTCCTCCTTTCTCTCTCTTTATCTCTGTCCCTCTCTTTCCTTCTGTCTCTCTGTCCTCCTCCATTCTTTGTCTTTGTCTCTGTCCATCAGTCTCTCCTCCTTTCTCTCTCTCTTTATCTCTGTCCCTCTCCTTCCTTCTGTTTCTCTGTCCTCCTCCATTCTCTGTCTTTGTCTCTGTGGTAGAGTGGATCATAATTTGTGTTAATTATATATTTACAGTTATTTACATATTTACATTATAGAAGTTGTGGATTACATTATCTGCCAAGAGTTATTAGTCCTGCCGTTTTTATGTGCAGTACCTTAGAGGCCGGCAGAGGGCGAACCGCAATTGTCAGCTTTATGCGGTCAAGGTAAAGCTTGTAGAAGGAGAGCAGACGGAGACGGCACGGAAGCAGAGTGCATGTAAAGTGAATGCTGTGTTCAGTAAAGACCATTGTAACCCACTATACGCGGGTGAACCTTGTTTTTTTTTTAAGATGCAACATCTTTTTGGTGACGAGGACTAGTCTGGGGGGGACAGCCTTTGGAGGGACTGCAAAGAAAAGCAAAGCTTACACAAGAGTCCAGTGAAGTGCAGCTAACTGTGGTTAGCATTTGGCTAAGAAGAGAGGTATGGCTACAATTGGCATGCTAGCAGCGTTTGATCCGAAGAGTCAAATGTGGGATGAGTATACCGAAATACTCTAGCAGTTTTTTGCGGCCAATGAAATTGATAATGCGGACAGACAGAAAGCTATACTGATAAGTGTGGTAGGAGCACCCACCTACAGTTTGATGTGCAACCTTCTCAGCCCGGACAAGCCTAAAGGTAAATCCTTCCAAGAGTTAGTACTCCTCATGAAAAATCATTATGACCCAAAGCCCAGTGAAATTGTAGAAAGGTACAAATTTGACTCTCGCAACCGTAAACCTAACGAGACTGTCATGGAATATATGGCAGAGCTGCGCCGCCTTGCGCAAGATTGCAACTATGGCAATACCCTGCAACAAAGCCTGAGAGACAGAATTGTCTGTGGAATTAATGATGACAGGATTCAGAGGCGTCTACTGTCAGAATCAGACCTCACTTTTGAAAAGGCCCTTTCGATCACTGTATTACATGAAACTGCTAATAAAAATGCACAGGACCTGCAGACGGGAGCATCAGCAAAATGTTTCAACCTAAACAATGGCCAGCGGGAGGCTCACGCCGTGAGAGGAGACAACAGAGAGTGCTACAGGTGCAAAGGGACACGGCATACAGCAGCAGACTGTAAGTACAAACAAGAAAAATGTCATGCTTGTGGAAAAGTGGGACATCTCGCAAGAGCGTGTAGAAGCAAAGCTAAACTGAACCAGAAAAAACATGGAAATGCTAATGAAAAGAGAGAAAAGAAATGCTACCATTCTCACAAAGTAGTGGAGACAGAGGATGAAAGTAAAAGTGATAGTTCTGAACAGGACTTCTTCACTCTGAACTGCATCAAAGGTAAACAAGAGCATCAAGTAAAAGTGTACAAATTAGGGCATTGGAGTGCAGTGCACCAGAGAAAAGTAGACCTCTACACTGTGGATATGGAGCTTGATGAGCACGAGGCAACCTTTGAAATTGACACGGGATGTTGCCTTACCGTCATGAATGAAAAGACATTTCAAAAGACTTGGGAACACCAAACTCCCTAAACTGAGGCCCATCAAAATCAAGCTGCAAACATATACAGGGGATCCTGTTAAGGTGATTGGTGCCACATTTGTCACAGTCAAATATCAGCAGGAAAGAAAGAAACTGGCCCTCATTCTGGTCAAAGGGGACGGCCCCAGCTTGCTAGGACGAGGCTGGCTGGAGGATATAAATCTGGACTGGAAAGAAATTAAAAACAGACGCAAAGCTGAAAAAGTAAATTAAGTCAAGACAGTCGAAAACACACTACAGCACGTGTTAAACAAGTACATGGATGTGTTCAAAGAGGAGTTGGGCACACTAAAATGCACCAAAGCTACCATTCATGTTAAACAGGATGCCACCCCACGTTTCTTTCGCCCCACTGTGTTCCTTTTGCTATGCGAGCAAAAGTGGATGAAGAAATAGACCGCCTGCTAAAAGAAAACATCATCTCGCCAGTGAAGTACGCAGAATGGGCAGCTCCTGTTGTTCCCCTCCTTAAGCCTATAGGAACTGTCAGACTGTGCGGAGACTACAAGCTTACGGTAAATACAGTGGCTTCCCTGGAACAGTACCCAATACCAAGAGTGGAGGATCTGTTCACAGCGCTGTCCGGAGGAAAGCAATTCTCCAAACTAGATATGAGCCATGCTTACCAACAAATACTCCTTGACGAGGAATCCAAGAAGTATGTGACAGTAAACACGCACCGGGGTCTATTCACATACAATAGACTGCCATTCGGAGTGGCGTCTGCATCAGCCATATTCCAGAGGACGATGGAAGGCCTTTTAAAAGGGACACCTCTGGTGGCAGTGTACTTGGATGACATTTTGGTGAGCGGGAAGGATGAGGCAGATCATCTACAAAACTTAAGCAAGGTGTTGCGCCGGTTGGAGGAGGCGGGTCTGCGACTCAAGAGGAGTAAGTGCGCCTTCTTGGAAAATGAGGTGGAATACTTGGGGCACAGAGTGGATGCACAGGGGCTCCACCCTGTGGAGAAAAAAGTTAAAGCTGTTCTGGATGCCCCTACTCCCACAAATGTCACAGAACTCAAAGCGTATTTAGGGTTATTGAACTACTACAACAAATTCCTCCCAAGCCTGGCAACCCTATTGGCTCCCTTGCATGAACTTTTGAGACAGGATGTGAAATGGAAATGGGGACAGGAACAAGAGGATGCGTTTCAGAAATCAAAGATGCTCCTCAACTCAGCTGATGTGTTAGTTCACTACTCTGCCGACCGTGAGTTACTCCCCTCCTGTGATGCGTCACCGTACGGTGTAGGAGCTGTACTGTTGCACAGGATGGAGGATGGCAGTGAAAGACTCCTGGGATTCATGTCACGCACCCTCGCACCTGCTGAAAAGAGGTACTCTCAGCTTGACAAAGAAGGCTTAGCAGTAATGTGTGGTATCAAGAAATTTCACAAATACTTGTATGGTCGAGTTTTCACCATTTACACAGACCATAAGCCGCTGATCTCCCTTTTCAACATGGAGAAGCCGATACCGCAGATGGGTTCACCGAGAATGCAAAGGTGGGCTGTGACATTGAGTGCTTACAAGTACAACATTGTGTACAAGCCAGGCAAACACCATGCAATTGCGGATGCGCTCAGCAGATTGCCTGTGCCGGGAACAGCGCCTGAAAAGGAAATGACTGAACAAATGTTAATGATGGATGTACTGGATGACACACTAGTGGACACCACACAAATCAAACAATGGACAGCTAAGGATGTCATCTTATCCCAAGTACATGAGTACACCTTAAAGGGTTGGCCTGCACAAACAGAGGATTGCTTAAAACCTTACCGACAGAGGAAAATGGAACTGAGTGTGCGGGATGGATGTGTGCTCTGGGGAGCCAGAGTAGTCATTCCCACAAAAGGCAGAGACCACATACTGAAGCTGCTGCATCAGACTCATACGGGCATGTCAAAAATGAAAGGTCTGGCAAGGTCATATGTATGGTGGCCAGGTATGGATGAAAACATTGAAAGAGAAGTGCAGTTATGTGAAGAATGTCAGAAACACTCCAAGTCACCACCCACTGCACCATTACACCCCTGGGAATGGCCAGAGTCGCCATGGTCCAGGATCCATGTGGACTACGCAGGGCCCTTCCTTGGTGAGATGTTTCTGATCATTGTAGATGCTCATTCTAAGTGGATGGACATTTACCCCGTGAAATCAGCTACATCAGGAACCACCATCAAAAAACTACGCCAGAGTTTCAGTGTGTTTGGTCTGCCGAAGATTTTGGTATCAGATAATGGAACATGTTTCACAAGTGCTGAATTTGAGACATTCATGACGCAAAATGGCATTAAGCAGGTCAAGTCTGCACCTTTTCACCTGTCCTGCAATGGTCTGGCCGAGAGGGCGGTGCAAACTTTCAAGGAGGGAATGAAGAAGTTGAAAGGTGACACACTACAAACCAGACTGTCCAGGTTTCTGTTCAGTTATCGCATCAGACCGCATGCCACCACAGGCTTGTCACCTGCAGAACTCATGATGTCGCGGAGACTCAGATCGACTTTGGACCTGCTCATACTGGATGTGAAAACAAAAGTGCAACAAAAACAACTGAAACAGAAAGAGAATCATGACACAAAGAAAAGACTGAGAACATTCCTGTCAGGAGACCCGGTGTTCATCAGAAACTACTCCTATGGACCAAAAAGGATTCCCGCTGTCATCACCAGCTCATCAGGACCTGTGTCGTACACCGTCACCATCGGAAGTGGTCAAACCATGAAGCGGCATGTGGATCAGATTCGAGCCAGGATGACAGACACTGTAACTAGCCAAGCTGACACCGAGTCGGAGCTACTGCCTGACACCGGAGGGGGCGCCGAGAGTTGCTTGACTCCAGGGCTGGACACAACATTGCAACCCCCTCAGCCTCCATCGAGTGACCAACCAGAGCTGCAGCCGGCACCTAGACATCCGACTCCACCAGACTCACAAGTTGCACCAGAAGTGCGCCGTTCACAGCGAGAGAGATGTTCTCCTGTGCGTCTCAAGGATTTTGTTAGGTAGGAGTGAGATCTGTCCAGGAATAGAACAACAATGCACTCTGGATCTCACTGGAAGGATGTCCCTTCCAAGATAGGTCACAAAGTTATAAAAAAAAAAAATTAATGTTCAACCCTTGTGTATTATTTGGCATACCTGTATTTGATTTTTTTTTATAACGTGTTGTAACCTTAACGGGGAGGAGATGTGGTACAGTGGATCATAATTTGTGTTAATTATATATTTACAGTTATTTACATATTTACATTATAGAAGTTGTGGATTACATTATCTGCCAAGAGTTATTAGTCCTGCCGTTTTTATGTGCAGTACCTTAGAGGCCAGCAGAGGGCGAACCGCAATTGTCAGCTTTATGCGGTCAAGGTGAAGCTTGTAGAAGGAGAGCAGACGGAGACGGCACGGAAACAGAGTGCATGTAAAGTGAATGCTGTGTTCAGTAAAGACCATTGTAACCCACTATACGCGGGTGAACCTTGGTTTTTTTTAAAGATGCAACAGTCTCTGTCCATCAGTCTCTCCTCCTTTCTCTCTCTCTTTATCTCTGTCCCTCTCTTTCCTTCTGTCTCTCTGTCTTCCTCCATTCTGTCTTTGTCTCTGTCCATCAGTCTCTCCTCCTTTCTCTCTCTTTATCTGTCCCTCTCTTTCCTTCTGTCTCTCTGTCTTCCTCCATTCTCTGTCTTTCTCTGTCCATCAGTCTCTCCTCCTTTCTCTCCCTCTTTATCTCTTTCCCTCTCTTTCCTTCTGTCTCTCTGTCTTCCTCCATTCTCCCTCTTTGTCTCTGTCCATCAGTCTCTCCTCCTTTCTCTCTCTTTATCTCTGTCCCTCTCTTTCCTTCTGTCTCTCTGTCCTCCTCCATTCTCCCTCTTTGTCTCTGTCCAGCAGTCTCTCCTCCTTTCTCTCTCTTTATCTCTGTCCCTCTCTTTCCTTCTGTCTCTCTGTCTTTCTCCATTCTCTGTCTTTGTCTCTGTCCATCAGTCTCTCCTCCTTTTTCTCTCTTTATCTCTGTCCCTCTCTCTCCTTCTGTCTCTCTGTCTTCCTCCATTCTCTGTCTTTGTCTCTGTCCATCAGTCTCTCCTCCTTTCTCTCTCTTTATCTCTGTCCCTCTCTCTCCTTCTGTCTCTCTGTCTTCCTCCATTCTCTGTCTTTGTCTCTGTCCATCAGTCTCTCCTCCTTTCTCTCTCTTTATCTCTGTCCCTCTCTTTCCTTCTGTCTCTCTGTCTTCCTCCATTCTCTGTCTTTGTCTCTGTCCATCAGTCTCTCCTCCTTTCTCTCTCTCTCTCTTTATCTCTGTCCCTCTCTTTCCGTCTGTCTCTCTCTTCCTCCATTCTCTGTCTTTGTCTCTGTCCTGCTCTCCTGCTCTCTCTCCGTCCCCACTGATCCTGGATCTGCTCCACCTTCCTGCTGGTAAAGGAAGGTTCTGGTGGCTGCTTCTGCAGGATGTGCTTGCTGATGGAGAATTGTTGGGTGGAGGTTCATTGAAGGAGGGAGGTGCTGGACCTGCTCTACTTGGACAGAGTCAGGAGAGAACTTTGGTTGGGGTTTGGTGACACACAAATAAACTTGACCTGACTTGACTTCCCTCCAGTCACTACATTGAGTCAAGACCATCACTATAGTCACAACCATCACTACCATTCGTCACTACCATGGTTAGGGACTCTCATCCCATATTGGTACATGGACTGTCCAGATGGACATATTGCCTTGCTTGTTGTTGGTAAGACCATTCTAAAAATGTTAACTCGTTTAACTTTGAGTTAAATTCCGTCATCTGCCAGCGAGGCTGATCTTCCTCCTGAGGGAAACATCTTTCCATGGCTTGTTCACTGCAATGGGCTCTTTTTAGAGATGCTGTGGATCAGACCACCTCACCTCTCAGCCTCATTCATTCAGGCCTCCTCCTTGTTGGTTGCTGACTAGACTGGAAACTAAACTGTGTGAAATGTTGGTCACCCAGCAACAGTCACCTTCATACTTGAGACCAGGATTGGGAATGCTGACTATTCAATCCACCTGACATGATCAAACAGACAAGTCTTACTGAACAATGTACCAGTATTCCCTCTGATGAAAATATTCAGGGGATTTTAATTGCCTGAAATAAACAAATTCACGTTCATTTTAATGCAGGTTTGCTTTATTCTACAGGGAAACATCTACAGAGAGCAGTTGAAGAAGCAAGAAGGTCTCAGAGGGTCAGTGATGTCACTCCTCATCCAGTCCTTTCTGTAAGGAAGAAAAACACAGAGAAGTCTCACAAGATGTTGGAGTTGTACTGCAGAGCTCCTCTGTTCTGAAATGGTTCATGCTCACTTTAATACACTTGTGACATTCATGTGAATGTTATATTGATGGAATCATGTATGTATGACATTTTGTGTGTGTGTGTGTGTGAGTGTGTGATGATATCTCGACTCTAAACCTGATCCAAGTGGACACAAACTCAGGTCTGACTAAGTGTATTTATGTTTACATCAGAGCGAACCTGCTGTGCCATCCAACATGTGCTTGGCATGTTTATAGATATGATGTCATTAACATTGATATGATTTAAAATTGTATTGCAGTTGATGAGCCATTGATGTGAATGCATACAAGACTGTGTATTCAAAGTAGAGTTCTTCTGATTGTAATACTGCTCTTGGAAATGCCATTGATTCCAACAGATATTCTGTCATTGCATCAGTGAGCACTTTCGGCTTTGCCAACCCGGCACTACATTTTTATTACAAGAAAAAAAAAATTTATTTTATTAGAACCAGAACTTTGCTAACCCTGGCAGCGCTGCCGAAAGTTGCTGACCAAACAAAAAAATTGTTAGCTGCCTTAAAAAACCACCACAGGAGTTGGGTTTGCAACTCCTGTATTCGAGCAGTGAAGAAGAAGCAGCTAGCATTGGCTGTTCTGCTAGCTTACACTCCTGGAGACCTACGGCGTTCCTGTCAGGACACCCTCAGGTCTCAGAGTCAGGTCCCACAGCTCAGGTGAAAAAGCATCAGGTGTCAGGTACCCTTCACCAGCTGGTCCAAAAAAAGAACTCAGAAAAAAGTCCTAAAAAATAATGGGAAAAAAACGGCACCATTTCTTGATTTATTAACACATTAAATGACACTTGGAAAACAAAAAATATGGAACTCCAAATGTCCTTAACTGTTGTGTGTTATTTACCCACAATCCCACAAGATCACTTTGTCTTCTCTTATGTCCCATCACTCATTATTTTACAGCAGCAGCGTAGAGTTGAACATGTTGAAAGTTAAAATAATGAAGCATATGAGCAGGTTATGAGGTGAACAAATGTACGATTAATCTTGGAAGAAAACTCCTGCAGCAAGAGTTACACACAAGGCTTTTGACACCTACGCGCCGCCGCTCAGCAGCCGTCCTCCTAACAGCTGACTGGTTCCTGGTTGCTCTTGATGTGATGATGTCATGTCAGGACCGGAGAGGCTGCTGACATCCTCTCACACACGTCCATGCGAGCAGCAGAACTAAAACTGTAGTTGTCAATGCTACTCCACTTGGAGCTGCTGGAGAGGAAACCATGGTGGTTCTGCTGAATGGAATTCCAGACAAGAAGCTGCTCTGAGACCTGAGGGAGTCCTGATCGGACCACCGTACTCCCTCACTGTCTATTTTTATGTCTTTATCTGAAGTCGCGGCTGCACTGCAGTTGTAGAAATGACAGTAACAGGAGAAGAATCTTCGATCCGTCTGGATTGTGGCTCCACTCACATTTGCTCACGGTAAGTGAGGATCAGTTATCAATTCCTCAATTTGTGCTGTTCCTCAGGAGTGACTGCTTGTCAGATTGAACCTAAAGAAGCTCAGTGGCTTTAATTGTGTGCATTTGTTCTTCAAAGGTAGACAGATATTACCACATCAGTACAGGGCTAGTACTTTACAGCGCTTCATGATGATATTACTGGATAGAAATATATTCTAATGCACTGGTATCCAATTGGTCCTGGGTATCAGCAGATACTTGTAGTTCAGGAACCAGAATCTCTATCAAGATGGAAAATGGTACTGAAAGAACCTCTATAATGTGAAAGTTTGGAAGGATTTACAGTACGACAAACCAATCTGCACTCATCCATCCTTCCATCCATCCATTCATCCATCCATCCATCCATCCATCATCCTTCCATCCATCCTTCCATCCATCCATCCATCCATTCATCCATCCATCCATCCATCCATCATCCTTCCATCCATCCTTCCATCCATCCATCCATCCATCCATCATCCTTCCATCCATCAATTCATCCATCCCTCCATCCCTCATCCATCCATCCATCACCCATCCATCCATTCATCCATCCATCCATCCCTCATCCATCATCCATCCATCCATCCCTCCCTCCATCCA
Organism: Aulostomus chinensis; assembly: GCF_037954235.1. Classification (NCBI taxonomy): domain Eukaryota; kingdom Metazoa; phylum Chordata; class Actinopteri; order Syngnathiformes; family Aulostomidae; genus Aulostomus; species Aulostomus chinensis. The sequence continues at coordinate 10,897,382 of NC_141324.1, read as the reverse complement.
TCCATCATCCCTCCATCCATCATCCCTCCATCCCTCCATGTTCCCCCTCTTCTCCTGTTCAGGGTGGTGGGGGTGGAGCCTATCCCAGCTGCCTTCCCCCTGGACAGGTCACCAGTCCATGGCAGGGCTTACACATATGGACAGACAACCACTGGCTCTCCCAGCCACGCCTACGGTCAATTTAGAGTATCAATCAGCCTCGTCCCCTCTTGATGTCTTTGGACTGTGGAGGAAGCTGGAGTACCAGAGAGAACCCACGCAGGAACAGGGAGAACATGGAGACTCACCCAGAAAGACCCCGTGCTGCAGCCGGGGCTCCACCCACAACCTTCTTGCTGGGGGCCACAGTGAGGACCACTGCTCCACCGGGCCGCCCAATACACTCATTTTAACTGGCTAAATAAAACACATTCATCCAAAAGAAAATCAATCTGCTCTACAAGTCTGCTTGTATTTATTTACCTTCATCATCTTTCGGGTGAACCCGAAATGAGTCAAAGTGAACCCAGAAATAAGCTATCGTTGTCCGATCTTAATGTGTTTGATGGTTCAGTTCTACATCAAATCCACAAGTAAACACCAGACCGGTGGATGGTGGAGGTTCAGTTCTACATCAGATCCACCAGTAAACACCAGACCGGTGGATGGTGGAGTTTCAGTTCTACATCAGATCCACCAGTAAACACCAGACTGGTGGATGGTGGAGGTTCAGTTTTACATCAGATCCACCAGTAAACACCAGACAGGTGGATGGTGGAGTTTCAGTTCTACATCAGATCCACCAGTTACAAACCAGACCGGTGGATGGTGAAGGTTCAGTTCTACATCAGATCCACCAGTAAACACCAGACCGGTGGATGGTGGAAGGTTCAGTTCTACATCAGATCCACCAGTAAACACCAGACTGGTGGATGTTGGAGGTTCAGCTCTACATCAGAGCTACCAGTAAATACCAGACTGGGGGATGTTGGAGGTTCAGTTCTACATCAGATCCACCAGTAAACACCAGACTGGGGGATGTTGGAAGCTTCAGTTCTACATCAGATCCACCAATAAACACCAGACTGGGGGATGTTGGAAGCTTCAGTTCTACATCAGATCCACCAGTAATAACCAAACTGGGGGATGTTGGAAGGTTCAGTTCTACATCAGATCCACCAGTAAACACCAGACTGGTGGATGTTGGAGGTTCAGTTCTACATCAGAGCTACCAGTAAATACCAGACTGGGGGATGTTGGACGGTTCAGTTCTACATCAGATCCACCAGTAAACACCGGACCAGTGGATGTTGGAAGGTTCAGTTCTACATCAGATCCACCAGTAAACACCAGACAGGTGGATGTTGGAAGGTTCAGTTCTGCATCAGATCCACCAGTAAACACCAGACCGGTGGATGGTGGAGTTTCAGTTCTACATCAGATCCACCAGTAAACACCAGACTGGTGGATGGTGGAGGTTCAGTTTTACATCAGATCCACCAGTAAACACCAGACAGGTGGATGGTGGAGTTTCAGTTCTACATCAGATCCACCAGTTACAAACCAGACCGGTGGATGGTGAAGGTTCAGTTCTACATCAGATCCACCAGTAAACACCAGACCGGTGGATGGTGGAAGGTTCAGTTCTACATCAGATCCACCAGTAAACACCAGACTGGTGGATGTTGGAGGTTCAGCTCTACATCAGAGCTACCAGTAAATACCAGACTGGGGGATGTTGGAGGTTCAGTTCTACATCAGATCCACCAGTAAACACCAGACTGGGGGATGTTGGAAGCTTCAGTTCTACATCAGATCCACCAATAAACACCAGACTGGGGGATGTTGGAAGCTTCAGTTCTACATCAGATCCACCAGTAATAACCAAACTGGGGGATGTTGGAAGGTTCAGTTCTACATCAGATCCACCAGTAAACACCAGACTGGTGGATGTTGGAGGTTCAGTTCTACATCAGAGCTACCAGTAAATACCAGACTGGGGGATGTTGGACGGTTCAGTTCTACATCAGATCCACCAGTAAACACCGGACCAGTGGATGTTGGAAGGTTCAGTTCTACATCAGATCCACCAGTAAACACCAGACAGGTGGATGTTGGAAGGTTCAGTTCTGCATCAGATCCACCAGTAAACACCGGACCGGTGGATGTTGGAGGTTCAGTTCTACATCAGATCCACCAGTAAACACCAGACTGGTGGATGTTGGAGTGGTGGAGTCTTAAAACCCTGGGTTGCTAACAAGAGTCTAGAGGAGCCTACAGAGGTGGCCTGCATGATCTGTGTTTCCCCTGATGAGGGGAAACACAGGAAGCCTGCAGCTTAGTGGTGGTGACCTTGAAGTCATGTGACCCTGTTGTAGCTCCTTCGTAGGCTAACATTAGCTTAGCACTGCTAACCGTAGCATCCAGGCTTCCAGCATCATCAGAGGGTTCATTCGTGAAGATGATCTTCATGAACTGGACCTGGAAGATCATCAACTTTTGTTTGCTGATTTCCTGATTCAATCACCCACAATGACATGGAGCAAGATGACCACTTCCTGTTGGTGGAGGAATCATGAGGTGACCAATTCCTATTGGACTGGAAACATACCTCATCCCTGATGTGATCATTTGCTGTTTAACTACAAAAATTACCCATCGCTCGCATGATAACTTCCAGCTGTACCACAAAAAAAAAAAAGTGATTCCTGACACAGCAAGTTCTTGTTAGAGTGCAAAGATGCATTAGCCAATATATGCTAACTTCCTGTGGGACTACAAAAACACCTAATTCTTGACATGCTAACATGCTGTTGTACAACAAAAACACTATTTTGAACGCAGTATTATTATATGTTCTGAATAGGTAAAGAATTAGAACAAACGCATAGAACAATGATTGTAAAAAGGGGCCTGGGGAGTTTCTATGAAGTTTAACGCAAGGTATAGATCAGCCTCTCACCTTTGAGCCGACATCGCGGCTCTTGGCGCGCAGCTTGTTGACCTGAGATTCAGCGATGTCGGCTCTCTCCTCAGCCTCATCCAGCTCATGCTGCAGTTTACGGAACTTGCTCAGATGAGTATTGGCCTGCTCCTCCTGCACAATTAACCACATAATTACACATAATTACATTACTAAGACACTGTGTACCTGGGGGAGTGTGTTTTGGAGCTATTCTGATGACTTTAGCCTCCACAAGACCCAATTTTGTAAACAGGCAAAGATGAGAAAACACATTGACACACTTACAGCCTCCTCAGCTGATCTCTTGTAGGCTTTGACTTTCAGCTGCAGTTTGTCAACCAGATCCTGCAGACGCACAATGTTCTTGCGGTCTTCCTCAGTCTGTAAAAGTGCAGGGAAAAAGAGAAAAATTCCATGAATGGGTGTTCACCTCTCTTCACTTGGCACCTTGATCTTTGATCAAAGAAGAAAGAGTGGGAAACACTGGGTGTGGTACATCAGAGTTGATAGTTTTCTTGATCCACACACACCAGGTGTTGTTGTATGACAGCGTTCACACCTGGTAAGTGAGTTCCTTGATGCGTCTCTCATATTTACGGATTCCCTTCACAGCTTCGCTGCTCTTCTTCTGCTCAGACTCCACCTCGTTCTCCAGCTCTCTCACCTGAAAACAGCAGTTGCTTGAACATTCAGCTGTTGCTTTGTGTCAAAGCACTTTGTGACTTTGTGTCTAGTTTCTAAAGGTGCTGTATGAATAAAGTAACTATTACCATTATTATTATCAATCTTTCATCTTTTTTGCAATATTTAAAGTAAAATATCTCATGAAGTCCTAGTAAATATAAAATATAACAGAAATGAATATACATACGTAAATCTGAAGAATATAAGACAGAAACAAGTGAAGACTGACTCTGCTTAAACTATGTATGAACATAGCCTGAACCATCCACCCATCCATCCATCATCCATCCATCATCCACCCATCCATCCATCATCCATCCATCCATCCATCATCCATCCATCCCTCCATCCATCCATCCATCATCCCTCCACCCATCCATCCCTCCCTCCATCATCCATCCCTCCATGTTCTCCCTCTTCTCCTGTTCAGGGTGGTGGTGGTGGAGCCTATCCCAGCAGCCTTCCCCCTGGACAGGTCACCAGTCCATGGCAGGGCCAACACATACAGACAGACAACCATTGGCTCTCCCAGCCACGCATGATGGATATTGGATACTCTAAATTGACCGTAGGTGTGGCTTAGTGGCTTAGTCCCTGCCATGGACTGGTGACCTGTCCAGGGGGAAGGCTACTGGGATAGGCTCCACCCCCATCACCCTGAACAGGAGAAGAGGGGGAACATGGAGGGATGGATGGATGGATGGATGGATGGATGGGTTAGTCTTGTTGTTGTTATTAGATTATAATTTCAATTGTGATTTAAATAATTCTTGTCAGTCTGACTCTGCTGAGGCATCCGTAGCTGAATCCAGTCGCTATGCTATTGTAATCTTAACTTTGGTCATTGCGGTGGCACCATGACTTTTCCTTCACAGTCTATTATGTATGTGCATAATGAGCATAATAAATGTAACATTACTACACACAGAATAAAATTGAAAAGGAAGTATTTTTCAAAAGGTAGTTACTCTTAATTTGTGATCGCGTTTAAAAAAAAACAACTTGTTTCAACAATTGTACGTACAAGCTGTTTTTGGACATGTACAGTGGTTATCGACTACTTGGCCTAAACATCCCTGAGATGTAGGTAGGCTCCTGCCTACCTGGACCCGTCATCCTGGTCTACGCGCCCTGTCGTCGCTATGCTCTGACTGTGAGGGAAGGCTGGTGCTCCCAGCCCATCGTGGCTCTGAGTCTCTAGCCTGACTCCTCCTCTGTTGGTCCCTCATGGTGGAATGTACTTCCCAACTCCATACGACCCTCAGAGCCCCTTTTTACCTTTGAAAAACGTTGGAAGGCTCAACTGTTCAGGGAACACGAGGCCCTCAAACCTGAGCCTCCTCCTCCTGGTCCTCAGGGTGGACCGAGTCAGGAGGTCAGAGACCGGCTCTGAGTGAACACTCAGCACTGACAGTGGTGGATACTGAAGATACTGTTGATGTGGAATTGTTGGTTGTGGTCAGTTGTGGTTGCATTATAAACAAAAAAAACTGTCCCTTCTTCTGCCACTGGATGGCAGCACCTGTGGCCAATCAAAGTTGAAGCACTTTGTTGTGCTTACTAAGGTTTTTCCCTCCGGTCTAAATTCTTGCTTGTGTTGTACATCACTTTGGACCAAAGCATCTGCCACATGAAATTGTTGATTTGTAGAATTCTTTAGAGCATAAAAAAGAGCGAGAAGGTCTTTAAATTGTAATGATTTTTGTGTATAAGGTGGCAACAGGATGAACATTTTGCTTCATGTCTGCTGGAGAGTCATAGATGTATGCAATACATGTATGTACATGTACTGACAGCATGATGGTGGCCACAAAAAGAGACCGCAGTGTTATAAATATGAAGCTGATCTTGTTCCTACAGTGGGAAAACTCACCCTGGCCTCCAGCTTCTGCACCTGCTTCTTCCCTCCCTTCATGGCGATCTGCTCAGCTTCATCCAGACGGTGCTGCAGGTCTTTGATGGTTTGCTCCATGTTCTTCTTCATGCGCTCCAGGTGAGCGCTGGTGTCCTGTTCTTTCTTCAGCTCCTCTGCCATCATGGCAGCATCAGTAATGGCCTTCTTGGCCTTCTCCTCAGCATTCCTGCACTCCTGAACTGCTTCCTCCACCTCAGTCTGAAGCTGGGACGCATCAGCCTCCAGTTTCTTCTTCTGGTTTATCAGACCCGTGTTCTGGATATTTTTTAGGACAACAGATGGAAGAATCAGAGAAAATATGTTTGCTGAACTTCAGAAAAGTAGAACTTGTGAGTTCTTTACAATATCCAAGACCATCTGAGAGTGAAGTGGGATTGAGAGTGTTCTCTGTGTCCGACCTGGGAGTGCAGTAGCTGCACCCTCTCGCTAACATCCAGCAGCTCTTGCTCAGCAAGTTTCCTGCTTCTCTCTGTTTGCTCCAGAGCAGCCCTCAGTTCCTCCAGTTCAGCTTGCAGCAGGTTGTTGCGTCTCTCCACAATGGCAATGTTCTCTCGAAGATCATCATTGGCCCGAACAGACTCATCCAGCTGAATCTGGCAATCCTGAATGGGAGGAAATCCACCTCATTAATGTTGAGCATCACTCTGAATTGGAACCGTCCATAGCAGGTCAGTTTCTCTCCCCACTTTACCTTCAGATGTGCGTGAACGGACTTCAGTTGTTTCTGGGCCTCAGCTGCCTGCCTGTTGGCCTGGCTTAACTGGATCTCCATCTCATTCAGGTCGCCCTCCATCTTTTTCTTCAGACGGAGGGCCTCGTTCCTGCTGCGGCACTCAGCCTCAAGAGAACTCTGCAGGGTGTCGATGGTCCTCTGCTGGTTCCTCTTGCACTGCTCCATCTCCTCGTCTTTCTCGGCTAGTTTACGCTCAATGTCAGCTTTAATCTGGTTGAACTCCAGCTGGGCTCTCAGAATCTTTCCTTCCTCGTGCTCCAATGAAGCCTGGTGGAGAAGGAGGTATGTTATCCATGGCAGTACCTTGTTTCAATCATACACTACGTATTCATCAATGAGGACCTTTACCTCAGCTTCCTCAAGAGCAGACTGGATCTCATTCTTCTCCTGCTCCAATTGCTTCCGTAATTTCTCCAGTTCGTGGATATTCTTCCCGCTCTCACCAAGTTGCTCAGTGAGATCAGAAATCTCCTCTGTGGAATGTCAAGCACTGTGATGAAGATGGCCTTGGACAGTGTCTATAATGCAGAACCTAGCAGACCATCTTACCCTGAAGGTTCTTGTTCTCTCTCTTCATGGTCTCCAGATGATCCAGAGATTCTTCATAAGAGTTCTTCAGTTTGAAGAGCTCAGTGCTCAGAGCTCTGGCTTCCTTCTGAGAGCCTTCCAGCTCACACTGAGACTCCTCATACTTCTGCTTCCACTCAGACACAACCTGAAAATAGTCCATGTCTTAGATGATCAATTGTGCCTTGTTTGAAAATAACAAGAATGAGATTAACACCTTGTCAAAGTTTCTTTGCTTCTTGTCCAGAGCAGCAGCAGCAGCATTCGACCTCTCCACATCCACCATGAGATCTTCAATCTCATTCTGCAGTCTGTGTTTGGTCTTCTCCAGAGAGGAACATTTAGCATTCACAGCTTCTACAGCCTCCTCGGCGTCCTGCAGACGCTGAGCCAGCTTCTTCCTTCAAAAAAAAAAAAAATTCCATGTTTCGGCAGTGTTGCTTGTGTCAGTCACCCTAATGATTTTAACTACAACTGGCTGCTCAGTCGTCTAACAAACAAACTTTTTGTTCGTCTTACATTTTAGTTGGAACATAACACAAACAAAAAGCTGATCTGCCAGACGAAATAGATTTTCTCTTTCGGAATTACAAATTTCTTTAGGATTTTTCAAACAGTCTTACTTGGCCTCCTCCAGTTCTTCAGTCCTCTGGATGGCGTCAGTTTCATACTTGGTTCTCCACTGAGCCACCTCAGAGTTGGCCTTGGACATGCTGCGCTGCAGCTCAGCCTTGGCCTCCTGCTCCTCCTCATACTGCTCTCTGAGCAGGTCGCAGTCATGGCGAGCAGACTGCACTGCATGGGCCAGGGCACTCTTGGCCTGATCGACAGGTGTACATGAATGAGCATTACTTTGATTCTATATTGTACATCTGCCGCGAATGACTATCCATGTCTGTCACTCATCACCTTGGTCTCCTCCTCCAGTTGTCTCCTCAGATCTTCAATCTGTTGAGTGTAGGACATTTTTCCTCTGGTAAGCTGAGAAACCAGCGAGTCCTTCTCCTCCAGCTGCCTGGAGAGCTCACCTGGAGTTTTGGACAGATGCAGCATGTTTTTAACTTTATTTGATCAAAGAACTAACATTTGTCACTCACCGATTTTTAAAAATTGTTCAGAACATTACTGTTAAAAGATGGAGAAAACTTTTTCAAGGCAAAAACTACCATTTTCAGTTTGAAGCTTTGCTTTTTGCATGTTGAAGTCAGTGATGCAGCGTTGAGCTTCTTCAAACTTGGTCTTGTATTCATTCATCTGATCTTCCACAGTTCTGCAGGTCTTCTCCAAATTTGTCTGCAATCAGATGAATCACATCAGGGTGCTCTTCATTCCCCTAGAAAGTAGCAGTCCTGACAGTCTCAGGTGGATCGTTAGTTCCCACAGGACATCGTATCGAACAGCGTGTATCACTTGTATGGGTTGTATCTGAAGCTACGTGAAGAGCTTCACAACTAGGAAATGACTCAGGACAGCTGTCTTCAGATGAACAGTACTGAACAAATTTATTAGACCGCCACCCAGTGGGAGTTTTATGCCACAGCTGCCCTTAATTAGCAGCGCTGGTCATTAACAAAATCCTTTTTTATGTTACTGTAATGGTTAATACAGCAGTATGTAGAAGCTGTTTGACCAAAATGATATTTTTAAGAGCAAAATATTATTATTATTAATTTTTTTATAATTTACTGTTTTACAAAAAAATAGAAAAAATAGTAATTATTATTTCTTGAGTAAGACATCAAACGGAGCTGTTTGCCTGCATTCCTGAACAGAAAAGTTAGTTTCAGTGGTTGAATGTTGTGCTTGATAAATTTCTGATTCCTCAGAGAAGCCCAGTGAACCGGCTCACGTTTGGGTATAAAAAAGTGAATTTGGGTTGAAATTCCGGGGTTCCTGCTCGGAAGGGTGAACGTGGAGAACCGACTAACCATGAAAGAGTTGTGTTCAGGCTTTTGTGGTGCCGGATGGTCTCTGAGATATACTGGGGAGACAGAAAGTGTCTCAGTGGGGTTGAGTGTGCTCAGAGTCACTTGCTCAGACTGGAAGTCACAAACACACCAAGAACGAAGCAGGAAACGGAGGTTAACAGGAGCAGATGACAGACGCCTCAGGATCTGAAGCACTGGAGACAGAGGGAAGACCCCTGCTGCTCTCCAGGCAGAGATGAAGCTTCTAGATCAGTCTGAGAACGTCTCAGGTTAGGGTTAACCCTGAGGGGAAGGGCTAACCCTAACCCTGACAGAATGAAGCTCGGAGGGAAGAACAGCTTCCAAGATCCAAACACCCAAAAACGCCTCAGAGGTGCCAGGAGCAGAAACACGGGCTGGTTGGTGACTGGCGGAAGGTTCTCTGGACAGACAGGTCTGCGTTTGAACTCCTTGTAAGCGTCTTCATGTTCATGTCCACAGAAAAGCTGGAGAACATTTGATGCTAGCTGTGTTGCACCCACAGTGGAACCGGCCGTCAAATTCTGGATTTTCTCATATTTATGACAGGTGGTCTAATATGTTTGTGAAGCACTGACGACGAGGCTAACTCAGCTGACTGTCTGTGGGCTCAAATAACAACGATGACCATGTAGGTACCCGCATATAAAACTATACGAAATCTAAAGATGCCTCTTTGCTAGCTTTGTGTCAGAGGGGGCTGCCCTGCTCAAACTCCTCTTGTGTAAATGTGAGAAAGAAAGTGAACATTGGTTTAGCCAACCTTTGTCTTGACGATATGTTCCATGTTTGAAACCACATCATCCAGTTCCAGTCTGAGCTCGCTCTTCTCCTTCTCCAGTTTCTGCTTGACCCTCTGCAGGTTGTCAATCTGCTCCCCCAGGTCAGCAACACTGTCAGCTTGTTTCTTCCTCAGTGTGGCAGCCGTGGCTTCATGTTGCAGAGTGGCCTCTTCCAGGTCTCTGCGGAGTTTCTGGAACTCAGCCTCTCTCTTCTTGTTCATCTCAATCTGGGCCGTCGTGGCTCCACCAGCCTCCTCCAGCCTCTCACTGATCTCCTCCAACTCTCTGGCCAAGTCTGCTCTCTGCTTCTCCACCTTGGCCCGGGCCGCTCGCTCAGCCTCCAGCTCCTCCTCCAGCTCCTCGATGCGGGCCTGTTCAGGTCGAACTTCTTAGTAATTACTTGTTGCTGAGTCTATTACCCATTTGAAATGTTTCATTTATTACCTGAAGCTCTTTCAATTTCTTCTGAAGCTGAATAGCGATTGCCTGCTCGTCCTCTATTTTATTATTGAGCTGACTGACTTCAAAGTCCTTCCTGTCAGTAGATAACAGGCATTAGAAAAAACAAGGATATTTCTGATATTTCAGATTTTGGAGTGCATGAAATATACACATAGACGAAGTCTTTACTTTTTCAGATGCTCCTCCAGTTGTTGCTTGTCATTCTCCAGATCCATCAGGCTCTCCTGGGTCAGCTTCAAGTCTCCCTCCAGCTTCCTCTTCGCTCTCTCAAGATCCATTCGAATCTTCTTCTCTTGTTCAAGAGATCCTTCAAGCTAGATAGACATTTATGGAAGATAACTTTACATTTCTTTCTCTCACATGCAACTGGAAATGATAGAGTTTTAAGTACATCAGGGTTCCCAAATAAGATTTCACCAAGGGCCAAATTCTGACCTGGGCACCAAGCCGAGGGCCACAGCACCCGTGGGGCACGCGGCAGCAGGGAGGGGGGCGCCACCGCACCCCCACTCCAGTGACAGTGCAGATACCAACATTGAATCTGCATTTATAGTGCATTATAACATTATCATTAGAGTCTAATGCTCCTGCATTTTTTAAATCAGTGAGCTGCGTGGAAAAGCACTCAGCAGCTGAAACCTCCACTCTTCTTGTAGCAGAGTCATGTGACACTGCACCTGTTTTAGCAGCTCCACAACAGTTTTCTTGGTTTTCTCATCGTGATTTAAAGCTTCACCAACCATTCAAATAGCACAAGTTTTAATTAACTCTGAACCAATGAATGGTTTCTTAGGCCAGGTTCCAGGCAGCACACAGCGATGCAGCTGTTGTACTCTCTTGTGCAGAAGTGAATTTGCTGATTGGAGCCACACAATTGTCGTATTCTTTTATGAGCCGTTTTATTTCCTCTTTTCTCTGTGCTGTTGTTGGAGGAAACTTAGCTTTGAAATCGCCGTGCAACTTGATGAAGTGTCGGTAGAGATTTTCCCTTTTACAGATGGCAACAGTCCTTGTGCAAATTAAACAGGTTGGCTTTGCATTGGCACGGCCCAGTAAAATAAAACAGAATGCATCAGTCCACTCTGGTCTGGACTGAGGGTTTTCCTGGTCGACTTGTCATTTTTTAATGCTGGCCATGATCACCACTCAGTCATTGTTGTTGTTTTCTCCTTTTTTCTCCTTTCATTACTGTCGCATCTGTCTGCATTATGAAGAATGCGCGCACAAATTACGTAATCACATGCGCAGGTCAGGTGGAAAGTGGGGGGTGAGGTGTATTCTGGGGTTCAGACCCACTTGGAGATGAATGCTGGGGGGGGGGGGGCTGTGATAATGTTATTTCGCACAGTTTCTAAGATGTTTATGTGAATTTGAAGCAGGGAATCTTATGGGGTTTTTTGTTTTTTTTTCAAATTTTTTCCCCCAAAAAATCCTTTTTGCTCACAAGTTGGTGTTGGCCAGTCTGCGTCCTCTCACGGGCCGCAAATGGGGAACCTTGAAGTACATGCATGCAGTAAAACCCTTACATCGTCCACTTGCTGCTCCAGTTTAGCCTTGGCCTTGGTCAGAGTGTTGACTTTGTCTTCTTCACTCTGCAGGTCATCCAGCGTTTGCTGATGAGCTTCCTGTAAGGCTTTCTTCTCCTTGGTCAACTTGGCAATGATTTCATCCAGGGCAGCCATTTCCTCCACCAAGTTCTTCACCTGAAAATTAGGAAATGAGTATTATAAACAAGCAAGGCAAACCAACATGCTTCTTGTTTACACACTGGATATTGAGGGCCCTAGAAATAATGCAGTTTTCACACCTTGTTCTCGGTGGCGTGTTTCTCTTTCTCCACTTTAGCCAGAGTTAACTCCAAGTCATCAATGTCTTTCTTCAGCTCAGAGCACTCGTCCTCCAGTTTCCTCTTCTTCGCCGTCAGTTCTGCATTCATCTCCTCCTCATCCTCCAGTCTCTCTGTCAGCTCTTTAGCTTTTGCCTCCATCTGAATTTTGTTTTTGATCAGACCTTCGCATCTTTCTTCAGCATCAGCAAGATTATCTTGCTCCTAATTTGAAATGGTCATTAAGTTAATCAAAATTAAGTTGATCGTCCATACATCATTGGTTTGTGCTTTATGCTGACATCAGACTTACTGCTTGAACTTGGAGTTGCAGGTCATTCTTCTCTTGGAGAAGAGAAACCATTTTCTCTTCTAGTTCCTTCCTACGGGCTTCAGATTTGGCATAAGCTTCTTTTAACTTCAGGAATTCTTCCTTCATGTTGGCCATCTCCTTCTCTGCCTCAGCAGATCTCAACAGAGGTTTGATCTTGAAGAACAGCTTCATCCAGGGCCAATTCTTGACCCCCATGAAGGCACGGATGTTCCATTGGATTACCAGTAGAGCATCCCTGTTGAAGTTCGAATACTAAAAGTTTACCACAAACAATCCCTACAACTTTTCCTCAAACCATTTTAAAGGCTTTCTTACCTTCTTTCGACAATCTTCTGGAATTCAACTCTGGCCAGAAGACCTCTTGATCTAGCCTGGATTCCAGTGATGATGAGTGACAGACGGTCATCCCTCATTTCCTCCAATTGCCCAAGAAGACCAGCCTTGAAGAACACCTGTTGGGGATGTCCATATAATCCACCAGATGCTTCACATGTTCTGAAGGTGTGAGTGGAAGGATTATCTCTCCCCGTACCAATATGGGTCCACGTGTTAGACTAAGTTCCTTGGTTCATTGTAATGGAAGCATGGAGCAATAGGTAGCAGCTCCATCATCAACACATAACCCTAACCTGAGTCTCCATCCCCAAGGTTCCTGGACTCTTAAGATGAATCCATTTGTAGATTACCTCAAGGTTCCACTGGAGGCCCCTTCTTATTCACACTATATAAGCTCCCATCAGGCTCCATCTTCAAGAAACTCAATGTCTTCTGCCACTGCTACACTGATGACACCCGATTTTATTTCCAATTACAACCTGGTGACAATAGCAATATTACAACCCTCCTGGACCCCCTCCAAGGGGTTTAATTCTACCTCCAGGTAAATGACAAGACCACATTGATTTTATTTGGTCTCCTGCTGCAGGGGGGAGATTAGCAAATTATTTAAGGCAACTGGCACAATACCCTCATGACCATGCTAGAACTCTGGGTGTCATTGATGACTCCAAACTAAAATTTTGTGAAGGTATCAAAACCATTGTTAAAGGGTACTTCTTCAGAATCATTTTCATCTCAAATAGAATACTTTTATACTTTTCAAATGGTGTGCTTTGGTTAACCAAATTTAGCTTTTTTCTTTTTTAAATTTTGGTTTTTTTGCTTTTTTGTTTTTATCACCAAACTCGTAAGCTGTATACTTTATTTGCTGTAATTATACACATGCATTGCTTTGGATTGACCATTGGTGAATTACCTTGGTGTGTCCAAACTTGTATTGGTTGTGGTCAATATCAAGAGACCCAAGAAGTTTCTCAGCTCCTTTCTTGCTGTCAATGAACTGACCCTCAGGGATGGCAGCAGGATTCAGGATGCGATATCTTCAAAGTGGGAGAGAATCAATCATCTGTGAATATGTAGTTTTCAAATTTTGGAATAAAATCAAACTCACAATACTTGACATGCAAGTATACCTCTGTTTGAAATCTCCATAGAGGATCCTGTTGGGGAAGCCCTTTCTGCAGATCCTGATGCCCTCCAGAACGCCGTTACAGCGCAGCTGGTGCATCACCAGAGGGTTCTCCATGGCCCCTGGAGTCTTGGTCTCATTGGGGATGATGCAGCGTACAAAGTGAGGGTGAGTAGACCTCAAGTTGGTCATCAGCTTGTTCAGGTTCTCCTGTGGAGGTTATAACATTTAGTGTTTAACATCGTACTGATTTGATGAATTTGTCATGTTCTACCAATGACATATATGTATGTAGATAGATAGATAGATAGATAGATAGATAGATAGATAGATAGATAGATAGATAGATACATAGATAGATAGAAAGATACATAGATAGATAGAAAGATACATAGATAGATAGAAAACACTAACCCTGTGCAATGCAGACACGGTTTGGAAGGATGAACCCTTCTTCTTGGTTCCTCCTCCTTTGCCACCCTTTCCACCCTCAGCTTGCAAAAGTGAAGTGTGCATCCCATTAGAACGCATTAATAGATCGAACAGAATTTATTCAGTCTAACTGTGGTCAGCCAGGTGAATATTGTGCATTACATGTATTTTTACCTGCATCGGCTCCAGCGTAATTCACAAACAAGAAAGACAAAAGCTTGAGAGTAGATTTCTGGTAGAGTGCAACGACAGTCTCATTCAGAGGGTCCTTGTTCTTCACCAGCCAGTTGTTGATGTTATAATCAACAGTCCCAGCATAGTGCATGAGAGCAAAATGGGCCTCTGGTTTCCCTTTGACAATTCTGGGCTTCTGGAAGTTGGCTGACTTCCCCAGATGGTTGTCATAGAGCTTAGCTTTGAAGGTGGTATCACTGGCTTTGGGGAACATGCACTCCTCTTCAAGGATGGACATGATCCCCATTGGCTGAGGAGAACAAAATATGTGCCTTATAAAATATATTTATAGTTATTCATCGCATTCTTGTACGGACATTTAGCAGCCACATCACTCACCTTTTCAATCAGGTCTATGCAGGCCTGCAAGTCCATACCAAAGTCTATGAAGGTCCATTCAATTCCCTCTTTCTTGTACTCTTCCTGCTCCAGTACAAACATGTGGTGGTTGAAAAACTGTTGCAGTTTTTCATTGGTGAAGTTGATGCACAGCTGCTCAAAGGTGTTGAACTGGCATGAAAACAGAACACAACACTTATTTCCACAGTAATCTCTTTGTTATGGGCAAGTACCTGAACAAGGAAGTAGAATGACGTCTTCTACAAGAAATAATTGAAAGAACTCACGTCAAAGATCTCGAACCCAGCGATGTCCAGTACACCAATGAAGTACTGGCGAGGCTGCTTGGTGTCCAGAGACTGATTGATACGCACAACCATCCACAGAAACATCTTCTCATACACTGACTTGGACAGAGCGCCGATCGCATAGTAGACCTAGAAATGAAATCCAGTCATTGATTTACATGAATTCAGTGGTTCTTCTGTAACATTCTTTCACTTCTTTTTTTTCAGGGTCATCCATGTAAACATTCACATTCTGTATTAGGTACCAGTGGTAAGGACCTCACCAATAAGGTAAGTCTCAGGATACATGGTTCACAATATACTGACATGATTTAATGCATACTTTGATACGCAACATGCTTCAAAGAAAACTTCAAAATAGAGCAGAAAGTACAACTTGCAGTATACCACTAATAATACGTACATCACATTTTACTGACATCATATCAAAAGAAAAATGCATATAAATTGTTGTGTCACTCAAACAGTAATATAGCTGCTGTAGTATACATGGGTCGTGCTATGATTACATCACAATATATTCTGATGATTGATACACGGTGCTGGAATATCGCTACACAGTCCTCTTCTTCATTTGCCTTTCAGGATAGCAACTGTGGTTCTCTGGGTCAGAACCCATTATTCTGGGCCTGGAGGGACTGCCTCAGCCTAACTACAGCTCAAATTGGCTTGACAGCACTGAAAAAAATACTGCAGTATTTACTGTTCAAGGTCGACCTAAAAGGGACTCAAATATTAAGGTTAATGACACAGACACGTCATTGCTCCTCTTACCTGCTGGACATTCTGTCCCTTGGTGACCCACTCGTTTCCTACTTTGACTCTCGGGTGACAGAGACCTTTGATGAGGTCAGCAGAGTTCATACCCATCAGGTAAGCTGCTTTGTCAGCATCTGGGAAAAACCACGCAAATGAAATTTCTCAGTGTCACACTTACATGTTTCTGACAGGTGACAGAGAGCCGCCCCTCACCTTCAGTGCCGTCGGCCTCGGCCTGCTCCTCGCGCTGCTTGTTCTTGAACTTCATGTTTCCGTAATGCATGATGGCGCCAGTCAGCTTGTAAATGCCGTTCTTCTCTTCTTGAGTGAAGCCCAGCACATCAAAGGCATCCTAGGTCAGTGTAAAGGGGTTATAGCCTAAACATCCTGTTATTGCTGAATCATCCTGTTATAGCCTAAACATCCTGTTATAGCTGAAACAGTCTGTTGTCGCTGAATCATCCTGTTGTCGCTGAATCATCCTGTTATAGCCTAAACATCCTGTTATAGCTGAAACAGCCTGTTGTAGCTGAATCATCCTGTTATAGCCTAAACATCCTGTTATAGCTGAAACAGCCTGTTGTAGCTGAATCATCCCATTATAGCCTAAACATCCTGTTATAGCTGAAACAGCCTGTTGTAGCTGAATCATCCTGTTATAGCCTAAACATCCTGTTATAGCTGAAACAGCCTGTTGTAGCTGAATCATCCTATTACAGTTGAAACAGACTTTTATAGCCTAAACAGCCTGTTATAGCTGAAACAGCCTGTTATAGCTGAAACATCGTGTTGTAGCTGAAACATCCCGTTGTTGCTGAAACAGCCTGTTATAGTCTAAACATCCTGTTATAGCTGAAACAGCCTGTTGTAGCTGAATCATCCTGTTATAGCTGAATCATCCTGTTATAGCCTAAACATCCTGTTATAGCTGAAACAGCCTGTTGTAGCTGAATCATCCTGTTATAGCCTAAACATCCTGTTATAGCTGAAACAGCCTGTTGTAGCTGAATCATCCTATTACAGTTGAAACAGACTTTTATAGCCTAAACAGCCTGTTATAGCTGAAACATCCCTTTATTGCTGAAACATCCTGTTATAGCCTAAACAGCCTGTTATAGCTGAAAGATCCCTTTATTGCTGAAACATCCTGTTATAGCTGAAACTGCCTGTTATAGCTGAAACAGCCTGTTATAGCCTAAACACCCTGTTATAGCTGAAACATCCTGTTGTAGGCGAAACAGCCTATTATAGCTGAAACAACCTGTTGTAGCTGAAACAGCCTGTTGTAGCCGAAACATCCTGTTATAGCTGAAACAGCCTGTTATAGCTGAAACTGCCTGTTATAGCTGAAACAGCCTGTTGTTGCCTCAACAGCCTGTTATAGCTTAAGCATCCTGTTATAACTGAAACAGCCTGTTGTAGCCTCAACAGCCTGTTATAGCTTAAGCATCCTGTTATAGCTGAAACAGCCTGTTATAGCTGAAACATTGTGTTATAGCTGAAACATCCCGTTTTAGCCTAAAAAGCTTGTT
Organism: Aulostomus chinensis; assembly: GCF_037954235.1. Classification (NCBI taxonomy): domain Eukaryota; kingdom Metazoa; phylum Chordata; class Actinopteri; order Syngnathiformes; family Aulostomidae; genus Aulostomus; species Aulostomus chinensis. The sequence continues at coordinate 10,880,118 of NC_141324.1, read as the reverse complement.
GTAGCTGAAACAGCCTGTTGTAACTGAAACAGCCTGTTGTAGCTGAAACAGCCTGTTGTAGCTGAAACAGCTTGTTATAGCGGAAACTTCCCATTGTAGTTGAAATAGCCTGTTATAGCCCCAACAGCCTGTTATAGCTGAAACATCCCGTTATAGCCTAAACAGCCTGTTATAGCCTAAACAGCCTGTTATAGCTGAAACAGCCTGTTATAGGTTAAAACAGCCTGTTGTAGCTGAAAGTTCATGTTATACCTGAAACAACATGTTAGAGCTGAAACAGCCTGTTGTAGCTGAAACATCCCGTTTTAGCCTAAAAAGGCTGTTATAGCTGAAACAGCCTGTTGTAGCTGAAACAGCCTGTTGTTATACCTGAAACATCCCATTGTAGCTGAAACAACCTGTTATATAGACACAGATACATTTCATTCATTTATCTGCTTGAAACAAAATTCTCTTCCCTCAGAATAATTTTGTGTGTGCCTGTGACCCTAACCTTTGACCAACAAAATCTTTCCTTTCCTTCAATCCAAGTGAACATTTGAGACAAACTGGAACTCCAAGGACCTCCTCACCATGGACTTTCTGGTTATATGTGACAATCATCAGGCATGTTGTTAGCTGAAACATATTGTTTTGACTCACATCAGTGGCCATCAGCTCCTCAGCATCATTAATGGAGGCGACTGTCGTCTCTCCTTGGGAGATGAAGGCGTAGTCGTAGGGGTTGTTGGTGATCAGCAGCATTTCTAAAATGTAAGACCACAACGTACAATTTGGTATCATAAAGCCTGCAGTGACGGGGAGTCCTGGTCACTGGTCTGAGGATGATGGTTCGTGTTTACCCAGCAGCTCAGGTTTCTTCTGGGACAAAATCTGGTAGAAGATGTGGTAGTCTCTCTCAGCCTTCAGCTGAAAGGTGACGCGCGACTTTTCCAGCAGATCTGTAAAGACATTTGGATTGAATAGTTCGGCAGGAAAATGAGCATTGTGATGACTGCTGAATACCAGATGAAATATGTGAAAGACTTCATACATGTCTCAATATCAGCTGACGCCAGCTTTCCACTGGCAGCAAAATGAATTCGGATGAATTTGCCCTGGGGACAGAAATCACATTTAAAAGACTGTACAACAAACATGAAGGGCTTTTACTAAAGACTGGACTTACGAATCTGGAGGAGTTGTCATTCCTGATGGTCTTGGCATTCCCAAAGGCCTCTAACGCTGGGTTAGCCTGGATGATCTGGTCCTCCAGGGTGCCCTGAGAGGGTAAATTAGCAAAGCAGTTGCTTCATCAACTCTGAAACAGAAAACAGTATGACGCTGCAGGCTCCATATTCGAAAATCTGATGTGAAACCTTCTTGTCTGAGACTTCCTTCCTTCCACTTCCTGCTGCAATGCTGGCAAAGTACTGGATAACTCTCTTGGTGTTCACAGTTTTCCCAGCACCAGATTCTCCACTGAAGAAAGCAAACACTTAGATTTTCATTGGTACATTACAATGAAAAACGATTGCAATGTTTAATTGTTCTGCTGCTACACCACTGAAACGTCATCGAGCGGTGATGTATTTTTGGAGGCGAAGTAGGAACTTAGCATCACCAAAGTTCCCCTTCACCAATGAGAAGTAAACTGTGTAAAACAAAAGTAAATGAGACTTCATTAACTTTTTGTTTCGAATAATGATCTTAACGAATGAACCCCACTGTCCTGATCAATTATTGGAGGTACAAGCTAACGTTTGGCTATGCAAGAATAAGATTCTGGACTTGATCACTACAAGCGTCACGCTTCTTCTGCTTCTGCTGTATTTCAGCCTCCCTGTAGGATCCTTCTGCTCCGTGGTGTTGCTGAGCCCCTCGCACAGAAGAAAGAATTAAAGTGTTAAATGAGCGGAAACTGCAGGTCTCATGTCAGGTATTAACCAAACCCACAGACGTTGAAAGGAGCTTGTTCTTCTTATTGTTGTTGCTGTTGTTATTATTGTTGTTGTTGTTGTTATAAACTTTGTTACATAGCACCTTTCAAAAACAAGTTTCCAAAGTACTTCACAGACATAAAACACAATTCATTTCCACATTGCAGTAAATCAAAACAAACAAACAAACGAGGTGAGACAATAAAACAAATGAAAGCATGGGTACTAAAAAAGAACTCGGTTAAAGGCTTCTTGGTCGTATTGGTTGTGTATTCATTAAAAAAGATGGTCCTATTATCTTACAACAGGCTCTGTGTTAGCAATTTGATGGCGCAGAAGTGCAAAAAACAAACTCACGTGATGAGAATTGACTGATTTTCTCTGTCTGGGGAAGAAAGACAGGATCGCTTTAGATCATCAAGGTCCCACACCATGTTTCTACCTCAACTACATGTGACCATCCAGAAAGTAAAGTTAGCACCAACCAGTTAGCATGTACTGGTAGGCGTTGTCAGAGATGGAGAAGATGTGAGGCGGAGCTTCAGTCCTCTTCTTCCCTCTGTAGGCAACAACCACCTCCTGGTTGTAGACTGGCAGCCACTTGTAGGGGTTGACGGTGACACAGAACAGCCCTGAGTAGGTCTGACACAGAAGAGAGGATGGAGCTGTCACATGCTGACATGTCTCTGTCTGTGGACGCAGGTGAACCATGAGACCACGGGCTTACATAGATCATCCATGCTGCGTAACGCTCTTTGAGGTTAAACAGCACCGCTGGTTCATGCAGGAAGGTGAACATGGCCATGTCTTCAATCTTATCAAACTTGGGTGGGTTCTGAGGGTGTACGTCACACTCCTTCACTGTCACGGTCTGCACAAATGACACAGCACATCAAAAGGGATTTTGTAAAACTTCTCCAACTCTCTTTGCTAGATTTCTGAAGGAGTGTGTATGTGTGTATTAACCTCCCTCACAACCAACAATGCATTTGTATTGCTGCCCTTAGCTTAATCTGTCCATGTGAAAATGGGATATTCTCAGCGTGAGAGGAGTATTCTGAATAAAGGAGGAATTACATCTGTAGCTCACACTTGGATTAGCGAATATTCAAGAGCCAAAACTTTGTTCTTCTGCTGCTGTTGTGTTTTGCATCTTCCAGTCCAAACTTTCAGCTACTGAAACCTTTCAAATATCAAAACTGTAACATCTTCAAGCACTTTGAATCCTGTTGCTGTTCAGACTTCTACCATTTATACTTTTGAAAGTATTCAGGCATATTTTCTTACAATGGGAGCCAACAGAATGTCAAAGAATTTTAGAATGTTTGGCTCTTTAATCTTGCATTCAAGTGTGTGCAGAACTCAGACAGTCCTGGGAATTTAAACCGAAACTCCTCCTCAGTCCAAGAGAAATGCATTGTCCTCCTTGTTACCAGATTTAGTGTCAGGGTCAAGTTCAGGCTAAGGGCCAGGGTCAGGATCAGGGTTAGGGTTCATGCTCACAGATTGCAGCTTCTCATTCGCATTGCATTTCCTGCAGGAAAAGTTGTTGCAGTTGATAATTTAATTAAAACTTCAAAAGATTAAATTTGAGTCTTAACGATTAAAGAAATGTGGAACCAGTGTAAAATACTCAAGGCAGCTTGTTCAGAATAATATCTCATCCAGTAACTGTTAGTAGCACTGAGGTTTTGGCATGTCTCTTAGATGCAGAGCGCCTGGCGCTCAGGAGTCGGTCCGAGGGGTGGGAATCTTTCCTTTCAACTCAGCTGTGTCTGTAGGGAGCCTCTTGGATCCCGGGAGGCTGACTGACCTTCCCCTTCTCAGTCTGAGCGGTGACTTTGTCGCCCTCCCGGCTGGTGATGGATGCCTTTACATACTCCTCATCAGTGTCAGGAACAAAGCATTCCTTCTTCATGTCAAAGGGACGAGTTTGAGCCTCCAGCCGTTCCCTGTCTGACTTCCTCAGATATGGAGCAGCAGCCCCAAACTCTTTCATAGCAGCATCACCCATTTTTCACCCTGTCTACAGAAGAAAAATCCAAATGCAATAGTCAATGACATGCAGTATTATCCAAGACGATATTGCAGTGGCTCTTACCTTTCTAGCCCCTACTGATGAGCGTGAGCTGTTCTGGTCCTGAGGAAAGGAGAGGAAGCAACTGGTGAGACAACTCTGCTGGGCTTTCCCGGTTCAGCGTCAAAGTGCTGCGTCCTCACACCTACCTTGAGATAGAATGGTGACCTATTGAGGCTTTCATCATCAGTACGCTTTATAAAGGAAGCCCCTCTGCCAAATATGGAGGGCCTTCGGGGCCCAGGAATGTTATTGTGTCTGAGTGGGGTTGGGGGTCAGTGAAGGGAGGGGTTAATGAGTGGCGGAGAGCAATATAAGAATCAGCAGGTCCGAGTCTTATCAGTGACGGCGTCTCCTAGCGAGGCCATATTAGGAGCTCCATGTGGTGCAGTGATTAATCATAGGTATCCTCAAGCAGCCAGGGAACACGACTCTGCATCTCTAAATAGACACTGGGAGGAATTCCTCTCCCATCATCCCTTAACTGAGCTTCTGTTAGAGGAACAATGGTCTCTCACAGAAGCATCCCCTCAGAGCAAAGACTGGTCCGACTCGACCACAGACTTTCACTAAACACAATCATCATTACTATTCATACTATTCTGTCGTCAAAAACTGTACAAATTAAACGTGTGGGTCATGGACAAACATACAGTCCATCTAAAACTCACTGGTGGGCTGCGAATTTCCCGCTGAGGCCTTCAGCGATGCCCTGCTTTGTCCTACCTAAATGAATACGCCTCAAAATAGCGTCACAGCTGGAGGATCCATGCAGAATCACACTCACACGGGACATCTCCTTGACATAAACTAGCCCAGCAGCACTCAATGTCTGGAGCATTTAAAATCCAAAAGCTAACAGTCACAATCACGAGTAGGAAACGAAGGTCACAGACACTGTCAAAACTCAAAAATAAGAGGCAATTCTAAGAGATTCGTCATCAAAGGTTTAACGAGCCCACTAAAAGTACACTGTATGAGTTTAAACAAGTTTGTCCACTAAACTGTGCGTTGTTGCCGTTTCATATAAGACGCCAATGAGACAATAACGAAACAAACTATTCATCGAAAACTAAAGTCAACAGATTATTTTTTAGCTGTCGAATAATGATGTAGGCAAATGTGCTCTTATTATTAAGGAGGCAACAGGAAATGGATGTATGCAGTGTTCGCTCAGGTAGACGAATAAAGCATCTCTGTTCTGTTCCAAGGCCGAGTGAGTATATTTTCCTCCGTTACAAAACTTAAGATTTTTACAGTCCTTCATCATGACAACACCACCACATTTTGGAGAAATGCAGCAGCAAAGCAGTTGAACATGTTGGCGCAGCACCAACGCGCCGCATTATTTACATTATGAATTGCGGATGATCAGAATTTATTTTTTTGTCATTTTATTTTGTTACCCTTGATTTAATACAAAAGAAATAATATGAAGGGCAGTGTGGCACAGAGGTGGCTGTCCTGCAACCAAAGTGTTGCGGGTTCAATCCCTACTTCCATCCTCCTTGCTTTCCTCAAGACTTCAGTGCTCTGGTGTTTATCTGTGTGTTTCAGTTTCATCCATAAGTCCTTTTCGAGGGACATGGAGGCGAATGAAAGCTAGCACAGGGGCTGGGCAACTTCTACTCATGAGATCCAGCCTTCCTCTGAACCTCCAACATCCACCGGTCGGGTGTTTACTGGTGGATCTGATGTAGAACTGAACCTCCACCTTTCACCGGTCTGGTGTTTACTGGTGGATCTAATGTAGAACTGAACCTCCACCATCCACCGGTCTGGTGTTTACTGGTGGATCTGATGTAGAACTGAACCTCCAACATCCACCGGTCTGGTGTTTACTGGTGGATCTGATCCATCCCTCCATCCATTCAACCATCCATCCATCCAGCGATCCATACATCCATCTCTCCATCCATCCATCCATCCATCCACCCACCCATCCATCCACCCGTCCACCTATCCATCCATCCATTCATTCATTCATCCATCCATTTATCCCTCAATGCATCCATCCATCCATCATCATCCATCCACCCATCCATACATCCATCCATCCATCCACCTACCCATCCACCCACCTGTACACCTGTCCACCCATCCATCCCTCATCCATCCATCCATACATCCATCCACCCCTCCATCCATCCACCCCTCCATCCATCCATGTTCCCCCTCTTCTCCTGTTCAGGGTGGTGGGGGTGGAGCCTATCCCAGCAGCCTTCCCCCTGGACGGGTCACCAGTCCTTGGCAGGGCCAACACATAGAGACAGACAACCATTGGCTCTCCCAGCCACGCCTACGGTCAATTTAGAGTCTGGATTAACCTGGTCCCCTCTTGATGTCTTTGGACTGTGGAGGAAGCTGGAGTACCAGAGAGAACCCAGCAGGAACAGGGAGAACATGGAGACTCCACCCAGAAAGACCCCGTGCTCCAGCCGGGGCTCCACCCACAACCTTCTTGCTGGGGGGCCACAGGGAGGACCACTGCTCCACCGGGCCGCCTTGATAAATGTCATGACTTAAAAACAAACAATAACTCTTTGGTGCTGTACTACTGTGAATGGGTTTTTTTCTCTTAGTGTTGGTGGATCTCTGATCCTTCATCTGGATTAAGGAGACCTGGACTATACCAGATGACCTGGAGAGCCAGTAAAAAGACATTGTGGACAGTTTTGCTGCTTTTAGCATAGCTACATTAGCTACACGCTTAATATGTGGCTGGCTCTTTCTGCATTCTGGAGTCCCAAAGAAGTGATGCTGAAGGGAAAATAACATTTGGAGGGAATTCAACAATGGGAAGTAATTTCTGTATTTTAGGGCTCTTTTTATGTTGCTTTGTGTGTTTGGTTCACAAATGACCACTACTGTTTTGTTTTGTTTTTCTAAAAGCAGAAAATATCTGGGGGATGTTGAAGAGAAGTTATGTGTTGAATGGGTTTCAATTACTCCCAGGGCTTTCATGCCGTTGGTAACATGTTGTGTTTAGTTTAATGTAAGGGAGAGGAGCATCAGATACCGAGTGGGTCAGTCTAAATACAGAACGTTAGTCTGAGAGATTACCCAGGCGACAAGTGTGAGACAACAGAGACAGAGGTCTTCCACAGGTGACATGCTTGAGATCCATGGATGGCAGTTATGATGACACACAATAGAGGACTGTGCCAGCGTGACATGCTCCAATGTGATGCCAAGGTCAGCAGGGAAGCTTCCACCCATTATCAGGCAGCAGCCAGCAAACGCTGCTCCCTGGGGCTGTTGACACAGCATTGTGTCTTTGGACAAAGATAACTGTGTGAAATTCCTGCAGGAAACTGACACTGATTGAGAAGAGCAGCCAGTTGGACCTCCAGCTTCTGCCTCTGCCCACAGCAGACAACTAATATCCCGAGATTGACAGGTAGAGGGACAGGTAGAACCACGGCACCACGCTCAGCCTCAGCATTGCCTGTCCAGGTCTACTGGCCCCGCAGGCGAGCCTCTCGCCTCTCAAGCTCCATGTACTGTTTGTTTTACATTTTATTGACTGACCCCTATTTTAATCACCATGAATCATTTTGAATTTTCAGACATGAATGTATACAACATGCATACATAGCAGCTGTAATGCAGAGCCAGTCACTGGCACCAACAATCACAGCCCCTCCAAAGGTCAAGAGATAAAAGGAGGGTCAACAGCTGATGACAAGTGCTCAGATTATTTCCATTCAGATAACTTCCCTGTTCCTGACAGCCGGCGTCACCGTGCCAACTGGAAGTGAGAGATTCCATGACACCCCCACACACTAAACACCAAGTGATGATATCAGTGACCTTACGGGAGAAACTGTTTTGTTTATGTCAAATATACGTTGTCACCTCATAGACCACATTAACAAGTATGTAGATGCAGTACTCAACAACATAACTGCAGTGCTGCTACAGCAGTCCGGACCAGGAACCAACCACTCCTCTGATTTGACTTCTTCCTCTATTGTTTTGTTTTTTTGTGTTCAACTTGCTTTAGAGCCAACCCCTCATTTACTCACTGACCATTTTAGGGGAAATCTATAGAAACTCCATCAGTCATGGCTGGAGCAGATTCACACCGCAGTTCAAATATCTGTGCTTTTATCTCTTTTGTGTGGGTTTTCTATAATCAATGGCACTGAATTACTTATCTGGTTTTGCTCCCTGTTGTACAATGTAACTGGTGCATAGTGAATATAACTGGACCAAATACTTGGAGCAGTAGAAGTAGTGTGTATTTCTGCAGAGAGGTTGTGCGAGTCACTGTTGCTGCTGGACACTTGAAATACTTCATTTTGTTTCTGTGTGTGAGGCCAATGTGTCCATAGCACTTCAAAAACTGGTCCTGATCTTGAAATCCCACTTCCTCACTCTGCATTTCAAAATCAAACTAAAATATTATACTTTTGTATGATCGCATTTATCTGCTGCGCTGAGACCAGTGTGCAGTGTTGGAGGTGTTAAACATAGCCAGGACTGCAGCTGCGGCAGCCCGTTATACTGCCAGCCATGCAGATAATCCTCAACACGTCATGCGCGCTGCGGCTCTTTCTGCAGAGGTGTGAACGTGTTTTCATTAGCCTACAGATACCTGTCTGTCCCTCGAGGGACTTCATGACGTGACCTGTAATCAGAGAGGAGACGAACTCCCCGGATAACACTCTAAGGGCCTCTGGGGTCTCCGTCTACTCCCCTCAAATCATTGTAGTCTCCAGCAGTGGACTTAAGGCCCTGACACCAGCACCAAGGAACAGGGTAAGGTACTGACACCAGCACCGAGGAACAGGGTAAGGAACTGATACCAGCACCGAGGAACTGGGTAAGGAACTGACACCAGGGAACTGACTGGAAAGGTACCATTTCCCTGCATGCCTCTGTACTGGTCATTACTTTGAGTGATACACTGACTACTAAATACCTCCAGTCGGAGTATCCTAGTACTAATCCATTTAACATGTGGCTCACAGGGGTTTTAAGGAGCACCCTAATGGAAATGAAAGAAACACGGTGCTGTAATTTGTTTTTCCTGGGTTTTTTCTCCATTTGGACAAACAGGCGGACTTGAGGGGACTCGCTGAGCAGCTGCCTGCGATTATGTCTGGTATTACTGGATGCCTGACAGTGAGCGCTGGCTTATTGTTGCTGACCTTGAGGCCCCGGCTCTTGGGCTTTGTGTTCTCTATTTTAAGACCCTGACATTTAATTTATCTTTCTCTATTTTAACTGTCACTTTATCCACACTTTTTGATCGTCAGACATGTCTTTGTCCTGCTCGGGCAAAACTGATGCAACAGAATCAAACAGATCCACTTGTAAAAGTTCTTCCCTGTAAAAACTTGATTCCTAAAATACCTTCCATGCAACTCAACCCAAGGGATTTGTCAGCGCAATGTTGGTAGCAGCTAATGCAGTCACAAGCTGCTAGCCTCCATGACAAACACGCAGGCCAGCTACAGCCAAGTTCACACAGCACACGGGGAAATTTTGCTTGAAGGATTTCTGGCAGGTAAACCTGTGACACCTGTCACTAACAAGTTATGTGGTTGTGCCGGTCAAAACACACCAAAGGCTTCCTCCCAGAGGGCTGTCTTCCATGTTCATGGAACAGGATTCAATCCCAGGAAAGGGGAGGGTAATACTGCTCCTCTTGGTGTACTACTACTACTACTACTCTTTATGTATATTAAATATCTTTTGTAGGTGTTAAAACCTCAAATCTATGGACTTTTAATTGAGGCTGTTGGCTTGGATGGTGAACTCTGACGGGGAACTGAGCCGGTTAAGTTGCCCCCATCACCAGAGTCTTATCAGACCCATCACACACGTGTCAAAAGGAGCCATACGATGAGTAGATACTTCATATATCTGTGTGTTTGTGTGAATTTACATGATGACATGATGACATGACAAATGTCTGATGAAGACGCTCATTCCAAAAAAAAAAAGGGTACAATTGTTTTGCAATGACAAATGAGATTTTATTAAGCACTACAGGTGGTGAAGAGTAACGTTTGAGGGGATCTACTTCACACAGCAGGCACAAGGTTTTCTGCAGACCCCAAAGCTTCACTCCTCATCAAAGCCTTTCTGTTGGAGTCGGGGAGGTTGGAGAAAACAAGAGAAACAGCTTTAGGGCTTCAGATTAGTACTGTTTTAGTACCTCAAAGCAACATATTCATAATCAGAATAACCATTTAACATGGCACATATTTATGCTAATCATGAGGTTGCAGAGCATCATCCAGATTAAATGCAGCCAAGAGAGCAGTGGGTTCATGCTTCAAACCTTGGGCCCGACATCACGGCTCTTAGCACGCAGCTTGTTGACCTGAGACTCAGCGATGTCCGCACGCTCTTCAGCCTCATCTAACTCGTGCTGCAGCTTGCGGAACTTTCCCAGATGAACGTTGGCTTGTTCCTCCTGTTCAGGTAAAATTAAGTTAGTTGGGTGTAAAATGGGACAATGACACAAAGACTTGACGCCTCCACACATACAGCCTCTTCAGCAGATCTCTTGTAGGCCTTCACTTTGAGCTGCAGCTTGTCCACCAGATCTTGGAGTCGAGCAATGTTTTTGCGATCCTCCTCAGTCTGTCAAAATAAGAGTTAAGAGTTAAGTTCCTCATTCATGTGTCCTGAAAACACAGTTAAAGGCAAGTTATCAGCATGAACAGTCATCCATCCATCCCTCCCTCCATCCATTCAACCATTCATCCATCCATCCATCCCTCCCTCCATCCATTCAACCATCCATCCATCCATCCATCCCTCCCTCCATCCATTCAACCATTCATCCATCCATCCCTCCTCCATCCATTCAACCATTCATCCATCCATCCATCCATCCCTCCATCCATCCATCCATCCATCCCTCCATCCATTCAATCATCCATCCATCCATCCATAAGGGCGGCATAGCTCAGGGGTAGAGAGGCCGTCTAGCAACCAAAGGGTCGCTGGTTCGATCGCTGACCCCGGTGACCATGTCAAAGTGTCCTTGAGCAAGATACTGAACCCATAATTTCTCCTGATGAGCAGGTTGGTGCCTTGCATGGCAGCTCCACCATCAGTGTGTGTGTGAATGGGTGAATGAGACGACACTATAAAGAGCTTTGAGTACCGCTCAGGTAGAAAAGTGCTCTATAAAACTGAGTCCATTTACCATCCAACCATCCATCCCTCCATCCATTCAACCATCCATCCATCCCTCCATCCATCCATCCATCCATTCCTCCATCCATCCATTCCTCCATCCATTAAACCATCCATCCATCCCTCCATCCATCATCCATCCATCCATCCATCCATCCATCATCCATCCTTCCATCCCTCCATCCATCATCCATCCCTCCTTCCATCCATCCCTCTTCTCCTGTTCAGGGTGGTGGGGGTGGAGCCTATCCCAGCAGCCTTCCCCCTGGACAGGTCACCAGTCCATCACAGGGCCAACACATAGAGACAGACAACCATTGGCTCTCCCAGCCACGCCTACGGTCAATTTAGAGTCTGGATTAACCTGGTCCCTCTTGATGTCTTTGGACTGTGGAGGAAGCTGGAGTACCAGAGAGAACCCAGCAGGAACAGGGAGAACATGGAGACTCACCCAGAAAGACCCCGTGCTCCAACCGGGGCTCCACCCACAACCTTTTTGCTGGGGCCACAGTGAGGACCACTGCTCCGCCGAGCCACCCATGAACTAGTCATTTGTATTTTACAATCCACACACTCTAGTTACCCTCAAAATGCTAAATCTTCGACGACAATGTGTGGGTTAAACGCTCTTTACCAGTCACAGGACTGAGTGTGACACTAGCATCGTAAGAGGAGTTCCAGGAAACATTCTGTTCTACAGAATGAAACGTTTGCCCACGCTACATCATGAGTGCAGCTCTGGCACGGCCCTCTATCACAGCCACCACTCAACCAAGTTGTAGAATCTCCCTTTGCACATCCATAGGCAGTATCTACATCAACATTTCTGACATTTACAGCTGCTCTGTTTTATTTACTGATATCCATCTTAAGTTTTCACACATTTGTTTTGTTTTTTCACGAAGAAGTTTCAGTTATTAGGCCTATTTTCGTGTACATACAAAAATTGAATGAAATCATTCTTACAGAGAAACATTCTATTCATAAATGACAGGAATTAGTTTCAGTGGATCAATCATCACTCCAGCGCAAGGCTCAGCAGCTAAGCAAAGAGTACTCTCATCCAGGAAAGAGAAATAAAGGTAATACTGCTGTTGTTGTACTACTACTCTATGTACATTTGCCACATCTTTTGGAATGTCAGTGTTAAAACGTTGAATTTGTCAACAGAACGTGCTGAACTTTGCTCAGCACTTTTGAGAATGAAAGCTTTCTATTCAGACCACAGCCATTTTGCTTCTTCAAAAAGTTGTATGATGAGACAAGCCTCCTCGTCTCAAGTCACCCCGTGAATCAATAAAAACTCTTTTTGTGCACCATCCTACAGTCTGCATTTGGGTCTACTTCACCCATCACCACCCACACGTAACAGCTGGCTGGGTTTCATCCCAGATCCAGTATGTGAGGCATTCCAGAGGTTCGTGAGTGAGCAACAGAACGTGCTGAACTTTGCTCAGCACTTTTGAGAATGAAAGCTTTCTATTCAGACCACAGCCATTTTGCTTCTTCAAAAAGTTGTATGATGAGACAAGATGGGCCGGCGTTGACTCATTTGGGTGCTTACAAATACTCCCTCTAGGATTTACATGGATATTAGAGTTTACAAGCTACCAGTGGCAACCTGATAGGTGAGTTCCTTGATGCGGCGCTCGTATTTCCGGACCCCTTTGATGGCCTCGTTGCTTTTCTTCTGCTCCATTTCCACCTCATTTTCCAGCTCCTTCACCTGGTCGGGGACAACACTTTGCAAATAAATTTCAAAATATTTTTCATTCATGTTATTTCTACCAAAAATAACCTAGGAACACTCACCCTGGCCTCCAGCTTCTGCACCTGCTTCTTCCCTCCCTTCATGGCGATCTGCTCAGCTTCATCCAGACGGTGCTGCAGGTCTTTGATGGTTTGCTCCATGTTCTTCTTCATGCGCTCCAGGTGAGCGCTGGTGTCCTGTTCTTTCTTCAGCTCCTCTGCCATCATGGCAGCATCAGTAATGGCCTTCTTGGCCTTCTCCTCAGCATTCCTGCACTCCTGAACTGCTTCCTCCACCTCAGTCTGAAGCTGGGACGCATCAGCCTCCAGTTTCTTCTTCTGGTTTATCAGACCCGTGTTCTGGATATTTTTTAGGACAACAGATGGAAGAATCAGAGAAAATATGTTTGCTGAACTTCAGAAAAGTAGAACTTGTGAGTTCTTTACAATATCCAAGACCATCTGAGAGTGAAGTGGGATTGAGAGTGTTCTCTGTGTCCGACCTGGGAGTGCAGAAGCTGCACCCTCTCGCTAACATCCAGCAGCTCTTGCTCAGCAAGTTTCCTGCTTCTCTCTGTTTGCTCCAGAGCAGCCCTCAGTTCCTCCAGTTCAGCTTGCAGCAGGTTGTTGCGTCTCTCCACAATGGCAATGTTCTCTCGAAGATCATCATTGGCCCGAACAGACTCATCCAGCTGAATCTGGCAATCCTGAATGGGAGGAAATTCACCTCATTAATGTTGAGCATCACTCTGAATTGGAACCGTCCATAGCAGGTCAGTTTCTCTCCCCACTTTACCTTCAGATGTGCGTGAACGGACTTCAGTTGTTTCTGGGCCTCAGCTGCCTGCCTGTTGGCCTGGCTTAACTGGATCTCCATCTCATTCAGGTCGCCCTCCATCTTTTTCTTCAGACGGAGGGCCTCGTTCCTGCTGCGGCACTCAGCCTCAAGAGAACTCTGCAGGTTGTCGATGGTCCTCTGCTGGTTCCTCTTGCACTGCTCCATCTCCTCGTCTTTCTCAGCTACTTTGCGCTCCATCTCTGCCTTGATTTGGTTGAATTCCAGCTGGGCTCTCAGAATCTTGCCCTCCTCGTGCTCAAGGGAGGCCTGTGACAGACACAGACTGGTTGGATCAGTTGCTTGATTTTACAACAATGGTGGTATGTTAAAACAGCTTTGTAACAACACCATGGACACTGAGGCTCCTGTGAATGTTGGTCCTACCTCAGCTTCCTCAAGGGCAGACTGAATCTCACTCTTTTCCTGCTCCAGCTGCTTACGAACTTTTTCCAATTCATGAATAGTTTTTCCTCCCTCACTAAGTTGCTCAGTGAGGTCAGAAATTTCCTCTGTGTGTAGAAGAAGTTTGCATTCATTTGGTTATTTGAAAACTCAATCACATGCTGTGTGTACTGTTATTTCCTGCCAAGACACACTGACTGATATCTTACCCTGAAGGTTCTTGTTCTCTCGTTTTATGGTCTCTAACTGGTCCAGAGATTCTTCATAAGAGTTCTTCAGTTTGAAGAGCTCAGTGCTCAGAGCTCTGGCTTCCTTCTGAGAGCCTTCCAGCTCACACTGAGACTCCTCATACTTCTGCTTCCACTCAGACAGAACCTGGACATTTGAAGGAAGTTGTAAGATCTCGCGTTTCCAGATCAAGCTGTCCACAGTTGGTGGAATCAAGATGCTCCATGCTACAGTGTTGTGTTTACACCCTCCATGGAGCCAATTCTTCCTGTTGGGTGGTGGGAATATGCAATGTTCTTGGTGTGACTGATGCTCCACATCACTGCACCAATTGGAATTTCTCAGCTTTGAGTGAGAAATGAGCTTGAAGCAGATTGGTTTGAAGTTGCTTCTCCAGATCGTGGAGGACCAGCTGATTATTGCTTGTGTCACACAGTCCCTTGTTTGTGCGCTCGTAGCTGATCTGTCAGTCATGTGTCGAAACTAATGGGGGCCAAGCACAGCGGCCCTGTGGCGGCCACAGCCATAGGGGATTGTGGTTGCCAATTGCCTAGTCATTAGTGCTGAGCAGTTTTATTGATCCTGTGACATTTATTGATAGTTTCCTCAGAGTATCGATTTTTCAGCCATGAATATCGATACATTGACCCCCATTTCAATCCCTCATGTCCAGCACTTTGCAGGAAGAGCAGTTCTATCTGCCAGCCACTGGTGTCGCTGTAGAGCATTTCTAGTTACCCAGACGACTACGCCTTTCTCATCAGGTTACAGCTGAGACATTCAGGAGAATGGCGGTGAGTATAAAGCCAGCGCCTGCAGGCTTAAACGCAGATGTGTGGGAGCATTTTGGTTCAAAGACAAAAAGGACAGTTACGATTCAGACAAAAGTGTGGCGGTTTGTGAGCTGAGTCACACAAACGTGAAGTACCCTGGAAGTACCACCAACCTGCGAGCCCTCCTAAAACGTCACCACCGGACAAGGAAATGCTAACTGAGACTGAGCCCACAAAGCTGAGGCGCGACCCCACACAAACCACGCTGGACAGTGATGGCGGTTGTTGCCACAAGTTCCCATCGTCTTCACCGAGGTCACAGAAAATGATGGAGTCCATTGCTGCTTTATTAGTCAGGATTTGAGAGCTTATTGGGTGGTGGCAAACACCGACTTTAGGCGCCTGGTGAACGCGATGGAGCCCCGCTATGCTACTGTCACCTGTCAATTGAATTATTGGCTGCCATCGTTTATTTCTGGTGAAGCTGGTGGCTGGACTGGCTAGCAGCTCCCTCCTATGTTCAGTATCAAGCTAAAACGCTGCCTAAGAAGGCCACTGGCTGCACTTTAACTCTCAATGTTCACCTCACTTTTCTAAAGCTTGAAAGCTACAATTTGCACTCAGTTTTAAAAAATGACACTAATTTTCTCACCACATCTTTGATTCATTTTGTCCAGCATTTGTGAGCTGCCAGTCAGAGCCTCATGTTGTGTACTTGATGCTTTCAGTTCAGTTCATTCAATCCAAGTCAACGGAACTCACAAGATGTCACCAAAATCACTTTGTCCTTGAACACCTTCCAGAAAAGCATGTAAGTGTAGCGAATCGTATCGTGAGACAACTATCGTGATATATATATCGTATCGTGAGACGACTATCATGATATATATCATATCGTGAGACGAATATTGTGATATATATATCGTATCGTGAGACGACGATCGTGATATGTATATCGTATCGTGAGACAACTGTCGTGATCTATATATCGTACCGCGAGACGACTATCGTGATACATATACCGTATCGTGAGACGACTATCGTGATATATATCGTATTGTGAGACGACTGTCGTGACATATATATATCGTATCGCGAGACGACGATCGTGATATATATATATATATATCATATCGTGAGACGACGATCGTGATATGTATATCATATCGTGAGACAACTGTTGTGATATGTATATATCGTATCGCGAGACGACTATCTTGATATATACCGTATTGTGAGACGACTATCGTGATATATATCGTATTGTGAGACGACTATCGTGATATATTTTGTATCGCGAGACGACTATCGTGATATATATATATATATATATATATATATATATATATATATATATTGTGAGACGAATATCGTGCATCATATCGCAAGATTAGTGTATCACTACAGCCCTATTAGTCATCAGGAGTGTGGATCAGCTTTGGGCATGCTAGAAACCTGTCATAGCCGGGAGTTCTTAATCAATGATGTTAGGGTTTCACATCTCCAAAACCTCGGTTACAGTATATCTCATGAAGCAACATCTCAGCTTGTGGTGAATTTTGGGATTATACAGCAAAGTGGGGACAAGTTCCGGGGCATTTGTCTGTGGGGACAATACTTGCAGATTCCTGTTCTTAAAGAACAGATGATCCAGTGGCCAAACTCATGTCAGAGAAGCAAGGCTGAATTTTGCTCCACATTGAGTGTCAACATATTGAGCTGATGGAAGTGAGAGCACAGATGGGATGTTGAGGGAGCAGACACTGAACGACTGCAGGACAATTTTCTTGTTTGCTTCGATGAATATTTTGTGTTTGAAATAAAAAGTGTAACGTTGCACAAGTCCCACTGCTCGCTCACTAATACAACTCCATACATTTGGGCAGCTGGCCGTTAACGAGCAAGACACGGTGTACCGCAAGTTTTAAAACTGCTGTAAAAACCCGACGTGAAACATATACTGTATACTGACTATAAAGATCAGCATATCTCATATGTCTTAATAGGACAATGCTATATTCAGAAAAGACCAGACTCCAAAAATCAAACCAGAATAGGTCATTCGCATGACCCATGTCAATTAGGAATATTATAATTTTCAAATTAATAGTGGTATGTCAGTGTGCATGTAAGTGTAGCCAGTGTTACACCTTGTCAAAGTTTCTTTGCTTCTTGTCCAGAGCAGCAGCAGCAGCATTCGACCTCTCCACATCCACCATGAGATCTTCAATCTCATTCTGCAGTCTGTGTTTGGTCTTCTCCAGAGAGGAACATTTAGCATTCACCGCTTCTACAGCCTCCTCGGCGTCCTGCAGACGCTGAGCCAGCTTCTTCCTGGATGATCATGGAATTTATGTAGTGAACTGCTGTCAAACTTTGACAAGTGAGAGTAGCTGTGACTTACTTGGCCTCCTCCAGTTCTTCAGTCCTCTGGATGGCGTCAGTTTCATACTTGGTTCTCCACTGAGCCACCTCAGAGTTGGCCTTGGACATGCTGCGCTGCAGTTCAGCCTTGGCCTCCTGCTCCTCCTCATACTGCTCTCTGAGCAGGTCGCAGTCGTGGCGAGCAGACTGCACTGCATGGGCTAAAGCATTCTTGGCCTGATGGCATTCAGGAAATGTGGATTATTTCTTTGCTGGAAATTACAAGAATCAAAGCCATCTAGGGCTTTTCGTACCTTGACTTCCTCCTCCAGTTGTCTTTTCAGATCTTCAAGTTGCTGGTTGTAGGAATTCTTTCCTCTAGTCAGCTGTGAAATAAGTGATTCTTTCTCTTCCAACTGTCTGGAAAGCTCATCTGGAATGGTAAAAATAATATTTTATATATTAATTCATTAAAGTTTTATGATTCTGAACAAGGATGATACACACCGTTTTCAGCTTGAAGCTTGGCTTTCTGTGTGGTGTAGTCATTTAGTGATCTTTGATTTTCTTCACACTTATTCCTGTATTCATTCATTTGATCCTCCAAGGTTCTTGAGGTCTTCTCCAAATAAGTCTATAAGATGAACATACAGTATAGAGTGCAGAAACATTGTCATTCTTAATCAACATATCCAGCAGCAATAAAAGCAAGCGGACTAAAATCTACTCTCAAACATATTATCTTAGATAATTTTCACCAACAAAATGCACAAGAACAGATACACACAATCTATCAATATTGTATTGATCTCATGATATATCAATACTGATGTTCCATTATTATATTAGCATATGTGTTTTCTTTTCCTGCCTTTTACCCTTTAAAAGCAGCACCACAGAGCAAACTGGTTTAAATGTTTGTCACATGGTATATGTTTGATCCAGTTATTTATCAGAGTGGGTACACCATGAGGTGGCCCGGTGGAGCAGTGGTCCTCACTGTGGCCCCCCAGCAAGAAGGTTGTGGGTGGAGCCCCAGCTGGAGCACGGGGTCTTTCTGAGTGAGTCTCCATGTTCTCCCTGTTCCTGCGTGGGTTCTCTCTGGTACTCCAGCTTCCTCCACAGTCCAAAGACATCAAGAGGGGACCAGGTTAATCCAGACTCTAAATTGACCGTAGGCGTGGCTGGGAGAGCCAATGATTGTCTGTCTCTATGTGTTGGCCCTGCCATGGACTGGTGACCTGTCCAGGGGGAAGGCTGCTGGGATAGGCTCCACCCCCACCACCCTCAACAGGAGAAGAGGGGGAACATGGAGGGATGGATGATGGATGGATGAAAAGATGATAGATGGGTTGATGGGTGGGTGATGGATGGATGGATGGATGAATAGATGGATAGATGGGTTGATGGGTGGGTGATGGATGGATGGATGGGTGGGTGGATGGCCGGGTGGATGGATGGATGGATGAATAGATGGATAGATGGGTTGATGGGTGGGTGATGGATGGATGGATGGAAGGATGGATGGATGGATGATGGATGGATGGGTGGACTGATGGATGATGGATGGATGGATGTGTGAATGGATGGATGGATGGGTGGGTGGACGGACGGATGATAGATGGATGGATGTGTGAATGGATGGATGGAAGGGTGGGTGGACGGACGGATGATAGATGGATGGATGTGTGAATGGATGGATGGACGCAACAACCCCTGTTAAGATTTAACTGAAGTCAATTCAAAAACAGCCAATTCATCAGCTGGTTCCATCAGAGTGAAAATTTGCATTCAGATGCACAAACCTTTGCTTTCACGATATGTTCCATGTTTGAAACCACATCATCCAGTTCCAGTCTGAGCTCGCTCTTCTCCTTCTCCAGTTTCTGCTTGACCCTCTGCAGGTTGTCAATCTGCTCCCCCAGGTCAGCAACACTGTCAGCTTGTTTCTTCCTCAGTGTGGCAGCCGTGGCTTCATGTTGCAGAGTGGCCTCTTCCAGGTCTCTGCGGAGTTTCTGGAACTCAGCCTCTCTCTTCTTGTTCATCTCAATCTGGGCCGTCGTGGCTCCACCAGCCTCCTCCAGCCTCTCACTGATCTCCTCCAACTCTCTGGCCAAGTCTGCTCTCTGCTTCTCCACCTTGGCCCGGGCTGCTCGCTCAGCCTCCAGCTCCTCCTCCAGCTCCTCTACACGCGCCTTGAGTCAAAACACCATGAAACCTGAAGTACTTCATACTTGAGGAACTGTCTTCATTTCAACATGGAAGGCAATTTTTTTTACCTGCAGCTCTTTAAGCTTCTTCTGCAGTTGAATGATAATGGTCTGCTCATCCTCAATTTTACCATTCAGCTGGTTGATCTCAAAGTCTTTCCTGCAAAAGAATTCAGTGTCAGGATAAACCAGTTACAATGACAGAGAATAACTGTTGACCAAACCACGCATCACTTAATGTTTACTTTTTCAAACGCTCCTCCAACTGCTGTTTGTCATTTTCTAAATCCATGACAGTTTCCAGAGTCAGCTTCAAGTCTCCCTCCAGCTTCCTCTTCGCTCTCTCGAGATCCATTCGAATCTTCTTCTCTTGCTCAAGAGATCCTTCAAGCTTAATGAAAACACGAATAATTGTAAAATCTATTAAAAACAACAATATCTCCAAAGTTCATTTGATATGGATTCTTACATCATCCACTTGCTGCTCCAGCTTAGCCTTGGCCTTGGTCAGAGTGTTGACTTTGTCTTCTTCACTCTGCAGGTCATCCAGCGTTTGCTGATGAGCTTCCTGTAAGGCTTTCTTCTCCTTGGTCAACTTGGCAATGATTTCATCCAGGGCAGCCATTTCCTCCACCAAGTTCTTCACCTGAAAATTAGGAAATGAGTATAATAAACAAGCAAGGCAAACCAACATGCTTCTTGTTTACACACTGGATATTGAGGGCCCTAGAAGTAATGCAGTTTTCACACCTTGTTCTCAGTGGCATGTTTCTCTTTCTCCACTTTAGCCAGAGTTAACTCCAAGTCATCAATGTCTTTCTTCAGCTCAGAGCACTCGTCCTCCAGTTTCCTCTTCTTCGCCGTCAGTTCTGCATTCATCTCCTCCTCATCCTCCAGTCTCTCTGTCAGCTCTTTAGCTTTTGCCTCCAGCTGGATTTTGTTTTTGATCAGACCTTCGCATCTTTCTTCAGCGTCACACAAATTATCTTGCTCCTGCCAAATAGTTATTGCCATCAGTGTTAGCGGATAGACTGATGATGCTGTCATCGAAAAACTAAAGTGGGCTTAGTGCTGTTCTCACCGCTTGAACTTGCAGCTGCAGGTCATTCTTCTCTTGGAGAAGAGAAACCATTTTCTCTTCTAGTTCCTTCCTACGGGCTTCAGATTTGGCATAAGCTTCTTTTAACTTCAGGAATTCTTCCTTCATGTTGGCCATCTCCTTCTCTGCCTCAGCAGATCTCAGCAGAGGTTTGATCTTGAAGAACAGCTTCATCCAGGGCCAATTCTTGACCCCCATGAATGAACGGATGTTCCATTGGATTACCAGTAGAGCATCCCTGCCAGATATTTTCAACAAAATGCAATCATTTATAACATGTACATCTTTGAATCCTAAAAGACAAAGATGATCAACTATAATTGTAAAAAGTACCTTCGTTCCACCATCTTCTGATACTCAATACGAGACAAAAGCCCCCGGGATCTGGCCTGAATGGCAGTGATGATTTTGGAGAGACGCTCATCTCTCATTTCCTCAAGAAGACCCAACAATCCAGCTTTGAAGAACACCTGGCAAAATCAGCAATTGATTTTTGGATGTAGTTATTGTTTTTCCTTGTTCTATCTATTGGGATCAAGTTTTATGGTTCATGTTCCTAAATGTTACAGATTACCTTGGTGTGTCCAAACTTGTACTGATTGTGATCAATGTCCAGAGACCCAAGAAGTTTCTCAGCCCCCTTTCTGCTGTCAATGAACTGACCCTCAGGGATGGCAGCAGGATTTAAAATACGATACCTGTAGAATAAATTCACATCAAGGCAAGTCAATTTAATTTATTGAGCAATTTTACTTATTAATATCCCAAAATTGTGGCAATTTAATTAGAGAGCTTCAAGATGCTGGTGCCTGACCATGAACGACTTTGGGTGGATGAAGAGAAGGGTTTTCATTTTAATTCTTGATTTTAATATACCTCTGTTTGAAATCTCCATAGAGGATCCTGTTTGGGAAGCCCTTTCTGCAGATCCTGATGCCCTCCAGAACGCCGTTACAGCGTAGCTGGTGCATCACCAGAGGGTTCTCCATGGCCCCTGGAGTCTTGGTCTCATTGGGGATGATGCAGCGTACAAAGTGAGGGTGAGTAGACCTCAAGTTGGTCATCAGCTTGTTCAGGTTCTCCTTTAATAAAAATAAGTCATCATATATAGATTGGGGTAGTTATTACTGCTTTGGATCAGTACATCCAAGGTCAAAAACAATTCGACAGTACCCTGTGAAGGGCTGACACGGTTTGAAAAGAAGAGCCCTTCCTTTTCTTCTCTTTTTTGCCTTCAGTGCCATCAGCCATCACTGTTCAAAATAATTAGAGTGTAACATGTTGGAACATAGCAAATAAACAATTATACAGTACAAACACAATATCCATCAAAGGGAGTACCTGAATCAGCTCCAGCGTAATTCGCAAACAGAATAGACAAAAGCTTGAGAGTAGATTTCTGGTAGAGTGCAACGACAGTCTCATTCAGAGGGTCCTTGTTCTTCACCAGCCAGTTGTTGATGTTATAATCAACAGTCCCAGCATAGTGCATGAGAGCAAAATGGGCCTCTGGTTTCCCTTTGACAATTCTGGGCTTCTGGAAGTTGGCTGACTTCCCCAGATGGTTGTCATAGAGCTTAGCTTTGAAGGTGGTATCACTGGCTTTGGGGAACATGCACTCCTCTTCAAGGATGGACATGATCCCCATTGGCTGAGGAGAACAAAATATGTGCCTTATAAAATATATTTATAGTTATTCATCGCATTCTTGTACGGACATTTAGCAGCCACATCACTCACCTTTTCAATCAGGTCTATGCAGGCCTGCAAGTCCATACCAAAGTCTATGAAGGTCCATTCAATTCCCTCTTTCTTGTACTCTTCCTGCTCCAGTACAAACATGTGGTGGTTGAAAAACTGTTGCAGTTTTTCATTGGTGAAGTTGATGCACAGCTGCTCAAAGGTGTTGAACTGGCATGAAAACAGAACACAACACTTATTTCCACAGTAATCTCTTTGTTATGGGCAAGTACCTGAACAAGGAAGTAGAATGACGTCTTCTACAAGAAATAATTGAAAGAACTCACGTCAAAGATCTCGAACCCAGCGATGTCCAGTACACCAATGAAGTACTGGCGAGGCTGCTTGGTTTCCAGAGACTGATTGATACGCACAACCATCCACAGAAACATCTTCTCATAAACAGCCTTGGACAGAGCGCCGACGGCATAGTTCACCTGTAAAACGGGCCAATTATTTAACCTCATACAATATCCTCCCCTGTGCATAACAAGGCCGAAACTTGCATTCCCTCACCTGAGCAACAGTTTGTCCCTTGGTAACCCACTCGTTTCCTACTTTGACTCTGGGATGAAGGAGACCTTTGATGAGGTCAGCAGAATTCAGACCCATCAGAAAAGCTGCTTTATCAGCATCTGAGGAGGAAAAGCATAAGCTGTCAAGTTCACGTTTTCTCAGGTCAGAATCTGAGCCAACGCTGTAGTTACCTCACCTTCAGTGCCGTCGGCCTCGGCCTGCTCCTCTCGCTGCTTCTGCTTGAACTTCATGTTACCGTGATGCATGATGGCGCCAGTCAGCTTGTAAACAGAGTTCTTTTCCTCTTGAGTGAAGCCCAGCACATCAAATGCGCTCTGTGGGGAAAGACAAGTTAATACTAGGTTATATAATCCTCCTGAAAGTGATGCTTGAAAAGCCTGTTCAACGTTTCAAATACTCACTTATTGGAGTCTTGAGCACAGATGCTTTTCCCTCCTACAACATTTCTGAGTGACTACAGAATGAAGGAAGAACCAGCCACATATATTTAGCTTGAAGCTAATGGAGACTGCGACCTGTCCAGGGTGAACCCCGCCTCTTGCCCGTAGCCGCTGGGATAGGCTCCAGCCCCCCCGCGACCCTTAATAGGAATAAGCGGAAGAAAATGGATGGACAGCTAATGGAGACTGATGGCTAACAACAGCTAAACTATCCAAAACATCAATCTATCCTTCCATCCATCTCTCCACCCATCCATCCATCCCTCCATCCATCCATCCTTCCATCCATCCCTCCATCTTCCCCCTCTTCTCCTGTTGAGGGTCGTGGGGGTGGAGCCTATCCCAGCAGCCTTCCCCCCCGGACAGGTCACCAGTCCATGGCAGGGCCAACACTTAGAGACAGACAACCATTGGCTCTCCCAGCCACGCCTACGGTCAATTTAGAGTCTGGATTAACCTGGTCCCCTCTTGATGTCTTTGGACTGTGGAGGAAGCTGGAGTACCAGAGAGAACCCACGCAGGAACAGGGAGAACATGGAGACTCACACAGAAAGACCCCGTGCTGCAGCCGGGGCTCCACCCACAACCTTCTTGCTGGGGGGCCACAGTGAGGACCACTGCTCCACCCTGCCGCCCTGTCCAAAAACATTCGTTTACAAGTTCTCCAGGTCGTCTGGTACAATCCAGGTCTTCTTAATCCTTGAGCTCTAGCGTTAAATTTAGTAACACCATCACTAAAACTGGGTATATTTTATCTGATATAATATTCCTGATTAAATATAGTTTTGAACTTCCAGATGGTCCCACTAATCAGGCTTCTTCACAGTAGAGCAGAACTGGAAATGTTATAGTCTGTTATTGAAATTTTCACTGATCATTGGTCTGGATTAAGATGATCTGGATTATACCAGACAACCTGGGGATTTTGTTTTTGGACAGTTTAGCTGTTTTCTATCAGTCTCCATTAGTTGGAAGCTAAATGTACATGGCTGGTTCTTTATCCATTCTGGAGTCAGAAAGAAGCAAGTCAGGAGGGAAGAACATCTTCGTGACCTCAGGAATCCTCTTACTGAATACTTGGAAGGCTGAATACACTTTTTGGGTTAAATGTCACTCTAACTGACTGTAATTTTTTACAAATGTTATCACAAAGAAGCACAGGTCAGAAGGAGTCTAACATCTGTTGCCATCAATTCTTCTGCATCATCAATGGAGGCCACTTGGGTTTCCCCCTGAGAGATGAAGGCGTAGTCGTAGGGATTATTTGTGATCAACAGCATCTCTGCGGGATGAAAATGGAGACCCTTCTTTCACTCGGTTGGTCTTTTACTTCTTCATCAGCCAAGCAGCAGCAAGTAAACAGTACTGACCCAGGATTTCAGGCTTCTTGTTGGACAGAATCTGGTAGAAAATGTGATAATCTCGCTCTGCCTTGAGCTGGAAGATCACTCGAGACTTCTCCAGAAGGTCTGTCACATGGAGAGAGAGAAGATGCTGCCTTGAGTTCCACCACCTACAAGCTGTCAAAACTTTCATGATATTTACATGATTAATGCCGTTATGGAGAATGTTTGTTCTTACATGTTTCAATATCAGCAGAGGCTAACTTTCCTCTGGTATCAAAATGAATTCGGATGAATTTACCCTGAGGAAGGACAGATACATTAGCATCTGATTCTCCCGCTCGTTGTTTTTTTGCTGAATTGACATTTCACAGTTGGCACTCACAAATCTGGAGGAGTTGTCATTCCTGATGGTCTTTGCATTCCCAAAGGCCTCCAGAGCAGGGTTAGCCTGGATGATCTGGTCCTCCAGGGTGCCCTGTCACACAGCAACACAACTTCAGCGGCCCCTGGTGGCATCACACGGTCAGTGTCTCACCAGTGGTGTGACACCAGGAGGAGTGCAGCTGTAACCAGCTCACGATGTGGAAAATGCACAGTTTTTTGATACGAATTCACATCAGACCAGAGAGGAGAAACACTGGAGGGTGCGTGGAACAACACAATATACTGTTGGGTACAAGACCCACACATCGACACTAGAAGAACTCTGTCTTTGGTTATTATTAACAGTAGTAGCAGTAGTAGTAGTAGTACATTTTAGAATATACAGTGATCTTTCTGGTTGATAAAAAAGGGGGAAAATGTTCAACATTGTCAAATACTAAAAAATACATATGTGCATGTGTACAGTATACACTGTAGGAGTAGTGTATACTGTACATAGATGGGAAATGTATTGATAAAATACACTCGACACAATGAAGTAGAAAAACTTCCGCTCAATTTTAGTTAAAGTGAGAAATTGGCTGCAACACATTTTGCTTTATATCCATGTAATAGTTGTTCTCACTTATTTAAAGCTTCATAAATTCCTACATATGATATAGTGTAAGTACACTGTATATATAATGAATATATACTGTCGAGTACCTTGTCTTTCGCATTGGGGTCTTTTTTCATGCCTCCAGCTGCAATACTTGCAAAATATTGGATGACCCTCTTCGTGTTGACGGTTTTCCCTGCACCGGATTCTCCGCTGTGATGGCAAAATTGGTGATGAAGGAATGTACAAGGTTACTTTCACAGTATGTACATACTGGTTTGTCCCCATCATCATGTCATAAACACAGAATAATATACATACGTGATCAAAATGGACTGGTTTTCACGATCTACAAAACAAAGGATTCAATTTTGTTGTCACCAGAATTAAGCACATTGATATGTGTGTGCCAGAGGCCTGGCGAGGGTCGTCACCTGACAGCATGTACTGGTAGGCGTTGTCAGAGATGGAGAAGATGTGAGGAGGAGCTTCACTCCTCTTCTTCCCTCTGTAGGCAGCGACCACCTCCTGGTTGTAGACTGGCAGCCACTTGTAGGGGTTGACGGTGACACAGAACAGCCCTGAGTAGGTCTGACACACACGTATACACACACACACATACACGCACACAAATACAAACACACACACACGTACAAACACACAGACACACAAACACACACACAAACACACACAGACACACAAACACACACACACCTATCACCAATCCTCATAGTTCCACACGTTCTACAGATCTACTTGTAGGGAACAAGTGTTCGTGGTCTGGAGTTCCTCTCAGGTGTTCCTGGTAGTTTGATCTCTATTCTGCTCAGTCAAAGCCGACGCCGAGATTTGATCCTCCGGTTGAAACCGGCTGGATCAGCGGCTTCACATAGACACGCGGGTGCTGGGTCAGTGGACCAGCAGAAACCTCTCCAACATGTCCAGGACTGAGTCCTAGTAACCGTCTAGTGCCGCCGTTTGAATAACGTCATACCGCCCACCTGTAGAGTTACTGAGTTTGATGTTAAAGTGTTTGCCGAAGCTAACAGTCTCCGTTAGCTTTGAGCTAAATATACGTGGCTGGAGCCACGAAGAGGTGATGCAGGAGGGAACAACCTCATGGTGAACTGAATACTCCTATTGGTGAGGACTGGGAAGGTGAACTACACCGTACTGCAGTTTTAGTTGAGTGTCATGGTGTGTTCTTGTATCTGCTTCGTAGCTGCACACGTGTGTTTTTAAGGCTCCTGCTGTTAGCAGCCCACAGGAGGACTCACTTGGACGCTGGTGACTCATACTCACGTAGATCATCCATGCTGCGTAACGCTCTTTGAGGTTAAACAGCACCGCCGGCTCGTGCAGGAAGGTCAGCATGGCCATGTCTTCGATCTTATCGAACTTGGGTGGGTTCTGTTGCAGAATCTGGGAGTCTTTGACAGTCAGAGTCTGTGGAAAAATGTTGTTTAAAAGGTTAATTCAGACCGTTGTGCTGTACTGTGCTGCTGTGCTTCTCTCAGCTGCAGAGGCTGCAGATACACAGTAATTGGAACTTCTATTAGCACCCGCTCAAGGATCAACACTCAGCGAGGTGGATTATCACCTGCTACCCAAAACTCCACATCAGATCCAACACATCAGTGAACATGATGGCGTGGCACCACTGGAGCTCCTTCCCTTTTCATCATTGTCACATCTCAGATTTTCGTAGGGTGACCGCTAGAATGTATTTTTGCTCCTCACTCTGATGCAGAGCGGGAGAGGGTCCTTCCACAGAGAGGACTGAGTCTTGGTCCAGGCATGAACAGCCTGCTGCCTACCTCTGGCTCTCCTGGTATCACAGCGTTTGCAGTATTTTCACTGGTATGCTTACACTTGTCTTTGTAGTTCAGCATTAATTTGTATTTTCAACCTTGCAGCCGTCATGAGAGTATGCTGTTACTCTGAAGGGAACGTCTGACCTTCCCGTGCTGCGTCTCCACAGTGACCTTGTCTCCATCCCGGCTGCTGATGGTCGCCTTTACAAACTCCTCCACTGGATCCGGGACAAAGCACTCCTTCTTGATGTCGAAGGGGCGCGTGGAGGCCTCCATACGCTCTCGGTCGGACTTCCTCAGGTAAGAAGCCGCCACCCCGAACACAGCCATCTCTGCATCCCCCATGGCTGCACAGTTCACTTACTGGAGGAGATGAGGACAAATGTGTCAGTCACTATCACATCATCTCACCAGTCGGACTCTTTCCACCCAGGATCTGTTGATGAGCTACAGAGAACAGACGCAATGTTCAGCAGATGTTACCAGCAGGTGACAGGTGAGCTCAGACTTGGCCGTGCCACTCAGAGATCCACCTGCAGGTGAAAGAGAACAAAATCTTGAAAGGTGATATCAGAATGCCTGAAGTTCAGCTGGTTGGTCCACATGTACAAGGACGTGAATCCTGTTAGTAAGATGAGGAGGAACACAACACCGGTAAGTACCGAAGACGACGAGATGAGGAGACGCCAGGTGAAGAGGAAGCAGCATGTGGACCTGCAGGGATCAAATATATAACCCCAGATAACCCTGCCCTACAAGGCCACCACCCCGACCACTCACACACACTCTCTCTCTCTCACACACACACACACACACACACACACACACACACACACACACACACACACACACACACACATTTTTGGTAATCGCCATCACTGTCATCGCTCTTTATGGCCCTCGTGGTGTCTGGCTGCCCTCTCTGCTCGTTTGTCTCCACCTTTCACATCCAAATAATGCGTTTTTTTGGGAGCGGAGCCAGGAACTCTCTCCTGCATAGCTCATCGGTGACTCACCCAAAACACAAAGACTCTCTATCAGTAATGTGGCCACACTTTTTCCCTCCTGTCAACCCTGATGCTAAATTCTTCCTGAGGTGGTCAACTGGTGATGGACAGAAACCAGAGTCCAGCACGACCTCCTTCACACTGTATCAAAGGAGAATGATTAAATAAACAAGTCAATACTGATTAAGAGTTTATCTCAGTGATTTTAACGAAAATGAAATTCGATTTTTGCATCTGAGCTCATATAAGTCTTTCTGGTGGTTCCCACTCCTCCTAGAACAGGGACCCCTTAGACCTGAACCAACCCCCCCTACAGCAGGCACTCATTCTCCACCTCCCTGTCAGCAGGAAGAGGTGAGGAGACTTAAATTGGTTAAACCTGGGTATCCATCCTGATGCTCAGGGGAGGTGCACCAGTGCACCTGTGTCCAGCCTCCCTCCAGGGGACTCAGGCAGAAGTGACAGAGGGTCGCCCATCTTGGACCACTGGTGCTTTTACCACCGCGTCAAAAAATATGTTTTAGGTGTGGGTCTTGAAACTCAAACTCAAAAACAGAAAATAGAAATTAATCCTACTGAAAGTAAATAATTTCATTGCTTGATGACTGTAGATGTGTGTAACGACTGAGGGAACCTCCTCAAGTCCCCGCTCTCAGCCGCTCAGACACCGGAATGTCTCTGAATAGCAGGTAGCAGCAAGGATGGTGAGGTGGTTCTCCAGTGATACACGTTCCCTTTTCAATAAATGGTTAGTTATGCTTCGGCTAAGCTTACTACGCACTCTTGTATAGAAGCAAGCACTAACAAACCCTTACTGTAAGGCTTTAGCACACGGCCCCTCTGTGAGGCATGACTCTGTATCAAGTGATGTTTGGGAGCGACACACTCCCAGTCTCCCCAGGAGGCCTGTCACTGATGCTAATCCTGGACCAGGGATTAAAGGATTTTTTCCATGTAGTACACATGATGTTATTTTATTTTTTTCCCCTGAATCCCTGAACGATGCTATAAACCCAAAAGAATGAGGGGGCAGAATGGGGGCTGTGCCAGACATAGCTGAGGTTTGAGCTGCATTCTGGACGGACGTCGTATTCGATTGCTGTCGGGTACCGTTGTTACTGCTGACAGAAGCGGAGCCCTGGGACCTCGGTGCTGCTATGCTACACGTGTCACCTGTGTATGTCGAACTGTACATAATAAATGGTTAAATCCGTGACATGTGAAATTAATATAAATATCCAAGTGTCTCTTTCCAGAAAAGTCAAGTTCAGCCAGGACACTAACAGCTTCTATTCTTGGTCACCAGTAGCTGCAGTCCTCCTCCTGGTTCAGTCAGGCTCTGTCACTCCCATCGGGGGTATTCTGCAACCCTAGAATACAGAATACTCCTGACCCATCCCCGCCATGGAACAGTGCTCATGTCAGGCACTTGGGACAGACCACATGAGATGGACACAAATGCTAAATAGAAATGTCAACAGACGTTACCAGTAGGCAAAATATCACATAACGCAAATGTTTTAATGCAAGTGATTTCCCATTTATTTGAGACGACTCAGTAACTTTGTTGGTAGTTGACTTGGAGACAGAGTTTGACATTGTGGTTCAATACAGAACAATTGGACAACACCCCATCGTTGGCCCTGGCTAATAGTTAGCTAATGCTAAACCCCATTTGTAAAGTGGTGAATTATGAGGCAGAAGAAACAACTTGATCTGCAACTCAAACATCATTGTGGTTAAGAGTTGTGAAGCACGCTGTAGAACCACTCAGCCGTTAGCTATGGTTAACGATGCTGCAATTGAATCATCATAGCTGTCCAAGTTAATGCAGCTTTTACCACCTGCCAAGTAAGCGATGACAAGCGTTTACTCTTAATAACAGGTTATTTAGTGGCTACGTTGCAACTCATCATCACATGCTAGCCGTTAGCTCTACTCAACACGTCCGTGGACTCCTGGTTTGTTGCTTACTGCAGCTGATTTTGGGCGGCATGTCTCAGAGGTAGAGTGGCTGTCTAGTATCTGGAGGGTTGCTGGTTCAATCCTCACTTCTCTCAAGTGTCCTTGAGCAAGATCCTGGACCCCTAAAAGCTGAGCAGGATTGTTCCCTGCATGGCTCTACCATCAGTGACTGAGTGACATGACACTGTAAAGCTCTTCGAGTGGCGCTGAAGTAGAAAGGTGATGTGTAGAAATGAGTGTGTCCCTTGGGCCTGATGGCAGCCTCATAGAGGTTGTTCGCCTTTTTCTTTCTGGATGGACCACCTGGCACATGTTCAGTACGAATTGGTTTCATGTTGCAGTTATTTTGGTAGTATTTTGATTGATAAATTGAGATGAAATCACAGCATATTAAAAATTTGATGCAGATGCAGATCAGCGAGATCAGCCAGACAATGTGGTAAAGGTCATGTGATCACTGGAGTTTTCCGTGTATCTGGGACACAACAGCAGGTCTGTGGTCATTATGGCCCAGAAAGTCAGAAGCTGCTCATGGAGGTGCGACTCCCTACTGTTCTCTGACCAGTGGCCCTGTCACTGGGGCCTGACTCCAGTTTCACTGGCGAGGTTCCATAAGATGGATACCCTGCTCACCCCTTGCCTGCCCCCCCAGTCCTTAGGATTGGTGATGGAGGAGCTCCACCAGCAATCATCTTTGTACCGGTTCAGGTTATTTATGGGTACGTGTTCATCGGCTATGTTTTGTAACTTTTCTAAAAACAGGTTCATTGAAGAGTTTGTGTGTTTTTCAGAATAAATGTTTGATTCCCAACAGCTAAAAGAATGGAAGCTGAGAAGGTCACTGGCACTTGTGTACATGTCCTCAGGAACAGAAACTACCTTGAGGCGATGTGAGCTGGATGAGTGTTTCTTTCCTCCTTGGTTCTTCCCATCACACCTGAAGGTGTAACTCAGGTGTGTATGTATGACCACCCACTGATCAAACCAGTTAAACTAGGCATGTTGAGATGAGGGCTTGAAGCCAGAAGCGAGCTTCAGTTCCTTCACATATGTCGTGGCCGAGGAGATGGTAAGGAAAGAAGAAGAAAACTTAAGCGTTACTTCCTGTGAGTCCATGACGCGCTGCAGGTGATGAGTCTGTGCAGGTTACAGGAGGAAGATAAGGATGTCAGAGGGGAAGCAGACAGGAAGAGCCAGCAGGGTTTGCTTCCTGCCTGGGAGACGAACTGGAGGGATGAAAAGTTGTGTGTAAGGATGTTTCATAGATGAGGGTGACCATGTTCAGGAGAAGTCTTTGTTGAGCAGCCTGGCTCCGAGGAGAACTAGCTAGAACCACATAGAATGGACCAGGGCCCAACCCAGGACCCAGTCCCAGTGTTTCTGTACAATGAAAGTGGACGTATCTCTCGTGTCTGTCTGGCTGTCTTGTGCCCAGTTGGCAGATGTCTGATCGCTGGAGGAGCTTTAAGAGAGGACAGAGTTCTTATCGTTATTGTAGTATATTATTATTATTGTTGTTATTATTAGCATTATTATGACATCCTGAACTGAAGGACATACTTCAAACATGTATGAGCTTGTTACCGGCCTTTCCTGGAACCAGCAGAGCGACTGGGCTATTCCCAGAAACCCACCAGTGTTCCGTCACCGTTGTGGTATTGAACATTTGGGCTGGTTATAAATACTGAGGGTGTGATGGGTATTAATAAACCTTTTGTTTGAGACCTGGCCTGACCCACAACACACACACACACACACACACACACACACACACACACACACACACACACACACTCGGTGGCATGTGAGCCTGACAGCAGCAGCCAGCCTGATACGACTCCTGAGCTGATCTGTTCATCTGGTAAAGCACAAGCAGGACTGCAGTGCTGATGACCTTCATCATTATCCTCATCATCGTCATCTCTTTAGCCTGAATGACCTGGGTTTTGTCCCAATGGGATGTAGCAGTCACCTGATGCGAGGCCACCCGTCCACGCCTGTCACTGCACTCGTCCCATCTCAGGAACAACTTGAGGGGATTTCTTCAAACTACGCACGAATGTGCAGTGGGACTCAAGTTTGACCGTACGGTTGATTGTAAAAGGTTTTTGGTGGCTAAAGGTCAAAGGGCAGCATCAGTGTGACCTTGTGTGTGAGATCTGTCCCAATCTTGTGATATTGACTTCTGTGGAATTCTCTCCAATTAACCACAAACGTCCACTGGGACAGAGATGATCTGGTGGTCAAAGGTCAGAGGTCAGCTTGAACACAGTAGTCTGGAGCTGGGAAACCTCACATACACATCAAAACTCAAGGACCATCTTTTGGTGGTCAGAGGTCAAAGGTCATCAACACAACTGAGATGCAGGATTTCTAATCGCTTTAACTTTCCATGTACTTTAACCATGTGTTGTTGTAACGGTTCTACCGTGCTGACTGGTATGGAGCCACAGCTCTGGTGCTTCCAGCTGCTCCGGCCTCTGTTTAGCTCTCTGTGGTGGAACGTTTCAGCAGCACGGAGCCCATCGGGCCAGCAGCTGCTGCTGTTGACAGTCGGCGCTATGGAGGATTAGAGCTGGGATCACAGGCTGCCTGCATGCCAAACTGGTGCTTTGACTGGATCTGAACCGGGAGAATGCTGTGGAAAGTCCTATTTTAACCAGGGCAGATATGTTCTAAGTTTCCTCTTTTGTTACAGAAAACTGACAACATAGACAGAGAAGCTGCAGGCGCAGGAGGGAGCTGATGAGCGTTGTTGCTGTTTACTGTCTGAAGGACTCTGACATGGTGCTGCACCATCAGCACACTACAGTTGAGTTATCAGGAACTCCAAGGGTGTGAGGACGCGGTCCAATTCTGTCCAAATCATCTGATAAATAAGTGATCACTGCAGACAAAGAGGAAAGTTTGGAACTAACGAACAGGATTTGGAAGAAATCCTGCCTCACAAAGTACAAATACACACAAACAAGTATACTCCTAACCAAAGACTTGGGTGTACTGAGGCTCTGAATACTCCATCCATCTTCTTCTGCTTATCTGGCGTCGAGCTCGGGGGCAGCAGCCTAAGCAGAGAGACCTTGATGTGCCCTGAACACCTCCTGAGGGAGGCGTCCTCACCAGATGCCTGAACCACCTACACTGACTCCTCTACCTGGAGGAGCAGGGTTCTACTCTGAGTCCCTCCTGAAGGACTGAGCTTCTCACCCTGTCTCTAAGGGAGAGCCCAGCCTCCCTGAGGAGGAAACTCATTTCAGCCGTTTGTATTTGCGATCTTGTTATTTCAGTCATTACCCAGAGCTCATGACCACAGGTGAGGGTTGGAACGTAGATCGACAGGTAAATCGAGTCTGCGTTTCGCCTCAGCTCCCTCTCCACCACAACAGACCGATGCAGAGTCCGCATCACTGTAGATGCCGCACCAAACCCCGCCTAACCGACGAATCTCATATGAAATATGAAAAAATACAATGCTTAAGAATCAGTTTTTGCTTCTTTATATGTATATTTCATTACATTCTTGACACTTGTAACTTCTCATTTGAGGCATTTCTTCTATTTTGACTTAATTTTTAAATACAGAGTTTCAGTATTTTATAAAGAACATAACATATAAACCAAACAATGCCGAACATTGAGGTCACTGAAGGAGCTGAAGTACGGTGTGTCCAGATAAGAAGACCAACCAGGCACAGTGTGGGGTTCCAACAATCCATGGGTGAGAAACAGTTAAAGTAAATAAATGAATGAAGAGTATTAACAAAGAAAGTAAAAAGAGGAAACAGCAGAACAGCCTGAACACATATATACAAATATGTGTATATATGTATATACACATATATATACACCAATATATTTATATATATATACACATATATGCATATATATACATATAGGTATATATTTGTGCATATGTATACGTATATACATAGGCAAGGCAAGGCAAGGCAATTTTATTTGTATAGCCTGTTTTCACAAACAGTTTGTCTCAAAGGGCTTCACATGGCATCATAACAACATCCTCTGCCCTTTGACCCTCACATCGACTGAGGAAAAACTCCATAGAAAACCTTTCACAGGGAAAAATCTGAGAAACCTCAGGGTGAGGAGGGGAGGAGGATCCCTCACCCAGGAGGGACAGACGTGCAGTAGATGTTGGTACAGACAAGAAAACAATTTATAACACAGAATGAAGGAAACATGGAAATGTTAATAACAGTTGAAGAAGGAAGCTTTTGGTAGGGGAGGCAGGGAGAGCAAGCCAGCTTGATGGGGGACTGGATGGCAGACTGGTTCATGGGAGGGGAGGCAGGGAGAGCAAGCCAGCTTGATGGGGGACTGGATGGTAGACTGGTTCATGGGAGGGGAGGCAGGGAGAGCAAGCCAGCTTGATGGGGGACTGGATGGTAGACTGGTTCATGGAAGGGAGGCAGGGAGAGCAAGCCAGCTTGATGGGGGACTGGATGGCAGACTGGTTCATGGGAGGGGAGGCAGGGAGAGCAAGCCAGCTTGATGGGGGACTGGATGGCAGACTGGTTCATGGAAGGGGAGGCAGGGAGAGCGAGCCAG
The DNA here is from genome assembly GCF_037954235.1 of Aulostomus chinensis. NCBI lineage: Eukaryota > Metazoa > Chordata > Actinopteri > Syngnathiformes > Aulostomidae > Aulostomus > Aulostomus chinensis. The sequence goes on along the minus strand of NC_141324.1, from coordinate 10,844,898 downwards.
CTTGATGGGGGACTGGATGGTAGACTGGTTCATGGAAGGGGAGCGCAGGCCAGTGTAACAGTAGGGAATAAGAGGGGGGGGGGGGGCGATGCAGGCGGCGGTTGGGGCTCTGGTGGATCTGTGGAAACACAGAGAGACTGCGAGACACCAAGGCCAAACTACAAAGTGCAACAAGTAATGGTAGTGACAGTTCCAAAAATGTGCAGGGAGGAGAGGAGGAGAGAGGGGGAGAGGAGAGGAGAGGAGAGGAGGGCTCCATGTAACCTGATGTGTCCCCCAGCAGTCTCAGCCTGTAGCAGCATAGCTATCAATGGTTCAGAGCTACCTGAACCAGTCCTGACTGAAGGCTCTGTCATAGAGGAAGGTCTTAAGCCTGGACTTAAACGTAGTTAAAGTGTCTGCCTCTCTGACCCATGGAGAGATGCTGGTTCCACAGTAAAGGAGCCCGGTAACTACAGGCTCTACCTCCCAGTCTGATTTTATTGATACTGGGAATCACTAAAAGACCTGCATTCTGGGAGCGGAGTGCTCTGGTGGGACAGTGGGGACTAATGAGTTCTTTCAAATAGGATGGAGCTTTATCATTGAGAGCCTTATAAGTCAGCAGAAGGATTTTGAAGTCGATTCTAGATCCTACAGGAAGCCAGTGGAGAGAAGCTAAAGTGGGGGAGATGTGTTCTCTCTTCTTAACTCCCGTCAAAACCCTCGCTGCAGCGTTCTGGACCAGCTGGAGACTCTTTAGAGAGTATTTAGGACATCCTGACAGGATGGACATATACGTACACATATGTGTATATATACACATATATACACACATGTGTATATATATGCATATATATACTTATACACATATATGTATATGTACATATATTCATATGTAGTCAAATATGTACATATACATATATGTATATATTTGTGTGTGCATATGTGTATATATCTACATGTATGTATAATATACACATATGTATATATATATTTGTGTGTGTATGTATATATATATACGTATATATAGTAAATGGACTCAGTTTTATAGAGCGCTTTTCTACCTCAGCAGCACTCCAAGCTCTTTACAGTGTCGTCTCATTCACCTGTTCACACACACCCTCACTCACTGATGGTGGAGCTGCCATGCAAGGCACCAACCTGCTCATCAGGAGCAATTATGGGTTCAGTATTTTGCTCAAGGACACTTGGACATGGTCATGGGGGTCGGGGATCGAACCTCAACTTCCGTCAACTTGGTTGCTAGACGGCTGCTCTACCCCTGAGCCATGCCGCCCGTATATACACATATATACACATATATGTAGGTGTATGTGTAGATGTATATGTGTGTGCATATATACGTATACACTAGGGCCGAAATCGGCCGATTATAGCCCGTTTGAGAATAATCGGTAATCGGCCTAAACTGCCCGATAATCGCCGATTTTTTTCAGACATAAAATGCAGGGAATAAGACATGGTTTCACTTTGAAAGGAAAGGGCTTGTGAGTATTTCAATTTTGTTCTTATAATACTTGCCCCACTCAAAATACCTCATTCTTTTGCAGTTGTTTTTTCATTGTTTGTTTTCAAAGATGTGAGATGATGAACAAAATAGTTGGATGTTATAAGTACTGTTCTGCACATTATTATTGTTATTATTATTATTATTATTTTAAAAAGCTAATGGTTCATTGTTGTTGGCCTTTTGTGAAGGATGGTTATTGTGTTAATAATCTGCTGGCTTCAGCAATAAAAAGGATTTGAAATTAGTTTTCTGCCTCTAATTTACATCCTTGTAGAAGTCTGAAAGGCTCAAAAGCAGCCATTTGTTATATTTTTATATTTTTTCATATATATATATATATAAAATATAAATATATATATATATAATATAAATATATATATATATATAAAATATAAATATATATATATATATATATATATATATATATATATATATATATACACTACCTATATACCGATTAATCAGTTATTGGATTTTTTTTCCTCCAATAATCGGCATCGGCATCGGCTTCAAAAAATCCATATCGTATATATATTTATATTTATATTTATATATATATGAAGTTGTGCTGCTTTGTGGTAACTCTCCAAACACGTGAGCAAAATCCATCCTTCATCTGTTGATAAGTGTCAGTTTTTATTGGAGTCATGTCACAATAAGGCGACTTCCCCATTTAAAAAAAAAAAATTAGAGATTTTCCATTAAACTTCATGTTCTTTGTATGAAGTGGATGTTATGATGTTAGAAATGCATGTTGGTCAAGCTCCCACACTTTTTATACCCTGAGTGGGAACTGCCCATGTATATGTGGATCGTGATGATCGCTACATGGACCGTGAGACTTCAGACCGCTTGATGGAGCACCTGACAAGAGTTGGACTGCTGCTGCAAAACGAATCAATCATGTCGCAGTGGTTCGATGACTGTGCAAGGAAAGGCAAGTTTATTTGTATGGCACATTTCAGCAACAGGGCAATTCAAAGTGCTTTACATAAAACAAACATAAAAAGACATTCAACACAATTAGAAGAGTTACATTGCAGCTAAAGTAAAGTGAGAGATAGAAGCTAAACAGGCAGCTATAAGTTACAGTGCAGTGTGAGATACTGAACAGAGGCCGCAAGTTTGATTTCATAATAGGCCACGGCAAACATATGGGTTTTCAGCTGTGATTCAAAAGAACTGAGAGTTTCAGCAGACCTACAGTTTTCTGGGAGTTTGTTTCAGAAATGTGGAGCATAGAAACTAAATGCTGCTTCTCCGCGTTTGGTTCTGACTCTGGGGACAGAGAGCAGACCTGTTCCTGACGACCTGAGAGGTCTGGATGGTTTGTAATGTCCCAGCAGATCAGGAATGTATTTTGGTCCTAAACCATTCAGTGCTTTATGAACCAGCAGTAGTATTTTAAAATCAGTTCTTTGACAGACAGGAAGCCAGTGTAAAGACCTGAGAACTGGAGTGATGTGATCTACTTTCCTGGTCTTAGTGAGGACTCGAGCAGCAGCATTCTGAATCAGTTGGAGCTGTCTGATGGATTTTTTAGGGAGGACTGTGAAGACACAGTGACAGTAGTCGAGTCTACTGAAGATAAACGCATGGACAAGCTTTTCCAAATCCTGTTGGGACATCAGTCCTTTAACCCTTGATGTGTTCTTCAGGTGATAGGAGGCTGACTTTGTCATTGTCTTTATATGGCTGTAAAGATTCAGGTCTGCGTCCATGACTACACCAAGATTTCTTGTTTGGTTTGTGCTGTTTAACATTACCGATTGAAGCTGAGCACAGACTTTTAATCGCTCTTCTTCGACTCCAAAAACAATGACTTCAGTTTTATCTTTGTTCAGTTGAATAAGATTCAGGCAAATACAATCATTGATTTGTTCAATGCACTTCCTTGGTGTTTGTATTGGGTTTTAGTCTCCTGGTGATATGGTTATGTACGTCTGTGTGTCGTCTGCATAATGTTTATTACGACCCCTCGCACCCAGGGGGTCTTGGGAGTATAAACAGTCTGCGTAAGGCAGCTAGCGAGACAGGGGCTGCTACAACTGACTTGGACAACGTTAAAACTTTTTTAGTGGGCCAGGACGCCTACACACTCCACGCCAGGGCTTTTAAACACTTTCGCCGTAATAGAGTACTGGTCAGTGGTATTGAAAAGCAATTTCAGGCTGATCTGGTTGATATGGGCGAGTATTCTGAAGACAATAACGATGTGAGATACTTGCTAATGTGTGTAGACGTGTTCAGTAAATATGCGTGGGTCCGGTGTCTAAGATCTAAAAGCGGGGCAAGTGTGACAAAGCCGTTTGCTGACATTTTGAGCAGTGGATGCGTCCCTGTAGAACTCCAGACAGATGTGGGAACAGAGTTTTAGAATAAACCCTTTCAGAGGCCGATGAAGACACATAACATCGTACATTTTTCCACCCTGAACGGGACCAAGGCGAGTGTTGTGGAGCGGTTTAACAGAACCTTGAAGACACGTATGTGGAGGAATTGAACATGTGTTCATTCAAGGAGATACGTGGACGTGATCCAGGAGCTGGTCAGTGCCTACAACAAGTCTTTTCACAGATCAATTAAAATGGCTCCTTGTGATGTGAACAGTGCAAATGAGGCCATAGTCTTTCACAACTTGAACAAAACAAGACCAAATTCCAAAGTCACACCTTTGAACTGTAAGGTGGGGGACACAGTGTGAATATCAAAGCTGCGAGGTGTGTTTAGAAAGGGTTATGAACAGACTTTTACAGATGAACACTTTACCGTGACAGAGCGCCTGGCCAGAGACCCGCCCGTACACAGATGAACAGACATGGAGAGAGAGCCGGTTAGAGGAACATTTCATGCCCAGGAGCTGCAGCATGTGATAGTGGATAAAAACAAAAGCTTTAAAATTGAGAAAATACTGTCCTGGAAAAAAGAGGCGGGCAAAAACACGGTGCTGGTAAAGTGGTTGGGGTGGCCTGAGAAATTTAATAGCTGGGTTGACGCCCGTGATATCGTTGATGCATCATAAATGTCAGAGCGCCATCACAGTGTTAACCACTCTGCTTTCTGGCGCCACGAGATGGATAAAAAGAAGGGGTTCTACATCACGCTGCCTAGTAATGCCTCAGCACGCCTTTATCCTAATAACAAGAAATGGAACTACCGGACAAAACTGGCCAGGACTGCTGTTTGAAATGAGCCATACCAGGTGGGTGTTAGTGAAGTACAATACCCCAGGATTTGGGCTTGTTTTCCCGCCTCCAACGCCGTCATCACCGTCACCAGTACCACTTTGTGTACAACAACATCAGCAATAGGGTTTACATCGGGTGGTTTGAACCGTCTACTAACAAAACGCAAGATGCTCCTCTAATGACCACCGTCACGCTGCGCGGGCGTCTAGCTGAAATACTGGGTTTTACCCCGGGTGAGGAGTTTGAGATTCATTCGGCAGTTATTCCTATGAAACATATCGCCCCCTTCCCCGCAGACATCCATGGGGGGCGATCCAATATTTTTATCTATAGCAATATCGTGGATTACCAGCTGGTCGGCGACAGCCATGTCCCGCTCTTAAGGTGTATAAATGTGTCTGACGAGCCCCGACACAGGCCCACATTGACTTTTGACAAGCAGCACGACACATTGCTCTCCAAATCTATGATAGACGAAGTGGAGATAACTTTCAAAAACGATCAAAGCGATCACATACCGTTTATGTACAGGAAGGCGATCGTGAAATTACACTTTAGACCTGTGAAGAACAATTTTTAAATAAGATGCAGCCATGTATGCCCCTCACGTGAGCGACGATGGGCGATATATGACACATTACATGGACCAGGCAGGTGGGGCTATGCCTGGTTTCATAGGGACGAGCACCCAATATGGTAACGGCCTGGGGGGGATGTTTCTCAGTTTATTCAGGGTGGCCCTGCCACTGCTGTGAAGAGGTTTAAATATAGCAAAACCTCATTTTAGGACAGCAGCCACCGGCATTATGGGAGATGTGGTTTCAGACATAGCGAGAAGTGCCATGCTGGGCATCAGGAAGGAAATGGGCTTCTTGTACGCAGCGTGAGACCAAGAAAAAGACCCCCCAGTGTCACCGCCCCTAAAAGGAAGAAAAATAAAACACCTGCCAAAACACAGTTGTTCCAGAAAGAAGGCGGCACCCAAGAGGAGAAGAACATCATCAGCTCGCGGCGGACCAGCGATAAGAGACACATTTTAACAAAATGTTGCTGATCCACACCCAATCAGGAGAGTGTGTGAAAACTGAGCTTGACCTGCTCACAGTCCCATACACACAGACGTCTATTGAGAAATCTACATATGAGGAGGTAGCACCAGTCTCAGCTCTCACAGAGAATGGCCCCCTGGAGTTCTATATTTCAGCATGCAGCGAGGATTACCTGGATTGGAACGACTCATATCTACACACGAGTGCGGATCCAAAACCCGGATGGGACGGCAGGTTCATGTACAGGTCTAGCAATTACCTGTTCAGATTGTGGTGGCGGTGTGGTGTGAGGCCCTCCATTTAAAAGTTCAGGGTCTCTTGCCGGCTGTGCTGGTTCGAGCTCTGTTGCAAGATTTCCTCCAGATCTTTAAAATATTCTTCTTCCAGCGCCACCACTGTGGGTGACAGTTGCTTGATCCAGGGCCCTCTAGCGCCCTCCGGTGTCAAGGGCAGTTGAATGTTGTGAGGTGTGGGAATAGGTAGTCTTTCAAGCATATTGACCGCCTGCTGCATATGAAGGAATCCTGGTGAAGGATCTATGAATTGAAAATAAGAAAAACTTGTTGGGTCTGAGGGTGTCGGTAAAACTGTTTGAAAAGCTTGCACTCACATCCCATCATGCCTGGGGCTCACTGCCTTTCTCTCAGCTGTGCATGGCTTCATCTCACAGGGTCTGTAATTTTGAAATTAAATGTGTTAAATTGTGTGCTGGGTGTTTTACATCCACAAAGGATGATTTAGCCCTCTGACACACCTTTGCGCCCTGGTCAATCGACTCCTCTTTAAACTGAGCCTGTTTTTGCGCTCAGGTGCGGTCGGGGTGTCTGTAAACAAATAAGTGATCAATGAATGAGGGTTAGGGTTAGACTTAATTAGTGGTCAATTTGTGACTGTAAAATGTGAAGACAATATACACGGAGTTGCTTACTGCTGCGATCAGCCATTATTTCTCCCAGCAATAAGAAAATCAGGATCCCGATCCTCTGTGCTTGTGCACCACAGGGCCGGTCACACAAAACTGTTTGACCTCCTGAACCACTGTGGTTAAACCATACTAAGAAATAAAATGGGTGGAGCCCTGCCACCTGACCACGGCATGTCATGGCTTGTCGGGACTTGAGTTTTACTTTTAAACGCAGTATTTTACAAAATCAAATATTTTAGCCACAATGGGTTACTACAGAACCCCTTAAAACAGATACTCATGTTGAAGTACATGTTCAGATTTGATCACACCGGCCCTTTAACAAGCATGTCACACAGAAACAAGACAGTGTTGAAAAAGGTTGATATTTATTGAACTCCTCAGAGTTTACAGGGACAAAACAACAAAAACACCCACATTGAAAATGACCTCACTTTGGCTGCCATGTGTTTGAGATCAAGTGGTGGTCCACACAGCTGGTCCAGAATCCTGGTCCTGACGCTATGCTGCCATAATAGCTGTCAATGGCTTTTATGGCAGCGTCGGGGAGCGCTGGAGGCTTGCAACAAGGACGACGACTGCAACGACAGCAAAATGACCCAACAAGTAACTGAGGAGACACACAGGTTAAATACAAGAGGGGAAACAAGACACAGGTGGTGCAATCACCCAGGTGAGACACATGAGGAATCTAACCTGGAAGGCCCTGGCTCAGGCCGATGTTCAGGAGCTTCTGGAGCTTCACCCTTTTCTCTCTTTCACTGAGCTCAGTAACACCCTTCTTTTTCCCAGACTCTCCGTCTTTTTTCCATTTGTCCCTCTCCTTCTCAACGTACTTTCTTCTTCTGTCCAGGGCAGCATCGTGACGTACCTGATATCTCCTTGCTATCTCTGCTCCTTTTGAGCTCATTCCTTGAAAAATAGAATTCACACTTAAAAAAAACACTTCAGTTTGGGGGTAAACTTGGCTTGACTTATCAAAGCAGGCTTGTTGATACCAATGTCACTAAAAATTCTAAATCTGTAAAATATTATACATGTAATAAAATGTGGAGCTGTTGTAATATGTGTAACTACCTCTCATCCTGTCAAGGGTGGTGGGGGGTGGAGCCTATCCCAGCAGGCTTCAGGTGAGAGTCAGGTTTGCTGACAGGGTGAACATTTTGGGTGAATGTTAGCACTCAGTGAGCACATGATGGACCTTAAGTTAGCAAGCTGACTGTGTACTGTTTAACAAAAATATTTCAAATTTCTGACAGATTTTTATATGAATTGATATTGCACTATGACAGAGTGGACATGTTAAGCTTGACAACATGGATCTACACACATAATATGATGAAAATTACAAAATAGAGGTGTAAATACTTACTTTGCAACTAGCCACTGTTTCAGCCTTCATTGAAGAAAGACAAAAATGCTGGTAGCAACGTCATTGAAAACATCGACGGGTTCCTGGAAGGGCCGTTTATCCCCAAATGACAGGATGGACAGCAATTTCAGTGACACATGCAGAATGAAATTCAAACTTCAGTATGATGATGAAAAGAGAATATCCATGACCAAAAGGACTCATTTTCAAAAAAAAGTTGTCATGGACAATAAAGCCATGTCAAAAGAAAAAAATGTATCAATATTTAAGCGCTTATTACAAACTCTGTAGTTAGCAAAGTAGTGTGTGGGACATGCCCTCCATCCATCCATTCATCCTTCCATCCATCCATTCATCCTTCCATTCAACCATCCATCATCCACCCATCCATTCATCCATCCACCCATCCATCCATCCATCCCTCCATCCATTCAACCATCCATCCATTCATCCCTCCATCTATCCATCCATCATCCATCCATTCATCCCTCCCTCCATCCATCCATCATCCCTCCATGTTCTCCCTCTTCTCCTGTTCAGGGTGGTGGGGGTGGAGCCTATCCCAGCAGCCTTCCCCCTGGACAGGTCACCAGTCCATGGCAGGGCCAACACATAGAGACAGACAACCATTGGCTCTCCCAGCCACACCTACGGTCAATTTAGAGTCTGGATTAACCTGGTCCCTCTTGATGTCTTTGGACTGTGGAGGAAGCTGGAGTACCAGAGAGAACCCACGCAGGAACAGGGAGAACATGGAGACTCACCCAGAAAGACCCCGTGCTGCAGCCGGGGCTCCACCCACAACCTTCTTGCTGGGGGGCCGCGGTGAGGACCGCCCCATGGGACATGCCATGATCACAAAACATCACATCACAAAACGGAATAAATGAAGGAAACATATTTTAAAAGACTTACCATTGTACTGATATGTGTGTAAATGTTTGGCCATTTCTAACAAGACCTCAGAGTTTCATTATTCTGCTATGTTTTCATGATGTCTGAGTGATTCTGATGAGGACACCAAAGGCACTTTATTATAATATTGACTCACAGCGTACCCGTGGTTTCTTGTTCAGCTAAATAAACTTAGAAATTCTGCAGAGAGAAAAAGCATAAAGCTTTCTTCAGGCACTCCGACCGAGCCGAGCAGTATTGTTAAGATAAAAAAAAACTTTTGAGCGAGAAGGATCACTTTTGATTTTGTCCCAGTTGGAAGAAATCCTATTTGACTTTTAGATCCCTGATGTATCCTTCTTCTTTCTATTTGACTGTTGGAGGAGATGGTCACGCCTGATGGAGGCTGCCTTGATCTGAGCTGTGGAGATGCTCGTCCTCTTGAATGGTCTGTCCATCAAGCATTTTGTCATTTATTGAGACTGTGTCTTGAAATCTGAATCTAGATCCCATATTCTTCTTAGAAATATTGTTTTTAAGGGGAAAGGGATGGAATGACCCATAATGCCATAAAGAATTGCGGTCAGTGGGTTTTCCAGATAGAGTGGTGTGTAATTTATTATCATTCCCTTTGTAAATAGTTAAATCCAAGAAATTAATATTTTCTGTAGTGTTCCATAGATAATTTGATATTTTTATTTATATTATTGAGATATTGGTAAAAGTCTATAAGCTCATTATGGCTGCCTTTGTATAGAAGAAAAATGTCATCAGTAAATCTACAATACATTTTAACGTTATTGCAGTGAGGATTCTTTTCATGACTGAAAACATATTCTGACTCCCAGAGAGCTCAATAAAGGCAGGCATATTGAGGGGCCATCGGGCTCCCAGACTGGTTCCTTTGCATTGTCTAAACAGTCCATCTTGAAACAAGAACACATTATAATTCAATACCCATTCGGTCAGTTCTACTATGGAGCCTGTAGGGGGTGTTAATCCATCTGTCAGATAAATAGGGATTGACAGCTCTCAGTCCATCAGCGTGATCAATGTTAGTGTGAGTGCAGCAATCGGACTCACTAGCCTCGAACCTCGGAGTTCTTTACACGCGACACGCATCAAAAAATAAAGGGTCTTGAATCCAAGCTTTTCTTTGGTGTTTGTATATTTACTGAAAACTTAAAAATCATACAAAACAAAAGATGAATTCACGACTTCTAAATTAAGTAGCGTGACGGTCAAAAGACTGTGATGCTCGTAGGCTTGAGGCTTCTGATCACCTTTCCATGCTCACACTGTGATACTAATCCTCAGCAGCCAATCACATTGCATCAATTATGTCTTTAAATTCTTACGTAAACACTTGTTTTTCCAAATAAGCACAAACATTCTATTGCAAGTATTAATAGAATATTAAATCTAAATATGCAAATATACATTTAAATTAAAACACAAAAATGGCTCTAACAGTTAGTATCAAGTGCTTCAACATCTACAGTGACCATAAAATGCCATACAACATTATCAACCTGGCTCAGTTCATTTAAAACATCAGTGTCCCTCACATATGAAGGTAACTTATGAACATACGGTTTGACATACTAATCAATAAACTGAGGCCGGTTCAGTTAGACTGCCATTTGCAGCTATAATTGGCCTGCCAGGAGGGTTGTCTTCAGGTTTCTTCAGCACTTTTGGTCACATATAAAAGGTAGCAATTCTTGGATGTTCACATGATAGGAAGCCGTATTCATTGGTGTTGATCCAACCACAGTCTTTCGCTCAATCTAAAAAAGCTGTGAGTTCCTCCTTCATGTGTAGGAGAGATCAGTGTAGAGACGCAAGATGCGTAGAGGACGAAATCACTTATTCTGCACTCCAAAACATGAACTACCTGACATGCTGCACTGGGTTGGGACCCAGAGGACGGTGACACTGTTGTATGCAAAGCTCAACGTCCTTGAGTGACAGTTCAGCATTACTAAAACTTGTGATGAACTCTTGCAGGAATCCCGTACATTCAGATGTTGTTTCTTCCAAGCGAGCTTCTAAATCAGTCACCTTGCTTTGGAACTGAACTTGGTTGTTTAGGGTTTCAGTCAGAACTTCTTTTGCCATGGCGGTCCACTCCTCCGTGTCTGACACACATTGTAACGCCTCCTCGGCTCTGTCTCGTTTCCTTTATGTCGGCCACAATTTCATTCAGCTTTTTGTTAACATCTTCTGTGGGGCTCACTAAATCTCTCTTCATATTATTACATGTATTGTGATTATCACGGAGGTTGCTCAGTTGCTCCTTAATGCCTGAGCGGGTGGCTAGGATCTCTTTATGAACAGTCCTGATGTGAGCGAGCAGGCTGTCCGTCACCATGCGGTCGCCCTGTGCATCTTCATTGACTTATCCCAATATGTACTCTCACCTTCTTCTTGTGTCTGGGTTGCTTTGCTGTAAGCTTTCAGTGTTTTCCCCCTTGTCATCATATATTAGCAGCTGTAATGAAGGGGATTTAGCAGACCGTTCTGGGAGCGCTTGTTCAACACATCCGTTCACCTCGTCACCCTGACCTGAAGCCTCTATTTTGTCTTCTACATCCATGATGGTTAAATGTGACCCAATTGTTGTTGTACAGACTGAAGTACGACCAGTGCTACTAGTAGTCAACTCAGGTCAGTTTGATCTGTACGGCACCAAATCCCAACCAAAGTTCTCTCCTGACTCTGTCCAAGTAGAGCAGGTCCAGCACCTCCCTCCCTCAATGAACCTCCACCCAACAATTCTCCATCAGCAAGCACATCCTGCAACAGCAGCCACCAGAACCTTCCTTTACCAGCAGGAAGGTGGAGCAGATCCAGGATCAGTGGGGACGGAGAGAGAGAAGGAGAGCAGGACAGAGACAAAGACAGAGAATGGAGGAAGAGAGAGAGACAGACGGAGAGAGAGGGACAGAGATAAAGAGAGAGAGAAAGGAGGAGAGACTGATGGACAGAGATAAAGACAGAATGGAGGAAGACAGAGAGACAGAAGGAAAGAGAGGGACAGAGATAAAGAGAGAGAGAAAGGAGGAGAGACTGATGGACAGAGACAAAGACAGAGAATGGAGGAAGACAGAGAGACAGAAGGAGAGAGAGGGACAGAGATAAAGAAAGAGAGAAAGGAGGAGAGACTGATGGACAGAGACAAAGACAGAGAATGGAGGAAGACAGAGAGACAGAAGGAAAGAGAGGGACAGAGATAAAGAGAGAGAGAAAGGAGGAGAGACTGATGGACAGAGACAAAGACAGAGAATGGAGGAAGACAGAGAGACAGATGGAGAGAGAGGGACAGAGATAAAGAGAGAGAGAAAGGAGGAGAGACTGATGGACAGAGACAAAGACAGAGAATGGAGGAAGACAGAGAGACAGAAGGAAAGAGAGGGACAGAGATAAAGAGAGAGAGAAAGGAGGAGAGACTGATGGACAGAGACAAAGACAGAATGGAGGAAGACAGAGAGACAGAAGGAAAGAGAGGGACAGAGATAAAGAGGGAGAGAAAGGAGGAGAGACTGATGGACAGAAGGGGACGTGAGCAGGTGGAGCTACGGGTGGCAGCTGGAGCCTCTTCAGGTCTGGAGCCTCCTCCAGCAGCACCAGGATCTGGGATGAGGGGAGAAGAAGAGGAGTTAGGAACACGTAGCCAGGATGTGTCTGATCTTTGCGATGTTACGTAGATGGAAGAAGGCGTCCTGGAGGTTTGTTGAATGTGGGAGTTAAAGGGTCCTGGTCAAAGAGAACTCCTAGGTTCCTACGGTGGTGCTGGGGGCCAGGGTGGTGCCATCCAGGGTACCTGTCTCATCAGATCAGGTGGTCCTCAGGTGTTTGGGCCCAGCACAAGAACTTCAGTTTATCAGAGTTTAATAAAGGAAATGATGGTCCTCCATGTTTTTCTGTCCTTCAGACAGGCCTCTAGTTTAGTCAGCTGGTTTGTTCCATGTGGATCATTGATGAGTTCAGCTGAGTGTCGTCTGCATAGCAGTGACATAACATGCACCAGTTTAATGAATACATATAAAGATGAATGTCAAGTAAATATTATACTAAACCAAGTTGAGAACAGCTGATAGTACTACAATACTCATACAACTGCATAGTATTCAGTCAGATGTGGTTAAATAGTTACATACTGATGTTCATAACTCTGACGCCCTTTTCTTGTGGGTTTGTCACATGTATTGTGATTATTCAGCTGGCTACCAGCATGTGCTTGCTGTGACCCATCAGTGGGGGAAGTTATTAGCAAGTAATCCCAATGAAGATGTGTGTCAGCAGGAGGCTGAGTACCTGCATGACATCCTCATCCCATGAGGGCAAGGAGGGAATTCAGACTCAGAAACCAACACGAACTTGTGGCCCAGTACTCCCTCCACAGAGGCCAGACCACAGGATGGATCAGCCGGCTGTGACCCTACGCAGCCTCATGGGGGCGCCATTCCCCCATAGGAACCAGGTCACTGATCTTGGGGAACTAAAGGCCGCAGCATGAAAGACTTTTCTGAAAAAGCGACATCAACAACTTTATTAACTATTGTGACCTACCTGAGCAACAAAATTCACACATCCTGGATACTCGATTTAACCTGAACCTTAAAGACAAGAACACACCCATGAGGGTGAGGGACTGCACAGTTATCACAGTTATAACTGTGTGTGTGTGTGTGTGTATGCGTGTGTGCGTGCGTGTGAGTGCTCTGTATTGATTGACACAGACAGACTCCAGCAGCTGAGTCCCACATCATGGATACAGCACAAAGGTTATTGCTATTAATACACATGAACACACACATACACACACACTCTGTGTGACACATCTGATTTTGTGCGATTGTCAACACTTTTGATCTGTGACCCTGTGTGACACTTCAGTCCCTGATCTAACTGTTTCAATTAACTAGCAAACATCTTCATACAAAGAGTTAACATTTGTGTCGTGTTCAACTGTCTCAGGAGCAACAGGACACCCACGTGACAGAACCTCCCCCTAACTCTCAGTGTGTGTGTGTGTGTGTGTGTGTTTTAAGACAGAAGGTGTGTGAAGCTCTGGGACGAGAGGCTCTGGTGGATTGGATGGTGGTAGCAGCACTTGTATTTTTGCTGATGCAGCACATTTGTGGACAGTGACACTCAGGAGACACATGGAAACCTGCAGCTTGAGGTCAGAAGACACAGGAGAACCTCAGCTTCCTGCAGCTGCACCAAGAGCTCCATGAGCAGGGAAGGACAGAGGCAACTCAGCTAACCTGGAGCTCACCCAGGGGACTGGACCGGCCTGGACGCTTCTGCTGGGATTCAGGAATCTCAGGGTTGGATTTCATGGTGCTCAGATGTCAGGAGTCTGTGGAAGGAAAGAAGCCAGCTGTCATTTCATTCATGGTTGCAGCAGCGGAGTTTAACCCCTCAGCCAAGAACTTTGGATCATATCTTTATTAATTTCATTTTGTTTGCATTGACTCCCACCATTTCTGCTGTGGCGTTGTGCATGTGAACTGTGTCTTAAACATTCTATCAGATGTTAACTTGTTCCCACATCCAACAGTCAGTCATTTGTCCAGGATTCTCTCGACAGGACTCAAGTCTCATCACATGAAGCAGTGCTGGCAGGTCTGAAGTGGATCATCTGTACTAATATCCAGCAAAACTCCATTTTACTCACTACTATAATTAGTCTGGGCCCAGATGATCCTCAACACAGTGCTGGTGGTCCTGACGGACCTGGCCGCCAGATTCTTGGGCAACACTTTATTCCGACAGCACTTCCACCTTCTGCTGTCTGCCATGGTGGTGTTTGGCCCTGCCCTGAGCCTCTGGGTCTCCCAGCACAGCGTCTTTGCCAGGAGAAGCCACTTCCTCTACAGGTGAGCCTGTATCTGGTGTACTTCTTCACCTGCACAAGCCTACATGTCCAGCCTGGTGCTGCACCGATCCATGGTGGTCACAGAAAACAGAAAAAGCTTTTACTGATGTGTCTTGAACACCCTTGAGGTAGCACTCAGCCTCAAACCAGTGCATTATCTGACATACTGGTCTCAGTAAGGAGGTAAAACTGGTGCCCTACATCATATATGGACCCCAAAATAGTAATTCATTTTATAGTCATTGTGAACTTTGACAAAAGCCTGTTAGCAGGAGTGTCACTCTTGGAAACTTGGCCATTTCTGAGGGGTCCAAAGGCCGTAGGGACCTGGCGGGCCCAGCTCAGCCTCCAACCTGACCCCCCCAACCAGGTCTGACCCTGCTTGGGTGGTTCAGAGGAGTCAAGTGCACAGTGGATGATAAACTGTAATGTAATTACTGTGTTCCATACATTTAGTTGAAGTACTTCTAAAACTCTGGATTCATCATTCAGAGGACTCATTAGCTGTCAGCCATCGTGCAGCACCGCAGCTGACGAGAAGAACCAGCAGGCAGCAACAAAACTCACATAAATACCCCAAGTTGTGTGATTCAGCACAGTAACACACTTCATCTCCCTTCTTGACGCTGTGACCGATGAATCACTTTCCTGCTCCTCATTCATTGTCACTATCCTCTAACAAGGTAAATAAACATGAGTAGAACTTCATGTAAAGTGGCTGAAGGACCTAAATGGAAGTAGACGTTGCCAAAACTGCACTACCACATGACTGTGCAGACGGAGAACATTCATGGGTTCATTTGTCAAGATGCTGCTGTGGCTTGTAACATGCAGCTTGGCAGGCTGATTTTGAGAGTGACCAGGATCAGTGGGGACGGAGAGAGAGAGCAGGAGAGTAGGACAGAGACAAAGACAGAGAATGGATGAAGACAGAGAGATAGAAGGAAACAGAGGGACAGACATAAAGAGGGAGAGAAAGGAGGAGAGACTGATGGACAGAGAAAAAGACAGAGAATGGAGGAAGACAGAGAGACAGAAGGAAAGAGGGGGACAGAGATAAAGAGAGAGAGAACGGAGGAGAGACTGATGGACAGAGACAAAGACAGAGAATGGAGGAAGACAGAGAGACAGAAGGAAAGAGAGGGACAGAGATAAAGAGAGAGAGAAAGGAGGAGGGACTGATGGACAGAGACAAAGACAGAGAATGGAGGAAGACAAAGAGAGAAGGAAAGAGAGGGACAGACAGAAAGAGGGAGAGAAAGGAGGAGAGACTGATGGACAGAGACAGAAGGAAAGAGAATGGAGGAAGACAGAGAGACAGAAGGAAAGCGAGGAACAGAGATAAAGAGAGAGAGAAAGGAAGAGAGACTGATGGACAGACAGGGATGTGAGCAGGTGGAGCTACGGGTGGCAGCTGGAGCCTCTTCAGGTCTGGAGCCTCCTCCAGCAGCACCAGGATCTGGGGTGAGGGAAGAAGAAGAGGAGTTACAAACACGTATGAGGACAGGAGGAGGAGAGAGAAGCCCAGTGCATCATGGGAGATCCCAGCAGTCTGAGCCTATTGCAGCAGATCTAAGGGCCAGCCTAAGCAGTCCTGACTATAAGCCTGATCAACAAGGAGGTCTTTAGTCTGCTCTTAAAGGTAGAGAGGGGGTCTGGGTCCTGGACTGAAACTGGGAGACAGTTCCACAGGAGGGGAGCCTGATAGCTGAAGGCTCTGGCTCCATTCTACTGTTAGAACTCTAGGAACCAGCAGGAACCCTGCATCCTGGGAGTGAAGGGTTCTAGCTGGATCATAGGGGACTAGGAGCTCTGTCAGCGATGAAGGAGCCTGACTTTTGAGGACTTTGATGGTAGAAGAAGAATTTTAAATTCTGTTCTGAATCTGACAGGGAGCCATGCAGAGAAGCAGTCCAGGAGAGACCTGGTCTGTGCTACCAGTTCTAGTCAACACGCGGCAGCAGCGTTCTGGACCAGCTGGAGAGTCTTTAGGGACTTATTAGTCCAGCCTGGTAGGAGGGAGGTGCCGTAATCCAGCCTGGAAGTGACAAAAGCAGGGACTAGTTTTTCTGCATCTTCTTGAGCCAGGATGTGTCTGATCTTAGCGATGTTACGTAGATGGAAGAAGGCGTCCTGGAGATTTGTTGAATATGGGAGTTAAAGGGTCCTGGTCAAAGAGAACTCCTAGGTTCCTTACGGTGGTGCTGGGGGCCAGGGTGGTGCCATCCAGGGTACCTGTCTCATCAGGTCAGGTGGTCCTCAGGTGTTTGGGCCCAGCACAAGAACTTCAGTTTATCAGAGTTTAATAAAGGAAATGATGGGTCCTCCATGTTTTTCTGTCCTTCAGACTTGCCTCCAGTTTAGTCAGCTGGTTTGTTCCATGTGGATCATTGATGAGTTCAGCTGAGTGTCGTCTGCATAGCAGTGAACATTAATGGAGTGTTTCCTGATCATGTGACCTAGAGGAAGCAGGTACAGCGTGAAGAGGACTGGTCCAAACACAGACCCTTGCGGGACACCAGAATTGACTGTAGTGGTCTCAGAGGAACCATCATTACCTAGTACCAACTGAGATGGACCTAGTAAATATGACCTAAAGCTGCAGCTGCAGGCAGCTTAGCTTGTGACAGTCCAAGTGACCCCAGGGAAGTAGTTCTCTAGTCCAGCAGTGGTAGATGTTTGTCTGGGCTACATCAAAGTCTTCACTGTTGGTAGGGGTGTGGAGTTGGGGCCACGATGGTCCGTTCAGCGGGGGGCTTTAGCTCATCTACTTCCATGACTTTTAAATAGTAATCCACCAGCAGAGAACTGGTTCCTTTCAAAGTCCACCACTTCCTCCATGGGCAACTCTGGTGCTTCTGTAGGGTTGAGGGCTTGTCTGGGTAGGGTGGAGGAGGCAGGTCTGGGAGCAGGCGTAGCAGGCCTCGGAGGAGGTGGAGCTCTGGTTCATTAGCTAGTTGAAGGGAAATGCTTGGCATGGAAACATCTTTAGTGCCAGCTAGCGATGATGCTTGACCAGGACCAGGCTGTTGAACTAGGGCCCAGATATCTCTTGGGGAGCGCATGATGCTGTGTCAACTGCTATGAGGGTGGGAGGACCTTTGACAAGTAAAGCCCATCAGCCAACACCATCTTTACTGGATGGGGGCATCATGACCTTTGACTATCTGGCCTCAAATCATCGGTTCCTTGTGTGTGCTGATGTCTGGCGTAGATCACGGTTGTAGCTCATAGCTCTCCTCAACCACTCTGTCTAAGATGGCGTGATGCTGTGAGAATGTCATCCATCACATTAAAGCTCCTCCAGCACAAGATCCATGAATTGCACACTTGAGACCAAAGGGAATCTTGTTTGTCTGAAGGAAACCTGACCTGGCATCCAGGACTTAGAAGACTTCGGCACCAACTCCTCCATCAGGTGGTGCTCTCCTCTCATGTGCACTTCGAGCTATGCAGATTCTTATCTCACCATAAGGAACTGCAGCAAATGTTGAACTCAGCCTCTCTGCTGGCTGGTTGATGGTGGCGTAACATCCTCATCCATCTCGTGTCTCTCCACTGTTGTGTCCCTGAGAGCCACTGGCTGGTGTCAGACAGGGAGAACAACATCTTTTCAAACTGACAGAGTCCCACTGGTGTGCAACAGTTCTGGAACACCATCCAGTCCAGCGGGCACTTTGTTCACAGCACGTCCCAGTAAGTCGAGACAGACAGACAGTCCTGGGCTGCGGCACCAGGACAACGTTTTTGGCGAGGGTGTGGATCTCCATCAGAGCACTTCAGCTCTCCTGAGTTGCTGCGAGGGATCCATCCTGAACTTGAAGGGCCAGAATGCCATCACGTTCATTCGTGTGTCAGGTTTATGTGGAGACTGTAATAACTTGGTGGAACTTGACTTTCACTGTGTGTGTGTGTGTGTGTGTGTGTGTGTGTGTGTGTGTGTGTGTGTGTGTGTGTGTGTGTGTGTGTGTGTGTGCGTGTGTGTGTGTGTTTCTGTCTTCGGTAGATAGTGGGAGTAGAATCACTTGTTCCAAAACTTTTCTCCTAAATCACAAGCTCAGGTGAAACTGACTCAGGAATTTTGGGGAACCATTCACCACTGGAAATAAAATCTTATTTGGTGACAAGAGGGTACAGTGAAGACAAGGTGGACAAGCAGGGACAAGGGGGTACAACAGGGGATGGGGGGACAAGGGCAGATGAGGGGCGGAGGGGGGATGAGTCCCTTTCATTTATGTCGTTTGGAGTAAATCAACAGTCGCAGATGTTCAAGCACATAATTGCACAAAATGAAAAACAAACTTTCTCTAATTCCTCTTTTTCTGTTTTGTGCATAAATTTGGACACATAAGGAAGATAAACTGCAGATTAAAAGTTATCAAAATAATTAATATAACCCAAAAAATGCAAAAGTTATTGACTGAATGATGTTACTTCAGGGAGAGCTGAGGGCCTTTGCCTGACAAACATTGCTGCTACTAGCTATCCTTTTCTCTAACAAGTGCTACATTTTAGACTATGAGGGATTTGAGACTGTGTCCTGGTCCTGCACGTCACCTGAATCAGTGCAGCTACTGAAAGTCCACAAGTTTTCATTTCAAGTCCTTCGCAAAGTTATCAAAGCTGTTGGTCAGCACTTGCTGCCTTTGATCAGATGTTGCTAGCTAACATGCTCAGTGTCTTGGAAGGATAATCCTGTAAAATAGCAAATGGACTAGATTTAAAGCTCCTCTCTACCTTAAAAGACAAAACATTGCAGTGTTCACACTCTCTCTCTCTCTCTCTCTCACACACACACACATATCCTTGGGGTATCGTACTGTTTTGAACTTCTCTGGTTTAGGTAGACCTTGCATCTAGGTGCCTGGCTCTGGGCCATCAGTGTTGCAGAGTCAGAATGTCTTCAGGGTGTGAAGCCAAACAGCATCTCTAACACATATGTGGCACGAACACTGTGGTGGCACCCTTCGTTGAATTGTATTGTTGTGTTCTGTACTAAAAGATGATGGAAATCTTCTTCCTCCAGGATGTTTTTGCGCTCTGGTTGGGGCTGGACCTGCATCTTCATTGGCTCCTTCGTCTTCCTTCTCTCTTTCTCCATCCGCCGCTCCCTCTCTCTCTCCCTCCGTCACCTCTCCCGGCTCGGTGTTGCTGGCGGACTGTGGCT
The DNA here is from genome assembly GCF_037954235.1 of Aulostomus chinensis. Taxonomy (NCBI): domain Eukaryota; kingdom Metazoa; phylum Chordata; class Actinopteri; order Syngnathiformes; family Aulostomidae; genus Aulostomus; species Aulostomus chinensis. Next base: position 10,824,900 of record NC_141324.1, on the reverse strand, counting down.
TGGTTTCTGCAAACTCCTGGACCTTCTGGAGAATGCCACGGGAAGCTGCTATGAGCCTCTCACGTCCAGCCCAGATGTCGCCAGTGGCCAGCCCCTCTTGGTGTTACGGGAAGGGGAGAGCAAGTCCGACTGCCTGAAGGCAGGGATGCTGTGGAGAGGATATGAAGTTTCAGAAGATGTGTTCCTCCTCTGTCTCTGCTGCCTGCTGCTTGCAGAGGAAATGGCCGTGTTTGGTCCCTACCTGAGCCTCGGTGGCCTTTCTGGCGCCCCTCTGAGGATCCTGTTCCTGTTCTGTGTTCTCCTGCTCAGCCTCTGGCTCTTCCTGCTACTCTGTCTCCTGGCCTTCTTCCCTCAGTTCCCCACCCAGCTGCTGGGAGGCGCCCTGGGCTGTTTGAGCTGGAGAGGACTGTACCAGGGATGGTACCGTCTGGGTCCATGTTGGTACTGCCCTGGGAGACCGGGACTAGGACTACTAAACATCAAAACTGAGGCAGAGGACTAAGTGACATGTAGCTCCTGGAAGGAAAACTAAAACACTGTCCTTTTAACCCTGCAGCAGCTGTTGCTCCACATCAGTTATGGGATGAGGGCTGAAGCATCTGGTTCTCTGTGCCTCTTGTAACACGCCTCTTATCAGTTGTTCAAATGAAGCTGCAAAGAATTCTGGTCCTTCATTTCAGTCTCCTTTGAAACGAACACCTACTGAATGAAGTGGGTATTTTTACATGTGACCAGCTAGTTATGGCCGGTTAATAACGCACTGTATAAGCGATCAATAACCAGGTGATGAGAAACGATTCCAGATTTGTTTCCCTGTCAGTGAATTCCCAGTTTCTCCTCTAGTGCTCAGACATGTGCTGTACATTGTTTTCAGAAACTGCAAATACAGAAGTTAACATGCTCCTTGTGAAGTTTCATTAGCTGTCAAAAAAATGCTGGTTAGCCTCACTAGCAGCAAGGCTTTGGGGGGGGCTTGCTTTCGTGAAAGATCTGACGGGTCTGTGTATGGTAAATGGTAAATGGACTCAATTTTATAGAGCGCTTTTCTACCTTAGCGGTACTCAAAGCGCTTTACAGTGTCATCTCATTCACCCGTTCACTCACACACTGATGGTGGAGGCTGCCATGCAAGGCGCCAACCTGCTCATCAGGAGCAATTATGGGTTCAGTATCTTGCTCAAGGACACTTTGACATGGTCACCGGGGTCGAGGATCGAACCAGCGACCCTTCGGTTGCTAGACGGCCACTCTACCCCTGAGCCATGCCGCCCAAGGCTGATCCCAGTCAACAGGGGCGGGACTGATACAGCAACAGCTCATGTTTCAACAGGGATCCGCCTCACTGGTCAGATCAGCCAATCAGCAGCAGGCCTGCAGAGGACGGGCCAGCTACATTATTCTCCACCGGATCCAGTGCACGTCCAGAGTTTCAGTTTCCATCAGCCTGAGAGAAGCTGCCTGGTTCCTGTCCTCCCACACAGGCTTCCATCAGCTGATGCACCAACACTAACAGCTTGTGACCATGGGGGTCAGTCAGAAACAGGACAGGGGAGCAGCGCTGGCCCTGCCCTGACTCCAATCATGGAGCAAGGCCCTGCACGCAGACCACTCCAGCAGAACTGCCCAGAGACAGGGGCCCCTGAACACATACATGTAAAAGACACACACATTGGCATGCTGTCAAGTGGGTCCCACAGCACTGGTGGGCTACCGGCACCCTTAGGTCTTCTGGGATGAACTTGTTTTTGGGTTGCTTCCATGTAATCCACGTGCTGTCAACAGAATCAAATTGTTTCTTTACTTTCTTGTTCCACAAATCCTGTTTCACTCACTCTAAATGAAAGCATGAGTGAATGAATACTTGAATTAATGCTCTGCAGCACCAGACCAACTCCAGAGGTGCTTAACCAGACATGTGTTTCACAAGGGGAGAACATGCCAGGTCCCATGGATTCAGCATCTCTACTCCTGAAGTGAAAGGTGAGGTGCTGGCGAGCATACAGGGCCAACTTTATTAGAATGAAGACAAAGAGACAACAATCTTCTTCCTGTTTTATTGATAAAGCATCTCCAGAAAGATCGATAGAAAATATCAATCACACGTCAGCAGTGAATAAATGCTGCCTGGACAAAGATCAGGTCTGTATCGTTGTTATATACAGATGTACTCACAAGCTGCTTAGTGACCTTTTCAATTCTCCTGCTCTGATAACTTCTCCTTAAATACAAAATAAAGACAGAAGAGGAAATTCCTTCATTAAAACAAATAAATGACAGGTTGTAACTGCGTGTACACAGTAACACAACAAGTACCATCCCAGGCTGAGATGAAGTACATGGCCAATGCCAACTGGCCCATTCGGAATCACTATTAAAGTAACGTGACATTAGGGTGTGTATGAATTAGCTGCATAGTACTGAGACACACCTGGTGTGAGGTGGATTCCGGACTAGCTGGTGAGACCTGCTGGACATTACCCACAATGCCTTTCATCGCTACCGACTGCAGTTGGACCTTTAATTTAAGGAGGACAATTACGTTACTTGGTGTTTTGAAGGTTCCAGAGTCTGCAGAGATCCACCACGCTTGCCAGGTCGACAGGATAAAAGCCTTCTGACAGTTAAGCCATGGTGATGCTCTTATTCTAAAGATGTAACTGATATGGCCCGTGGCCAGCAGGTGCCGGGCAGAGGGAAACAGTTAGGAATGGATCCAGTGGAGGCAGTGTTGATGTGTAGCAGGCAGTGGTCAGCGGGGGGTTGTGAGCAGACACATGCATCCACGTCCTCCTGTTGTGTCACAGCCATTTTCACTTAGCCAACCTGCCAGCGTGACCATTCCAACACAGATTCACCAAAACGCCACAACAGTGACCGTGACAAGGGCGTGTTCAGAGAGGTGGCTGCAGCTACTGTGGGTTTCCAGGAGTTCAGAGAGGACCACAGAGCAACATCACACTTGACATTCAGAGAGGAGCCAAACATCTGTATGTCTGTGCTCACAGCTGGACACCGACAAGGAACAAGTTCATGGGAGACTATTGAACATATGAACCATTAAGAACATTTAGAGTTTAGGGAGGAGTCAGACAGGTCGAGGGTATCAGGAGAGTGGCGGGATGGGCGACTCAACGGAGTCTAGCGGCTCCCAGTGACAGCTCATCATGGCGTCGTAGAGTTCCTCGCTGCGCTGCATAAAATCTTTGTTCCACTGGTCCACGTCACATTCTGGGATGGGCTCTGTAAAACACCAGCAAGTCACATGACCAATGGACAAAACCCCATGTGGCAAGTTATGGACAAAGATGCCTTGTGATAACTCCTAAAAGAACTGATGTTGCACCATTAGGGGAGCTAAATGAACCAGTGCCGCTGATATTTGGAGCTCAGTATACAAGGAGCCGTTACCTTCTACGTTGTCCTCGTCCGCGTCCTCCGTCTCCTCCTGACTCGGCTGCAGAAAGACAGATGAAGGGACAAGATGGGACAGGACATGGATCATTCGACACTCCATGCACATGTGACGCGACTTCCTGCCCACTAACAGGTCTTCCTAGGGTCACGATGCTCTCGGTAGGGTTGCTGTTACCGTGCGACTCTGCTCACGATTTACACGTTTGAAGCCTCCACATCAGCAGGACTGCAGGGATCCCGTCGACGTTTCTGTTCGTGTCTTTTCCAATATAATATATTTCTAAACACCTCGAGAGACTGTCTCTAAATGAACGCAGAATCTCCGAGGAGGCAGACAACTCTAACGCCATATTACGGGCTGTGATGTCATCACTCCAAGCTTCTGGTCAGTGACAACAGAGACAGGAACAAAGTCTCAAACCTCATTTCCTGTTCACTGGCGGTGAAACTGAAGTTAAAGCTCAATAGACAAACTTTACGAACCACTGACTGGAGACTGACAATTTAAAAATGATACTCCATCAAACTTCAACAACTAACAAGTGGCTGTCTGGAGGTTGTTCACAGGGCGGCGAGTGCCACCAGCTGGTCACGCTGTTGGTCGCGTGGAGTGATGGATTTGATTTGTGGATAACACGACATAGCAGTACTTGGAAATGTACCTTCCCCTGCTGTAGCTCTTGGTGCAAAGCTTCCTGGTGTCAAACACGACCTGGACCACTCGACTGAACATGGTGGTCCTTCACTCAAGTGTCACTGACCTCTACAGCTCCTGGCAGGTCTGTGGACATGGGGGGCATCCCCATGGGTGGTGGCGGCATCATGTGGCCTGGTGGCGGGTATCCGTATGTGCCATAGTTGTAGTTGTAGCCACTGTTGTATCCACTGTTATAGGCGCTGTTGTAGCCACTGTTGTAGCCACTGTACTGGTCGTAACCCCCCCACTGGGAGTAGTAACCCTGACCTCCACTGTTATTGCTGCCATAGTAGCTGGACTGGGACTGGTTGTAGCTGCTGTGGTAGTTCTGTCCCTGGCCCCCATGGTAGCTGCTCATCTTCTGGCTGCCGAAGAGATGAAACAGAGATGGATTTAAGATGAATTTGGAATACAAGAATGTCCCTCAGCGATAGAACTGGCCTTCAAGTTTGAAATGTCAATATCTTTACCAAAAAATTCATGTTTTCCCTTTTATAAACACTCACACCTGAACGTTCAGCTTAAAGGAACTTGGATCCGCCGTGTTTTGTGTATCTATGCGTTAGTCTGGTGGATGTGTTGGCAAGCAGGACATGTGGTGCTAGCTGACACTCACGTCAGTCAGGTGGCGTGATGATGAGTGCCATCTTACCTCTTTGCGACGGCAATACTGAGGCGGAGGGGCTTTCCCCCCAGCATAGTGCCCTGGCACTCCTCGATGGCTTTCTTCTGCTCGCTCTCCTCGCCAAACTTGACGAAGCCATAGCCTCTGTAGGTCAAACCACAGTCAGACCTCTTCTCCCCTCAACCACACACTCCATACTTGCCATTTAAAAGCCACTTATCAATGAGAAACAGAATATAATGGGTATTATTATGGTAGAACTGAAACTTGTTGTTTTACTTTTAACATGAGGTAGCATCACTTGAATTGTGAGTTGCTCTTGCTTAGCCTATATGGGGAAAACAATAGTTTTAGCATAAGATGGCAAGAAAACAGTTCTTCAGCCTTCTGTGGAAAATAAATGAAAAAGTACTGAAGGTCAAGGTCCACTGTACTATTATTCAAATATTCATTACACAACAAAAAACATCTTTACACATCAACAGCTTTAATACGGTACTATGTATTTCTTACAGTGCTACTCAAACCAGTATAATATACACAAGCCATGAAAGAGATGAAACTCATTACTTCAATGTAGAGACCAAGTCATTATCCACCACTGAACAGAATACATGCAGTACTCAATCCATCCAGCTGATGTACCTCGAGTATCCATACTGGTCAGTGACCACTTTGGCTCCCTTGCAAGAGGGGTACTTCTTAAAAACTTGGTGCAGCTGGTAGTCATCCACCTCAGAGGCCAGGTCGCCCACAAACACGGAGAACTCTGGCCTGAAGTGAAAAAAGAACTGTGATCAGGGATTCTAACAGTCAGTGGGTTGACATGCTGATAGAGGAAATAGTTAGTCCCACTAGAACGGCACTTCAAGAATACATGTTAATACTTTAATTCTACGTCACAATTTAGGATGAACATGCTCAAACCTCAAAAGGCTCCAAACTGGCCTTAACACCTCCCTGAGCTCAGCCACCATGATTTCAAAATCAAGCCATTAATGTGTCATGTTGCATTTTGCCTGGTGTTGTGAATGAGAACCAAACTCCATCCCAGTCACTGGTGTGCTCACAGAGAGGGTGGCAGTGGTGCTTCTCATTACTTCTGTGGAGGCAGGTCAGAACGGGTTCATACTGGGCAGAGTGGGGTTGTACTGGGCAGCTTAACTGTGTTATGCTATAACGTGCTAATAGTGATGCTCATTGTCCTTATTCGAGAGAAAATTCTTCTCCTGCTGCCATCAGCTGACAACATGGCACCTAGAACCCAGAACCTTAGAGGCTGCTGGAGAACCAGACACACACTTGGACAGTTTTTCTCCCATCAGCCTTCATGAGCTCAGTTCAATAATGTCCTCCTCTAAACCTCCACCTGTCTCCTAGACCCCATCCCAACTAAGCTGCTCCAAGACTCTCCCCCCTTGTTAGCCCCTCCCTCTTAGATATGATCAATGTGGCGCTGGTATCTGGTTCCGTCCCTCAGTCCTTTAAAGTAAAGTAGCAGGAATTAAACCCTCCTCAAAAACAAGCCTGGATCCAGAAGTTCTACCAGCGACAGACCAACATCACATCTTCCTTTTCTCTCCAAGGTTCTGGAGAAAGCAGTTGCTAAACAGCTCTGTGACTTCTCCACAGCAACAGCTGATTGGAGGATTCAGTCAGGTTCCAGGTTCATCCTAGCACAGAAACAGAACTAGTCAAAGGTACCAGTGACCTCCTACTGGTTCCAGGTGAGGGACTGGTCTCTGTGCTGGTCTGATTAGATCTCAGTGCAGCTTTGATACCATTGACCACCATATCCTTCTACAGAGACTGGAACCTGTCACTGGTGTTAAAGGAACCACACTAAACTGGTTCAGATCATATTTACTAGGTCGTCTCAGTTGGTACTAGTTAATGATGGTTCCTCTGAGACCACTACAGTCAATTCTGGTGTTCTTCAAGGGTCTGTGCTTGGACCAGTCCTCTTCACCCTGTACCTGCTTCCTCAGGTCACATGATCAGGAAACATTCCATTAATGTTCACTGCTATGCAGACGACACACAGCTGAACTCATCAATGATCCACATGGAACAAACCAGCTGACTAAACTGGAGGCCTGTCTGAAGGACAGGAGAACATGGAGGACCATCATTTCCTTTATTAAACTCTGATAAACTGAAGTTCTTGTGTTGGGCCCAAACACCTGAGGACCACCTGATCTGATGAGACAGGTACCCTGGATGGCACCACCCTGGCCCCCAGCACCACCGTAAGGAACCTAGGAGTTCTCTTTGACCGGGACCCTTTAATTCCCACATTCAACAAACCTCCAGGACGCCTTCTTCCATCTACGTAACATCGCTAAGATCAGACACATCCTGGCTCAAGAAGATGCAGAAAAACTAGTCCCTGCTTTTGTCACTTCCAGGCTGGATTACTGCACCTCCCTCCTACCAGGCTGGACTAATAAGTCCCTCAAGACTCTCCAGCTGGTCCAGAACACTGCTGCCGCGTGTTGACTAGAACTGGTAGCAGAGACCAGGTCTCTCCTGGACTGGCTTCTCTGCATGGCTCCCTGTCAGATTCAGAACAGAATTTAAAATTCTTCTTCTACCATCAAAGTCCTCAACAGTCAGGTTCCTTCATCCCTGACAGAGCTCCTAGTCCCCTATGATCCAGCTAGAACCCTTCACTCCCAGGATGCAGGGTTCCTGCTGGTTCCTAGAGTTCTAACAGTAGAATGGAGCCAGAGCCTTCAGCTATCAGGCTCCCCTCCTGTGGAACCGTCTCCCAGTTTCAGTCCAGGACCCAGACCCCCTCTCTATGTTTAAGAGCAGACTTAAGACCTCCTTGTTGATCAGGCTTATAGTCAGGACTGCTTAGGCTGGCCCTTAGATCTGCTGCTATAGGCTCAGACTGCTGGGATCTCCCATGATGCACTGGGCTTCTCTCTCCTCCTCCTGTCCTCATATGTGTTACTAACTCCTCTTCTTCTCCCCTCATCCCAGATCCTGGTGCTGCTGGAGGAGGCTCCAGACCTGAAGAGGCTCAAGCTGCCACCCGTAGCTCCACCTGCTCACGTCCCCGTCTGTCCAACAGTCTCTCCTCATTTCTCTCTCTCTTTATCTGTCCCTCTCTTTCCTTCTGTCTCTGTCTTCCTCCATTCTGTCTTTGTCTCTGTCCATCAGTCTCTCCTCCTTTCTCTCTCTCTTTATCTCTGTCCCTCCCTTTCCTTCTGTCTCTCTGTCTTCCTCCATTCTCTGTCTTTGTCTCTGTCCTGCTCTCCTGCTCTCTCTCTGTCCCCACTGATCCTAGATCTGCTCCACCTTCCTGCTGGTAAAGGAAGGTTCTGGTGGCTGCTGTTGCAGGATGTGCTTGCTGATGGAGAATTGTTGGGTGGAGGTTCATTGAAGGAGGGAGGTGCTGGACCTGCTCTACTTGGAAAGAGTCAGGAGAGAACTTTGGTTGGGATTCGGTGCCGTACAAATAAAACTGACTTGACTCATGTGAGAGGTCATTCTTCTGGTGTCTACTGCTGCGCTCCATTTCAAGTGAGGGTGGATATTTCCAACCTCTGATCTACGTTGGTTCCGTTGCACTTGCTCAGGAAAAACGGACGTCCTCAGGAAACTTAGCTTTGTTTGGCTGGGGTCAAACTTCAAAGGTGTGCAAACAGAACCAATGTAAGCTACCACAGCAGCAGAATGTAGGAGAACAGTGCATGCTTTTAGTTCGCTCATTCAATTGAAAAATCAGAGTTCATTTTTTGAATTTTTTTCAGTTTTGGAGAATTTTTGTCACCATGGTTACTTGAGCTGCCACCAAATGTGACACACATCCCGACAGAGACACGTGTTCTGGTGTGTGTGTTGTTGGGAATTTCTCAAAGCTGTGGGAGTTACACACTGAAAAAATGAGGCAGAGCAATAACATCGTGCGCTGCGATGATCAGTGTGACAGGCCCATGATTGAATCAAATCAAATGTGCTCTTCAACCCGTTGACTGACATTGGCGCTCTCTATTAGGGCGGAACAACTTAGAAAAAAGGCTGAATTGTGATTATTTTGACTGATAGTGTGACTACAGGGATCTGCACCAAACACAGATGCTTTTTGAGTGTGTAGAATATCACCTGCACCCTGGAAGAATACTGCAATACTTCACTACTATAGCAAATGATGTAATGATCATAATGAGCCTCATTCATCCCTATGACCTGTGGAGGGTTGCATATGAGAGACAAGAAGAGAGAGCCAGCTCTTCATATTCATAGAGAATATTTGAATGTGACTTTTTGCCAATTCTGACCACCTGAGGGTGAAGACAGCGATGGGCAAGAGACAGAGGTGCACAACCTAAAGACATCTGAAAACATGAGTCATAATGGTTTTGGTTTTAGCACCCGAGAGAGAAAGCTGAGCCGGGTACTTCAACACGGATGAAGGCCGGATTGATTTTTAACTGTTTCATGGTAGTTTTTTGCTGTAACAATAACATCTGCAATATCAAAATGAACAGTGAAGCGTCCATTTATGTTTGCTAAAAAATTCTGATGAAGCTTAGATTTGCAAATCAGAATTTCAGTGAGAACTGCGCTAAACATTAATGAATTATTTCTGTGGTTCCCCAACCATTTCCATCAAGTACAACCTCCGAAAACTATGACGCACCAAGTACCACCAAGTTAAAACTACAGTCGCATAGCCACTCCATTCAGCTGAAGACAACTCATGCAGTGGTATGTAAATAAGCACATACAGTACTTCTATGTGCAGTGTTGTTATTCAGTGTATTTACCTGTGGCAGTTTCTATGTATGCTGTTGCTGTGGATGGTGTCAGTCCACTCAGACTATCACTTACATCTTCAATGCTAAAAGAGCCGGCAGTATTTCTCTCCTGTTTATCAGTTGGGGATTAAGAGAAGATAGACAGAGACACCAGGCCTGTTCCTCAGCATGTTCCTGACAAACCAAAGCAGCAGAGATGTTTGATGCAGCCATAATAATCTCTCTCTATGAGCTTTTCTCATGATGAGGTTCTGGTTTCATGATCCACTGTTGAGAACTTCACCACATAGACACACTGGGGCCTTGGCTCTTCCTCAGTCCACCAGACACGTGGAGTCAAAGTCCTCTGTTGTTTGTTGCTAATATTAGCAGCCTTGGTTGCACTGCTGGTAGGCAACGACTACGTAAATATTTCAAGGAAGAATAACTTGTTGTGAATTATAAATTAGTTCATGCATTTACATGCAAAAGTACTTACTCTTTTGATATATTCTTTGTTTTTGAACTCCCCCCATGTACCACTTGAAGGAGCTCGCAAACCGTACCACAGTTTGACAACCTCTGAACTAATTTCCTGTGAGTGTATTCCCCTCCCTGACATAGCTGCAAATACCCTCGACACTGATTTCAACCACTGTGCTAACATGTCAGGGATGATTACGTACAAGCTGATGTTGATGCCAAAGAGAATTTGAGATGTAAATTCATCTCTCGATAAGAAACACAAGACAGGCAGTGTGCAACATGTCTTCAGTGGATTTCACATCCAGCAGTACTCACCCTGCCTCTGGCCGTTTCCCGTATGTGGCATAATTGAGCTTAAACTTTCGGGGCTGCACAGGAGAGAAAACACAGGACACTGAGCAACCTAACAGGTCACAGGCGTGTAGTATAGCACTGATATTGCTGAAATAGAGAATGGAGTTATTATGGTTGTTACTTGGGTTTACATACCTCCTCCACCCAGACCAGCCTTTAGCCCATTCCTCAGTTAGTTCCTACCAGAGACTCTATTCACCAGCTTCAAACAAAGTACATTCATGTACAAGCAGCCTCTCAGCCACCTTCAGCAGCAGTTACAGGCCGGTGGACAGGGGAGCCCAGCAGCTTGGCCACCTCCCTTGGCCAGCAGCATTGCAAATTCATCAGCGAGCAGCTAAAGCTCACGACTGTGTGAACCACTGACACATTTCAAGCTGGCGTGATTTGATTTGATTTCACGTCCCCAGGTAGTCATTGTCACTGCAGCAAATATGAATGTATTCTCAAGTCTTAAACTCTGTGACAGCATTCAAATATTGGTTTCAAATGAGTTCAATGGTGGCAGCAAAAGAAGCAAAGAATCGAACAAATGTGCCACATAAACCAACTATGGATGTCACGATTCTCCAAACCACAAGACCCGATGTTTGGTGGTGGTGGGGGGGGGGGGGGGGGGGGGCGCAGTCGTGCTGAATGAACTACAGCCCTGGCCTGAAAACTAAATAAAACACATTCTTTGCTCTTTTGCTTTCACTTCACCGTACCCACATGTCGAACCACACAGCCGGCACACCGGCCTTTCTCCTGCACTAAGCATTGTTACTGGTCGTCTCTTGACTGTTGGTGACCATGATACACGAAACACAAGATATTGCAAAATTACATGTTTTGATCAGAAAGAAAAGAAACTAAAAATGTTTATGGTGCGACTTTGACTCACATGGAATCATGGGTAAGAACGACAGAGAGGAGAAAATGGGACTTAACATATAGAGGGATCAGAGAGGGGACTTCACATATTAACTTCCCTATACACACACACACATATATATACACACACACATACATACACACGTATATATATATATACACACATACACATATATACACACACATATACACACATATATATACACACACACATATATATATACACACACGTACACATATATACACACATACATATACACATATATGTACACACACACACATATATACACACACACACATATATACGCACACATACATACACACACATATATATATACATATATACAGTATGCACTGTATATACACACACATATTTTTATTTATGTACACACACATTTATATATACACATATACATATATTATACATATACATATATATACACATATATGTATATATACATATATGTGTATATATATGTATATATACATATATATACACATATATGTATATATACATATATGTGTATATATATGTATATATACATATATATACACATATATGTATATATACACATATGTGTGTATATATATGTATATATACATATGTGTCTATATGTATATATACATATAGACACATACAATGGGGGAAATAAGTATTGAACGCATTAACTTTTTTGTCATTACATTTATTTCCAAAGATGCAATTCATGTGACATTTCTGCCAGACACTGGTATTAACTCAAATAATCAACACATGAAAAGAAATCACAACATTCAAATCCATAAAGAATGATTATGTGGAATTATGTGCAATAACACAGGAAAAAAGTATTGAACACACTATCTGAGACTGGTTTAATACTTTGTGGAGAAGCCTTTGTTTGCAATGACAGCTTCCAGACGCTTCTTGTATGTATTAACTAATCGCCCACACTGCTCAGGTGTGATTTTTGCCCATTCCTCCGCACAGATTGTCTTTAAATCTTGAATATTCTTTGGTGCCCTCTGGTGAACCTTTTTCTTTAGTTCTTTCCACAAATGTTCAATTGGATTTAAGTCAGGTGATCGACTGGGCCATTCTAACACATTGATTTTCTTATTTTTAAACCATTCGAGAGTCAACTTTGCCATGTGCTTCGGATCGTTGTCCTGTTGAAAGGTCCGGCCACGTCTCATCTTCATCATCCTGGTGGATGGCAGCAGGTTCATCTCAAGAATTTGCCGGTAGATGTTTCCATTCATTGCTCCTTCAATTATATGAAGTCTGCCAGTACCACGAGATGAGAAACAACCCCATGCCATGATGTTTCCACCACCAAACTTCACTGTTGGTATAGTGTTATTTGGGTGATGTGCAGTGCCATTTCTCCTCCAAACATGGCGTGTAGTATGACAGCCAAAAAGTTCAATTTTGGTCTCGTCTGACCAGACAACATTCTCCCAGTATTCCACAGGCTTATCCAGATGCTGTTTAGCAAACTCTAAACGAGCTTCAACATGCCTTTTTTTGAGGAATGGAGTCTTGCGGGCTGAGTGTCCATAGAGGCCATGGCGGTGGAGTGCATTGCCTATCGTTTTCTCTGTAACACTTGTACCTGCTGCCTCCATGTCTTTCTGGAGCGCTTTCCGGGTGGTCCTTTGAGAACTCTTCTGACCATCTTTCTGACCCCCTGGTCAGAAATCTTGCGAGGAGCTCCTGTGCGTGGCCTGTTGATGATAAGGTGATGCGTCTTCCACTTGCGGATAATAGCCCCAACGGTGCTTACTGGAATACTCAGATGCTTTGAGATAAGTCTGTAACCAGTTCCATTCTGATGATGAGCAACAATCAGGTTGCGAAGGTCTTGAGAGAGCTCCTTGCTTTTGCCCATCATGAGATGTGTCTTGTTTGACTACTTGGTGAAAAAACAACCTGTTTATAGGGCCATCAATTAGCACTAACCCAGCTGATGTTGGTTTGCACTTATAGGAAGTACAAAGACTAATTACTTTCAGATTTGAGATGGTATGGTGCCTTTCCTTGCCAAACTATACAGCTTATATACACCATACATGGTGTGTTCAATACTTTTTTCCTGTGTTATTGCACATAATTCCACATAATCATTCTTTATGGATTTGAATGTTGTGATTTCTTTTCATGTGTTGATTATTTGAGTTAATACCAGTGTCTGGCAGAAATGTCACATGAATTGCATCTTTGGAAATAAATGTAATGACAAAAAAGTTAATGCGTTCAATACTTATTTCCCCCATTGTACATATATACACACGCATATATACATATATATACACACACACACACACACATACATATATACACACACACACACATATACACACATACACATATATATACACACATACACACACACATATACACACATACACACACACACACACATATATACATACATATATATACATATACACACACATATACACTGGAACTGTCACCTTATCGTGGTGGAGGAGTTTGAGTGCTCTAGTGACCCTAGGAGCTATGCTGTGAGGGGCATTCTGCCCCTGGTAGGGTCACCCAAGGCAGACTGGTCCTAGGCGAAGGGCCAGAAAAAGAACGGTTCAACAGACCTCTCATGGAAATAAAAGCAAGGAATTTGTGTACAGAGCCCAGAGGGGCACTGGGGCCCCACCCTGGAGCCAGGCCCGGGGTAGGGGCTCGATGGCGAGCGCCTGGTGGCTGGGCCTTGCCCGAAAAGGAGACATAAATTCCATCCAATTCCTTGTGGACCCACCACCCGTAGTAGGACCCGGTGCATTGGGGCTTGGGCGGCAGTCCAAAGCGGAGGCCTTGGCTGTCTGATCCCCAGGCATGGAAGCTGGCTTTTGGGACATTGAATGTCACCTCTCTTGCGGGGAAGGAGCTGGTGGAAGAGGTTGAGCGTTACCGGCTAGATATAGACAGCCTCACCTCGACATATAGATCCGGGTCCGGAACTCCTTGAGAGGGGTTGGACTCTCTCTTTCGCTGGAGTTGTTCCGGGTGAGAGGTGGAGGGCTGGGGTGGGCTTTTTGATTGCCCCTAGACTCTCTGCCTGTACGTTGGGGTTTACCCCGGTGGACGAAAAGGTTGCTTCCTTAGGAGGCTTAGGGCATGGCTGGCCTGTGGGTCTCCAGAGGCAGCCGACCGGTACCGGCTCTGAAAAGGTTCTGACAAACCGTCCGTCGCCTCAGGGGGGTAGGAGGCAATTTGCCCACACTGTTTAGACGGAAGGCTGCTGATGTCAACTGGGGAAATAATTGGGTGGTGGAAGGAATATTATGAGGAACTCCTCAATCCCACCAGCACGTACTCCATGGAGGAGACAGAGTTTGGGGAATGCTTTGGGGGGGGGGGGGGGGGGGGGTCGTCCAATCTCTGGGGCAGAAGTCGCCGAGGCAGTTAAGCACTCTGCAGTGGCAGAGCTCCGGGGGTGGATGAGATCCGCCCTGGGTATCTCAAGGCTCTGGATGTTGCGGGGCTGTCTTGGCTGACACGTCTCTGCAACATTGCATGGACATCGGGGGCGGTGCCTTTGGAGTGGAAGACCGGGGTTGTGGTCCCCATCTTCAAGAAAGGGGACAAGAGGGTGTGTTCCAACTATAGGGGGATCACACCCCTCAGCCTCCCTGGAAAGGTCTACGCCAGGGTACTGGAGAGGAGTGTCAGGGCAGTAGTCGAACCTCAGATTGAGGAGGAACAATGGTTTTCGTCCCGGCTGTGGAGCCGTGGATCAGCTCTTCCCCCTCGCTAGGGTGCTGGAGGGGGCATGGGAGTTTGCCCTACCAGTCCACATGTGGTTTGTGGTTCTGGCTGTGGAAGTGGCTGGAGAGAGGACAGTCTGGGCTTCCTTGCTGAGGCTGCTGCCCCCGCGACCCGGACCCACTGGATAAAGTGGAGGACGACGAAGACAAAGAGACAGACTGGTCTGATCCAGCACTCTCTCTGCATGCAGCCACTGGATAAAGATGCCCAAAATGAGCCGTTAATGTAGCCTTGAAGGTCAAACAGCAACAGTAGAACAAGAAGAAAAATGGTGAACGTCCATCCATGCCAACAGTCACAGTCAGTGACCACTTCACCACAAGTTCTTTCCTTGGCACATAAACAGCTGTTGGGGTTAGATTATTCTCAATACACATATATACATATGTATTTATATATACACGGGTACAGCTGCCGCTAGATAGTCAGGAAGTGCAGATGCAGTCCTTTGGCAGTTGTATCCACTCTGTGGAAATACAGACGAACCAACTGCTTGTAAGACAAACCTAAATCTGGTCATCCAAGGGCTTCTTCAGCAAGAAATGACCACATCCTGATCCACACATGCAGGGGAAGCTGCTTATAGACATCCAAGCAGCTTCAGCATCAGTGGTCAAACCTAACTGGTGTCCAGTGTTCCACCTGCACTGTAAGTGGCAGACTTTTACATCATGGCTGATCATGGCATCACCAATGAACCAAACCAGCTGCTGATGGTTGGACCCACCCAGAATAGTGAACCAAGGAAACAGTCCTGATCATGAAGGAGGAGAAGAAGGGTTTGATCCCATTCAGCTACCAGCCTCTGCGCCACATGAAGCTCCTGTCAGGCACAATAGCAGCTAAGATGAAATGACACATGAGCCACTACATGAGTGGTGTCCAGAAAGGAAGCGGTAGCAGTCCCATGGGAGCCAAGCACCAGCCACCAGTGCATAAAAGCAGCCCCCTGAGACTGCAAGTCCAGGCAGACAGACCAACCTGTGGACCACCTGGATGGACTAGAGCCTCCGAATCAGTGACACTCATGGTTACTGGAGTGCTGGGAAATGTCCAACATCAACAAGATACTAAGAAGCTTCATCAAGAATTCAACGTAGCTCTGGAAAACCACTCAAGCTGCACAGGTGACCCTCAGGTGTTGTGTACCAAGGTGATGCACCATCCCTGCTGCTGCTCGGCATAGGTCTGAACCCCTCAGCCAGATCACCACTAGGACTGGTGACTGATCTGGTCCTGAAGTGGATCCACCATCAGTCTCCTCCTCTACATGATGAGATCCAGCTGTAGATAGGAATGAGCGAGACATGGAGTCACTGATCCACATCACCAGGATCTACAGCAGCGGCACCGGGACGTCATTCAGAACCAATGGGCTGTTCTACCAGAAGGCAGCAGAAGTTCAGGACAGCTACCATGAGGAACCATGAGGAGGATGAAGGAGGTTGGCCAGAACCAAACACTTCCAAAGAGTCAGAAGGTCTGCTCAGTAGGAGGAACCAGGAGATGGAGGCCCCAGATACCAGGACCAGGAAGCTCCTCACACTGCAGGGAGGGTTCCACCCCAAGTTGAGCAGCCTGAGAATGAACACTAGGAGGGCTGAGCAGGGGCCAAGACTGGTGAGGGTCAGAGCCACAGGCCAGGACCAGACCACCAAGATCCAGGAACACATCAGTAAGATGGCCCCCAAAGATGAACTGCTGAGTGAAAACTTCAGGCAGCAGGAACTTGACTCTGCAGAGGAGGAGGAGGAGGAACCAGCATGGGAGGGGGGCCTGCAGGCAGGTAGTAGAAGAATCTGATATCAAAAATCCTATCAGGGGCCTGAGAGTCTAGTAAATCCAGTTTATTTGTAGAGCACATTAAAAAAAAAAAAACAGGGTTGAACAAAGTACTGTACATAAATAAATAAGTAAAATATAGCATAAATTTAAAAAAGCAATAAAACTACAAAATAAAAACCACAAAACTGCCAACTCTCATACAGGGTCGGAGAAAGTCAAGGAGAACAAATGGGTTTTTAAACAAGACTCGATTGCAAGCAGGGTGGAGGCTGGTCTGATCTGGGAGGGAAGCTCATTCCAGAGTTTGGGGGTTGCAACAGCAAAGGCTCTGTCTCCCCTGAGTTTCATGCTTACTCTTGGGACAACAAGAAGGGACCTACCAGCAGACCTCAGAGACCATGCCATATATGGGTGTAGGAGGTCAGAGAGGTAGGATGGAGCCAGCCCATTCAGTGCTTTATAAGCAGAAAGTTTTGGGAAACGGACTGCTCAAGTTTAGTGTACATACACAATCAAATGTATATGTGCTCTTCGTAAAATTCTGATGTGTGCCATTATTACGTTCAACCAGTAATAATTTTGATTAATTTTTGAGAAACGAGGCAATGGGTGTGAAACTCATCTCGCCCTAGGCTCATCCTTTGGTGACAAATAAAGCTTCTGGTATTCTGGCAAGATTCTGAACTGAATTCTAAAATGTATTGGGAGCCAATGGAGAGCTGCCAGAACAGGTGAAATGTGCTCTCGCCTGCTTGCTCCAGTTAGAAGACAAGCAGCAGCGTTCTGGGCAAGTGGCAGTGGAGAGAGGGAAGCCTGGCTAACACCAACATAGAGGGCATTGCAGTACACGTTGGGTGGAACAAGGCACATATAACCCTCTCAAAATCACGAAAAGGAAAGGCTTCACCTTTGATAAAATCCTCATCTGGTAAAAGCTGGATTTTACAACAGAAATGATCTGTTGATCCATTTTAACATCACTGTTGATTTTTACCCCCTAGTTAGTTACAGTGTGTTTGACATAAGGGATAAGGGATAAGGGAACCCAGGTCGAGAGGGGCATAAGGGGGACCGCTGGGTCCAAAAATTATAACATCAGTTTTGCTGTCACTGAAATTTAAAAAGTTCAGAGCCATCAATGCTTTAATGTTCTTCAAGCACTCTGACAAGGGTTCTAGGCAATTAGGGACATGTGGTTTCAGGGGCAGGTAGATTTGGGTGCCGTCTGCATAAAAGTGAAACGAGATGCCATGTTTTTTAATGATGGCCCCTAGGGGAAGAAGATAAAGAGAGAAGAGGATAAGCCCAAGGAAGGAACCTTGGGGAACTCTGTTTGGAAGAGGTGCAGATGATGAATGATGTTCACCAAGGCTAACAGAAAAACTTCTGTCAGACAGATAAGACCAAAACCACTCAAGAGCAGTGCCACTGATGCCCACACAACGCTCCAGGCGAGAGATGAGGATATCATGGTTCACTGTGTCAAAAGCAGCTGTAAGGTCTAAGAGAATAAGAAGAGCGTAGTCTCCAGTGTCATCAGCTAAGAACAAATCGTTAATAACTCGTAAAAATGCAGATTGAGAAGGCTGGACTGGAGACCCCACAGAGGCTGCACTCATGACAGCACAAGAGCAGGACCAGGACCAAATGGGTGAAAGCCAGATCTAGACCACCAGACAGGACTCTAGCAGCAGGCCACAGTCTACACCACCATTGATGTCGATGTATCTATGGATTTTGTATAATATGTAGGTGTAAGGAACATTATCACAGTCACGGTAGCATGAAGGAGCTGCAGCAGAACTGGTGTGTTACATAAAAAGAGACCAATGGCTCTCTTAGCCAGTTAATAAAAATGATGCGATTTTCATTTCAGGGGCGTCCCAAAAGCAGAGAGACAAATGGTGAGTCTACGGCAGGCATGTCAATCTGCACAGAGTAAATCCAGCCAGACAGGAAGTCCCTTCACAAATTTCATAGTGAATCCAATCAACTTTTATAATAACACACTGTCTGCAGATTCCGACCTGTTACCTAATGATTGGGACTTAGCACCACGTCACAGTCGGAGGCTACTGCTCAGCTGTGCCTTTGTTTCTTCTTAGACGCAACTGGCAGGTGGAGATGATCAGATTTCGATCAATGTGCAGTCTATAAAGGAATCGTGACACCCGCAGTGTGAACACATAGCTTCTATAATTACAGGGCAAACTGAAAAGCACGTATATTAAATGGACTTGTGTTTCTGTAATAACAAGGAGGACCAAGACTGGTTGAGCTCCACTATCCACACTCACACTGACAATTAAAGTTCTCCTTGATAATAAATCTAATACTGGGGAAAAAAGGAAGGCGGTATTAAAGAGACAAAATATTTAAGTATTTGTGGATAAACATTTATAATATTAGGTTTATACTGAAGATGTAAAGTGAAGAATTTTGCTATTACACCAAAGAACTGACCGGGTTTGATCCAGGAACCAGTTTGCCATTGAGTCTCTGGACACAGCGGTCAACACTTCCTTCATCTGCCAGCTCCACAAAACAGTAACCTGCTGAACCACTGCACACAAACACAAAATCATGTTCTATCAAATTTGATGACAAACTGACAAAGATAATCCACACTTTCACTGTCACACAGTCAGACATCATGTAAAATTGTATACTGCTCGCAGCAGCTCGGAGCTTCCTACCCTGTTATCCTGTGAGTAATAATCTTGACTCCAAACGGGGATTCTCCCATGGCGCTGAAGGCCTGCTTGATGAAATTCTCATCCATGTATGGGTCGAGCTACACACATTCAAAGATAGGGCCACCGGTTACTTTCCCTCAGAGACAACAGCACTCCTCACAAAGCAGGAATATGTGGGGCTGGGCTCACATGCACTTTTCTCCAAGGCTCAGGTGCTCAAACAGCCCCTCCCCCAGGTCAAACTGGATATGCCACCATTACATACATGAATTTGGTATTTAGTCAATGGCTCATACTTAGTTTCATACACCCATCTCTGAAAATCATGTCCAAAATGATCATTGGAGTAACTAACTAGTTTTGACTTTGTTCTGACACCACTTCATTCATCCTGGGTCTCTGCGGTGTTTGTCCTGCACACCCACAGATATTAAAGGGACAGTTCAGTTACTGCTTCCTGCTGCGACATTGCTCTGGTTCTCCAGACGGAGCAGCTGACATCATCTACAGCAGGTGAGATGCTGACTGGACGGCAGAATAACTGAACCGTCCCTTTAAGACTCCGCATCTGCACCACAAACTCTTCAAGACCGTGGATACGCTAGCAAAAGGCTAAAACCCATGGCTGCTAGCATCAGTTACTAGTACTATGTACTAGTACATAGTACATTTCTTGAGGTGTGGGGAAGTCAACTTCCCAGAGCCGTAGATAGAGAGAGAGTCCGGCTAACTCGGGGTTCAAACGTTCAGAGCAATTCTGTCATGGGATTGGTTCAGAGGGGGTCACATGTTTAATGGGTGCCATGTTTGCTATCATTAATCAAAATTTAGCCAAAGATACACGTAGCAAAGAGAATATCAGAAACATGTGACAACCAGTTTGTTTGCATGTTGTTTAGCATGTTGGAGGCACACAGGTGCAGGTTGCTGACTCGAATCCTGGTGTGCGGTTCCAGCAGCAGGTGACGTTGTTCATCCAGATCACCTGGGGATGCCTGGACACACCCATCACCCACCAGGTGCCTGGTCATCACCTGACAGCCTCTCCAGATGAACCATGTCATCACAGCCAGGGAGGTAGCTGGAGATCGGACAGCCTTGGGGACTGACGTGGACTCAGCCCTCCAGCTCTGCCTCCACCGAACCGGGACGTGAACAGTATCTCATTCGGTGCATTCCCGCAGATTAACGCCTCGCAGGTGATCCAAGTAAACGCACCAGTCACTCAGACGACTTCCGGTCACTCGTAGCTCGTGCGGAGACCCTCGGTGATCTGATGTCAGAGGACAAGTGACCGCGCGAGCCTGACTTCGACCCCCGACCCTCGTGATGACGCGATAAACGACGAACGCTGTAAAAACGACATCTACTCGGAAATCTCTCAGCACCATACAACCAGCTAGCATGTACCCGAGCTAGCACCCAGTGAGCAGAGCTAAATGCTAAGCTAACGCTCAGTTACGAGGGGAGAGGCGTTAGACCTACGTCACCCATCCACAGGCTCGTCAGCCGGTTGAACATTTTGATGTCAGGAGCCTGTAGAGGAGGTCGGCGGCGGCGCAGAAGGATAGTTTCTGCAGTGGTAAAAGTTTTGACTCAGAGTTCCTTTTCCGTCTCAAACCCGTGTGGTACTTCCGGTATATGTCGCTCTTCTTCTTATATTTACTGTAGCTCGCAGCCAACCATGACAGGTACATGCGCCACCTGCTGAGCTGGAGTGGCAACACTCTACATTTCAGGCTGCATGGAAACACACACGCACGCAGTGTGGATATGCGCCTACAGCGTAGAGCAGAGCAGGACTTTAAAACGCCATGTCATGGCAGCGACCGCTGACCTCACCTGTGACCCCCGTGCTGGGGGCCCTCCTCCCCTCTCTCTCTGTCCCTCCACCCTCCTCACCTCTTTCCCTCTCTGTCCCTCCACCCTCCTCACCTCTTTCCCTCTCTGTCCCTCCACCCTCCTCTATCCCTCGCCTTGTCTCAGGGCATTTCCATGATGTCATGGTCTTCGTTTCCCAGTTCTCGTAGTTTTCTCTGGTTACCAGCAGGTGTCGCTCCCATTCACAGCCACAAACTGATCTCATGAGTTGGGGGATGTTTTCCTGTGTGGTTTCCTCCTGTTGAACATCACTCACCTGGATTACTTTCTCTTGGAGCCAAAATATTTAAATCCTTTACCTCTGTCCAGGTTGTCACCACGTCAGTGAAGTACTACGTCCTGGTGAAGGACGTCACATGACGATGACATACCACAAATTTTCTAGCTTCATTCGCACTCTGAATGTTTTAATCGCACATCTAAGGCTTCTCCCTTTTCCCCATTGTCCACACACCTCCACCTGCATTCAAACAGTTTATCATGATGGTAGGGGGACCCATGCCAGTAGCGCCTCCTTGTGGAATAACATTCACTGCCTCATCTCCAACTTGAACACTGAGTTTCTGATAACATGACGTATAATACCCACTTGATCCTTCGCTCACATTCCGTTTTGGCACTTCTCCAACACTTCACCATGTTCTCTCATCCCACCACACTCTCTCTCTCTCATGGTGGAGGCTGCTGTGCCAGGTACCAGCCTACTCATCAGGAGCCATTAGGGGTTCAGGATCTTCCTCCAGGACACTATGGTTAAGAGCCCCCCCACTGCCCTTGATTCAGAAGCTCCCTCAACTTTCAGGGCCTACGTGCACGTTGGCCTTATCTCTGCCACATTAGAGTGTCTGCCTCATGACTGAGGCTGAAGTGTCTGACGCAGATCTTCTGTCATGAGGTCCATGTTGACCTCTGCTTAGCAGCCTCTGTTCTTAGAGTGCAACAATCTGCAACTGTTCTACCTCCTTCTCACCCATGGCAAGTTAGAGCTGTCGCTCTGCAGCTCCCTGCAACAGCTGGAGCTTCAACAAATAGGGGACTCGGAGCAGTTTTTCAGCTGCCGGGAGTGTCACGCTGAGCTAAACAGGTTTAATATGGATCCCAGGACTTTATCAGGCTAGCATCTGACTGTGCAGAGCATCGCTGGTCTTGGCCTGTACCAGTGTGGTACGTTTCCACATCAGAGGTCCTCAAGAGAGCCGACCTTCAACAAGCTGACAGCTCAGTGGAGCTGCTTCTGTCACTCAAGAGGAGCACTTACATTGAAAACTTACTGACAGTCAACTGGCCAGACTTAGAAGAAGGGGCCTGTCTAGGTTCTATGGGGGACCCAGCCATCAAAGTGACCTGACACCACCAAACCCGGCCCCAACCTAGCGGCTTGGAGGTCATGTCAGGTACATGACTAATCAATGAAATTGAGGAGCATCCCTAATGTCATTGCTGCTGGTGCACAACACTGGTACGCCATTGGCATGCTAGCACGACAACACTGGTACGCCATTGGCATGCTAGCACGACAACACTGGTACGCCATTGGCATGCTAGCACGACAACACTGGTACGCCATTGGCATGCTAGCACGACAACACTGGTACGCCATTGGCATGCTAGCACGACAACACGGGTACGCCATTGGCATGCTAGCACGACAACACGGGTACGCCATTGGCATGCTAGCACGACAACACGGGTACGCCATTGGCATGCTAGCACGACAACACGGGTACGCCATTGGCATGCTAGCACGGCAACACTGGTACGCCACTGGCATGCTAGCACGGCAACACTGGTACGCCACTGGCATGCTAGCACGGCAACACTGGTACGCCACTGGCATGCTAGCACGGCAACACTGGTACGCCACTGGCATGCTAGCACGGCAACACTGGTACGCTATTGGTACGTCAGCTTGACTGCACTGGAACATCATTGGCACATTATCACAGAACACTGGTGCATCACGGGTAAGTTAGCACAACACTGATGCATCATTTGTACGTTAGCATGACAACAGTGACACATCGTGGGTACATCAGTTTGACAACACTGGAACATCAGCACAATAACAATGTGTGTCATTGGTACATCAGAACGACACTCACGGTACATTAGCATGATAACACCGGTTCATCACTGAAACATCTGCAAAACAGGGGAATGTTCCCAGTTTGTCACTGATCTCCAGGGACCTCCATCATGTAAGACTGTCTTAACTGTTGTCCAACAAAGTGATTTCCCCGCAGGACTGAGTTTTATTTGGCACTGGAAGGATGAAGGACCAGGAGCATCAGGGCTGATGTGGCTGCTACCAGCAACTTCACCCCTGGGTGTCTTCATATCTCACACCTCGGAGATGAATGTTTTCTATGATTGATCCTAAAAGGACATCCCTGCTCCTGCACTGTAAAGAAGTCACACCTCAGGTTGTATGAGAGGGAGGGATTTAATGGAGGGTCATGGTAACATGCAGAAAAGTAACAGGTAGTTACAAACAAGATCAGCCTCAGGTATTTCAGGTTCCACCAGCAAATCCACTTGATGCTGACTAAGATCTGAGTGGAGCATTTGGGGTTGGGCTGAGTTCGGTAGAGTGGGGGGGTACTGCAGTGCTGCGGCTTTCCTCTAGTGTGTAGTATGAACCCTGTGATGCCACCACCACAGCTTTTATTCGCAGTTCTCACCTTCAGTCTGAGAAAGCACGTCTGGTAGGAACCTTGACACAGACACACCTGAGGCGACACAGAAGCAGCTCCACTCTGTGCATTTCAGCAGGTGCGTGACACACATTCAGGCCTGTTACGTGTTTCCACAGCACAATTGTCAACCTCACCACACTGTTGATGGACACACCCATCCCACCCACCCGCGTCCTGTCTGATGACACAAGGACAAGAGCGCGTCGTAAGTTGGAAGCCAGGTGAGGGTAGGGTTAGCAGACAGCAGTCTCCATCACACTGATCCAGGATGTCACTTGGATTACTTCAAAGGCTGACTTGAATGCTAATTATTTTCTTGATCAAAAATGTAAACCCTTGCTCCATTAAATAATTGTGAAAAACGACAGCCACAGTTTCTGGTGCTCTGTTTCACGCTGCAGTCCGGGGAGGCCGGCCTCTACATTGAGATCCAGTGGATTCTTTTTCTAATCTTTCATGATTGCTGGTGACGTGGCGGTTTCTTCGACAAGGCCCACTTGTACGACTGAGGCTCCATCAGGTTCTGCAGGATCCTCAGCCTGTCACTCTTGGTTGGAAGGGTGGAAGTGTTGTGGAGGAACTGACACTTGTCTGAGAACAGACTTTCATCTGGAATGAAAAGACTAGCGTTTCTGTCAAATGACATGGAGTTTGTGGTGGTGAAGCTTGATCTATTGTTGTGGGCGGGGCCACAGCCTACCGGCATCGATCCTTCAGTGGTCTGGCTGTGCTGAGGCTGCACCGATGAAACGCTGGTAGAACCTGGCTGTGATGCTGCTGCCGTTTTTTGTACTTGGAACACTGGAGCAAGTATTTTGGGAGTTTAAAGCTTCTAATTGTTCAACAGTTACATTTAGTGAAATTAATAAAAGCCACAGACGAGCTCGGTCCAGAGGACTGGGAGCCGTCTGCCTCCTACACACACGAGGCTGTGGCGTTGCCACGGGTGCCAACAATGAATCAAGCCTCTCTCCCACTGCCCTGCTCACTGAGTTCGGACTGCTGGAAACTGTCTGATGAAGACAGTCCCTTCTTTTCTTTCTTTCCAAATAAAGATTCTTGGACATTTGAATCAAAGTTCAAATACATGAAACTGAATTCAAATATCTGAAATTATACTACAACTGCACTAATAAGGG
Source organism: Aulostomus chinensis (assembly GCF_037954235.1). NCBI lineage: Eukaryota > Metazoa > Chordata > Actinopteri > Syngnathiformes > Aulostomidae > Aulostomus > Aulostomus chinensis. The sequence continues at coordinate 10,799,740 of NC_141324.1, read as the reverse complement.
GCAAAGAAAGTGTTGTTTTTTGAAAACTCTTTCCACGCTTCTCCTTCAAGGCGTAGTGGAGGGGCTCACAGCGTGGAGCACGACCAGTCGCCAACTGCTTACAGAGATGCTTCTCCTTCTCTTCCTCCTGTTGGCTCTGACACCGGCTACATGCACGATGACCAGCCACTCTGAGACAGAGCAGGGTCCCATCACTAGGCGGGAGTCCACTTCCTCATGAGTTAAGACCCTTTAACACCCGACACAGTCAAATACGGATAAATGGTGGAGACAACCTCGACCCAGGCCCGCGAGAGAAGCAACAACTATCAGCAGTCACAGTAAATCCTTCCCGGAAGACAGAGTCCTGACCGTCAAAACCATCTGACGGGGCTGGCGTCACCGTTGGCGGTGCTAGTGCTAGCTTAGCCTCGGGGTGATCCCAAGTTAAAAAGCCCCGGCCAGAAGAACCATTGGAGGATATCAGTGAGGTGGTGCTGGTGCAGCAATGCATGTTGCCGGGCTCACTCCTCCACCTCGGTCCAGTCTGGAATACGTTGTGCTCCGAGTTCCTTTGCTCTCACGGGACGCGTGATCAAACTTGACCTTCGGATGATGAGAAAAAAAGATTTTTGTTGTATTGTTCAGTAATGAGCTGCTTACTTCAGCGTTCACGCCACAAAAGACCAGGCGGGCAGCCATAGTCCTCTCTGAGACCAAGGGGGTGTGTGTGTGTGTGTGTGTGTGTGTGTGTGGAGAACAGTGTATCTCAGCAAAGCTGCAACCATGTTTGTATGTCCCAGTGTGCATTGAGAGCCATTGTGTGTCCAGCGGCAGCCATGTTGGTTCCTCAGTTCTTCTCAGTGTGCCGTGTCAATGACTCCAACCCATCTGATTGCCAGTGAGGCCTGCTTGGGTTTGAGAGCCTCTCTCCAGGGAAGGGCTGGCACTGTTCCCTGACCAGAGCACCAATGGCCGTCTCCACCTCCCTCACTGCTTGTCAGGGTCCCAGTTTGGGAGCCTCTCCAGGATGGCCTTGTGGTCAACCCCGACGCTGGCCACTAGTCCTTCCTTGTTGAGTGGGGCACCGCTGTAGTCAATGTCCTCCCCCTTCAGAGTTGTCATGTGACCTCCTACAATGGAAATGAGGCTGAATTATGATGAATGTAAAGATCAGATGAAGTCTGAGCACGGGGCTGTGTGTGCGTGTGTGTGCGTGTGTTACGTTTTGCTAATACGCAGCACAAACTGATGTTAGCTTAACTTCTACTTCCTGTCTGAATTTTTCAGAATAAAATTCTCAAACAGCTCTGAAAAACATCAGAGAGAAATAACCACTGTACTGGGAGGGACTTTTGAAGGTAACTGATCCAGGATCAGGCCAAATCAGACAAACAAGAAATAAATGGAACATAAATTTCTTCATCATGGTGAGGACCAGACGACTGATCCAGTTGATGTGAGGTTGAAACACAACCTCATGAGAGGGGAGGGCTGGCGGCAGAGGAGGCGTTACCTAGAGCGTTGAGCAGTGCTGCTCCGGCACAGATGTCCCACTTCTTAATGAAGGTGATGTGGATGTAAACATCAGCCTGCTCGGTGTCACCTGGCGGCATCGCCACCAGAGACAAGACTTTATAACCTGGGAGGGAGAGAACACAGCTGCTTTCACAGGATGCCAGTGTGACGGTTCCCAACCCCACACAACCACACCCTGTGGAGTCCCTTACACAGGACCAACACGCACACACACACACACACACACACACACATTCAAATCTTTTGATATAAAATATGAAAGTCCCTCACCTGCTCCACCCGCTTCCACAATCGCTGTTGAGTTTCCAAAAGCATCCTGAATATAACTTTTAACTTTTCCTGAGTGGGAACGTGACACAATCACTTTTGGAGGGTTCACACTGTAGGAGGAGCGGGGTCGCATGTTTGACCCCTGACCCACAAATGCCCAGGCTGTGGAGAGAACGAACACCCCACACACACACACACACACACACACACACACACACACACACACACACACACACACACACTGATGACACCTGAAGTAGCAAAGCTGCTTCACTAACACCATGCAACATTCCATCTTCAGGCCTTTCAACAAAACTGATTTTCAAAAATGTTTCTCGGGTCACAGTTTCAACCCACAATCATCTAGTCAGGGACACACACACTCACCAGTGAAACCAGTGAAGGGCTGGTGTATGACCCCGATGACTGGTTTACTGCCCACCGCCACACACACCATAGTGGTCACATACTGGACCAGGTTCTCTGTCCAGAGATGCAGGGGAGAGAAGCCAGACAGGCGTCAGCATCGTCAGGGCGACCTTCATCGTCGTAGCCCTCACACGTCACCTCCACAAACCATGAGCCGCCCAAAGCTAACACCACGAGTGTTGCTTTCACCAAGGAAAAGTACGACTAAATATCGCCGTCAACAAACCTTTATTAGGTGACGAAGACGAGACGCAACGTTAATGCTGGTCATGTGATGATGACGTGACCAGATGTATAATAAAGCAGTGTTGTTGACAAATAAAAACGAGACTAAATGTGGTTTACGAAATAAAAACCATGCTAAAATGTCTCTGCATTTTTGTTGACCAAAACTAGACGAGACTAAATGGTACGACCTCATTTCGTTGAAGTATTCCACAGTTTCCCACTGCGCAGATGCGCGTGACGTCACTTCCTCAAGCCCTGCGCGCACCGCATTATCTAGAAGATGCATGCAACTGCCGGTGCCAGAGAAGTTCGAGTCGAGCGTAAACGACATCTGCGAAGATCGTAAATTCATCACCGTCGTTTGGAATGGACGGGTTCTTGAGTCTGCTCCTAAGATGACCTGGTCTGGACCATGACCGGGTTTGGCTACAGTTCAGGTTGGTTGTGTCTGCTCCTCTACTCTCTGTATTGACTGGGTTGAATAGAATTGCATTCCTAAAAAGAGACTAAAATACAATTTTCATTGACTAAAACTACTAAAAACTAAAATGTCAGCTGGAGACAAAGGCAAGGCTAAGACGACTATAAAAACAGGCAGCACGAGCGCACGCACCTGTGTACTCCTGTGTGGCATCTAAAGGGTCGATCCACACCGTGACGCTCCCCGCAGGAACGTCCTTGCCCCCCTCGATCCGGTCCACTATGTCAGCTGGGATGTCCCGGCTCCAGATCACTTCCTTGTCCACCATGTTGTCATGTTCCTCACTGTTCACCTACAAGTCAGCACAGGCAGACTGAGGACGGGCGCTCCTTGTGTCTTCAGGCTTTATCGAACGAGACAAATGGGAATTCTAGCCGTCATAACCCTCTCAAATGTCTCTGTTCTACTGGGATTTGGTAAATAGCGTTCGCCACACACCTGCCTAGTGGCGAGGCACAAACCAGCAAGAAACCACTTTCTGTGACGGGCCTGGAAGCTGCCATGTCCGTGCCTCTCCCAGGTCCTGAGACCTTAGGAGCCCCAACACCGAAATGACACCCAGGGGTGCTTCCAACAGTGGTTGCTCTTATTTCCCCTTTTTGACATCCATTTGTCTTCCTTCAGTCTTTGACGACATCAAATTCAATTCCAGAACCACAAAGCAAAGATTGTCATCCTCAAAATTCCACAAACTGGTTGAATGAGTTTGCTGGCAGCCTTCATCACAAACCTCAGCAGGCTCTTTCTGGCTCTGTGAGGACTTTTCAGGTTAGACTGCTTCAGGTCTTATTTCAGCAGCAATCAGGAATTCCTTGGTTGCTCTGCTATGACCTGCAGAACAAGTCAAGGTTGTGCTCACCGTGATTTCAGGGAAGGTGTTGCTGATCAGGTTGTACATCTTTCTATGAGACTGCAGGTCACCCATTGTCAGGAGTTCACTGGCCCCCTCCTTTGTCTTGCCCTTGGACTTCTCCTTCAGGGCATTTTCCTCACGCACCTTCTTCACCTGGGGAGGGAGGAACAACTCAGGTTTCGCTGCAGCGTGACACTCAACATTCACTGGTTACGTGTCAGCTCAACCGACGAGTTTTACCTCTTTGCCACCGAGAACTGCAGCCTCCACAGAGACGGCCAGCAGCTCCCTCAGGTCCACGTTTCTCTTCTGCCTGCACAAACAGAACCAGACACTGATCAAAGTCCCCACTTCACACCTGGCAAGGTGGCTGCTTCCAGCTCAGGCTTCAGCCCCGCAGCGTCCCTCTGAACGGTGAGCAGCAGCTGACTATGATGGACACATCCCACCATGTTGTAGTTCATGACACTGCATCCATGTCCCAGCCCACATGTGCGCACGTGTTACCACGGCAATACTTCTGTGAGGGACATGGCGCTTGTTTCCAGGGCTTGGCGGGTGTCGTGTGTTCCCCAGCTTTGAACCACTGCTCACCTTTACTAACATTGTTCAAAAAATTCTGGATGTGGATGTGGATGTGACGGCCTCCTGTATACCAGGGCCTGCTGTGTGTGTGTGTGTGTGTGTTTTGTTTGTCTTGCAGGTATCCTGCTGGTAGACGGAGTCCTCTAACTGGGAGCACCTGGCCAGTCTCCCAGTGGAGTATTGAAGAACCGTCCTCTCAGCCCTCTGGTCCTTCTCTCTTGATCCTGACGGCACCGTGGTTCAGCCTACTTATTAGTTTAGGTTGCTCCATCCGTCTGTCTCCACCCACTACTCTCCTCGCCTCCATCTACACCCACACTGACTTACACGCCTCATACTTTCAGACATTTATCGGTATGTCAGAGTTCATTTCTTCAATAAATGTGTACCCTTTTTTGATCCACTGAACCGGGTGGTGGCAGTGGACGTCTTGGATTTAAAATCAATTAGTCAGGAATACTTGAGTATTGCAGTATCTATGGGATCGTGGTACCTCTGGTAGTGCCACTATACTCAGCCTCCTGGTGGTCTGATCGTTCAGTATATCAGCAGCAACACACACACACACACACACACACACACTTACTGTTCACGAGTGCAGTAGTGGTAGAAGGAATACAGGTGTAGATGGTGTGGTACACGTGTTACACGTACATGTACTCCTGTTGTATTCAACCACCAGGAGCAGCGGGGACACTGACCTGGAGGCAGCCCAGCGGGTGGAGAGGACGCCGGCGTACAAGTGGTACAAGACGCCGACTCCGAGGAGGCAGAACACGGCCACCCCGAGCGGCGAGAGGCGGATCCCCATGGGAGGCATGGCCGCGGAAGGAGCGGCACCGGGGGGAGCACTACTGTACCCGGGACGGTAGTCCAGCGGGGCAGGAGAGAGCTGGAGCGGTGTGACGTGGCTGGCGGAGGTTCAAACCGCTCCTGCAGTGGGCTCGGGATCGGGCTCCGGATCAGGCTCCGGCCCCGAAGACGACTTTCCCCGAACGACCGGCAGGTTCGCCTGTTATCGCCTCATTCCGCGTTCTTGGTCTTGGTAGTCTGAGTCGATGAGGCGGGTTCCTTGGCGTCGAAGGCAAAACAGAACAATCCGGTCTGTGTTTGCTCATCTTCCCTGCCTACGTCATCAAAGGTCACCGCTGCACTTCCGGGTTCATAAGCGGAAGGATCGAGTGGATGAGCCGGTTCCTGTTGTGGTGATGCCAGCAAACCCGGGACGAGCTGCGTCCATTCCGTTCTTTGTTTGTACACGTTAATTATTTAACATGATGATTAACGGCGACCCCAACTCACAAACGCATTTATTCAGACCAGGAAGTGACGTGTGGCTAGCATGGAGGGCCAAGTGTGGGAGGAGACTTCAGGGCACTCATCTGCCAAATGAAGGCCAGTGACTGAGGCTGCGTCCGAATTGCCAAGTACCAACCTACGTCCTCCTGCTACGACCTACCGCTGCAGCCTACTGCTACAACCCAAACATGGCGGCACCATTCAGACACCCTAGAAGACTGGTGGGGAAGCACGACCTCTGCTGGCAGAGCACAGATATCGCAATCAGGTGTACAGCAGCAACGAAAGCCCCACCTGCTGGCTTGGCTGTGGTACTGCACTCCACTCTGAGCACCTTTCACTCATTCTCGATTATTAAGCACATGAACGCACCTTTAGTCATCAACAACGACTATAAATGATGGTGCTGCACCAGAATGGGAGACTGTTGGTGCGCTCCGATCGCCCTGCAGCTCCCTGCGCACGGTATACAGCCATCTTAACTGAGGCTCCACACCGCAGGGGACACTTCAGAGGGAGCTGAGCACGGTACAGGGAACAACTGAACAACTGTTGTACACTTCGCCGGAAGTTGACAAGCAAGATTCCCCCATGATGCATTGCGGTGTCCGTGCGGCGCGGAAGATTAAAAAAAAACTCGCCAGCGGCGGCAGACGTGCGTCCGAGCCTGGAAAATAATGGCGAATAATGAAAATGAGTTCATTTGCGTAAGAACGGTGACATCACCTGCACAACAATTCCACAAGAATGTTGATAAAAATTTAGCATCAGCATTTATTTCGTGCCACTCCAATCGTAATTTTCGGCACATCATTATTAATTTTAATGACATACCAGGTATAAATGAACAAATATTGGCTTGTTACACTTTCCAGCATCACAACATAAGAACCCGCTGAACAATAGTTTTTAAGTGACCGTACAAATCGTACATTTCTTAAATCACGTTTAATTAACAAGAACATTTATGACGTTTAGTTGTTTCATGATGTGATGCTCCAGGAAGTGCATTACAATAAAAACTAAAATGAAGGGTCATGTGTGTTCTGTGAAGGCAGTTTTATTTTGTAGCGCATGCAATGTTTTATTTTGGTGAAGACTAAAGGAAGTGAGGAATGCGCTGGTGACGTAGCAGGGTGTTCCGAACGGAGGAACTTTGACGACGCAGGGTCTTCCCTGAGCAGAGAGTACGGTGCTGGTCGGAACGCAGCCCGTTTGTTGCGCAAACTTGGCTTGCGGGTTCACAAGTTTTTAGGATGCACCTGAACCGACCTACAATGTGGGCGTGTTTAGGCTGGAATTTAGGTTGCGAAGTAGGTCGCTACTGGCGCCAGTTGTGGTTTGGGACAGCCTCCGACCTGCTCTGAGACCTACGATCAGACCTGCTTGGCAATTCGGACGCAGCCTGAGTCCCGTCCTGGACCAGCACCGGGCCGGAGGATGGCCGGTTCCGGTCGGTATGGGCTCATGGCATTTGCTTTGTATACATATAAATGTATGCATATAAACATACAAATATATCAATGTACAAATACAAATGTATGTATATACACATACAAATATATGTATAGATAAATATGTACATACATATGTATGTAAATATACACAGGAATAGAGTAAGTATAAAAATATAAGTTTAAAAAAATCATAAAATAAGTGTACAAAATCTTGAATAGTAACATTATTAATAGTTGCAAAATAAACATCAAAGCAAGAATGAAAAACTGCGTTATATACAAAGGTGAACATGAGCTTAACCCCACTAGATGCCAGGAACGTATACAGGACATGTACAGAAGTATTGCCCAAAGTCCGGCACCAGTGGTTTTACTATGTACTGAGTAACTTTACTGTATACAGAATCAAGAGATTACACACAATGCTATACTGACTTTATACTTTGTTAGGTGTGAGAGTTCAGGGTGGTGATGGCTCTTGAGAAGAAACTCTTTTCCCATCCATTTTTTGATGCTCTGATACACCTGTAGCGCCTCCCACAGGAAGCAGCTCAAACAGGTGAGACCCAGAATGAGCAGATCCAGGATCAGTGGGGACGGAGAGAGAGCAGGACAGAGACAAAGACAGAGAATGGAGGAAGACAGAGAGACAGAAGGAAAGAGAGGGACAGAGAGAGAGAGAGAAAGGAGGAGAGACTGATGGACAGAGACAAAGACAGAGAATGGATGAAGACAGAGAGACAGAAGGAGAGAGAGGGACAGAGATAAAGAGAGAGAGAAAGGAGGAGAGACTGATGGACAGAGACAAAGACAGAGAATGGAGGAAGACAGAGAGACAGAAGGAGAGAGAGGGACAGAGATAAAGAGAGAGAGAAAGGAGGAGAGACTGATGGACAGACGGGGACGTGAGCAGGTGGAGCTACGGGTGGCAGCTGGAGCCTCTTCAGGTCTGGAGCCTCCTCCAGCAGCACCAGGATCTGGGATGAGGGGAGAAGAAGAGGAGTTAGGAACACGTAGCCAGGATGTGTCTGATCTTAGCGATGTTACGTAGATGGAAGAAGGGGTCCTGGAGATTTGTTGAATGTGGGAGTTAAAGGGTCCTGGTCAAAGAGAACTCCTAGGTTCCTTACGGTGGTGCTGGGGGCCAGGGTGGTGCCATCCAGGGTACCTGTCTCATCAGATCAGGTGGTCCTCAGGTGTTTGGGCCCAACACAAGAACTTCAGTTTATCAGAGTTTAATAAAGGAAATGATGGTCCTCCATGTTTTCCTGTCCTTCAGACAGGCCTCCAGTTTAGTCAGCTGCTTTGTTCCATGTGGATCATTGATGAGTTCAGCTGAGTGTCGTCTGCATAGCAGTGAACATTAATGGAGTGTTTCCTGATCATGTGACCTAGAGGAAGCAGGTACAGGGTGAAGAGGACTGGTCCAAGCACGGACCCTTGTGGAACACCAGAACTGACTGTAGTGGCCTCAGAGGAACCATCATTAACTAGTACCAACTGAGATGGACCTAGTAAATATGACCTGAACCAGTTTAGTGTGGTTCCTTTAATACCAGTGACAGGTTCCAGTCTCTGTAGAAGGATATGGTGGTCAATGGTATCAAAGCTGCACTGAGATCTAATCAGACCAGCACAGAGACCAGTCCCTCACCTGGAACCAGTAGGAGGTCACTGGTACCTTTGACTAGTTCTGTTTCTGTGCTAGGATGAACCTGGAACCTGACTGAATCCTCCAATCAGCTGTTGCTGTGGAGAAGTCACAGAGCTGTTTAGCAACTGCTTTCTCCAGAACCTTGGAGAGAAAAGGAAGATGTGATGTTGGTCTGTAGTTGGTAGAACTTCTGGATCCAGGCTTGTTTTTTGAGGAGGGTCTCATTCCTGCTACTTTACTTTACTTTGTCAACAATGGCAGCAGCGCCACCTCCTGGGCCAGAGCCTGGAGGATTGTGAGTATTAATGTGACTGGAGGAGTGGATTCATTCAGACTAGCATCCTCATCAATCACCAGCCAGGCTTCAGTGAGACTCAGCAGGTCAACACAACTGTCAGATATCATTTCATTCACTGGTTCAATTTTCAGCATCAGAGGTCTGATATTCAATCGTCCTCATCTAATTCTGATATTCTGTTGAGTTAATTTAGTGGTTGTTTTAACTTTGATGAGGTTTTTCTGATTGACTCCTCTACAGTAGAACTGGAGTGAATAAACTGGCGTGGTGGAAAGACACAGTCTCTATGGGAGTGTGGGTGGGTGACTGCCCCCTAGTGGACGCGTAGAGAAACATGTAAAACGGCAGCTCTGCTTCCTGGTCTGAAATCTGGATTCTCAAGGTTCTGGTTCTATTATAAACTGGGCCATATTTCTAGAAATGAATGCCGTCTCTCCTAATCAGACCAGGTCTCCCCCAGAAAGTTTTCCAGTAATTAATTCAGAATTGAATTGTAATGTAATTACAGAATCAGATACTTAACTGGCCACAGAGATTTAAGACAGCCCTTGAGACGTGGCCCACTCAACTAACTAATGTTACCCACTATGCTAACTTCCACAAGGCTAACTACTTAACAACTTTTTTCTAAGTAAACCAATGTTAGACAGTCCTTTTCTGGCAGCCAAAGTTAACCTGTGCCAAATGAAGTCATTTTAGCTCGCCTTTCTCCGTGGGTCCGAGCAACATGTGAGAAGCTAACTAACATTAGCTAGCATGGGTTCAAACTAACTTGAGCTAAGCTAACTGACGATAGCCAGTTAGTTTAATGCAGGTTGTACTTCAAATGACAAGGAAAATGCTGTTTTGCCTTAACTTTTTTAAAATATTCACAAAATTACAATTTAATCCTAATTGTGACCTAAATAATGCTTGCACAAATAGGATGTATTTGTATTTACATTTGAATATTGTCCACACTGGAGTTGTCAAACTCTGAACCTTCGATGTCTTACTTTATAACGACAAGTGAATTGATGCATGTCAATGTTATTTTGACCCAAATCGTACGTGCATTGGTTGAAATTTAAAGATGTGCCACCAGACAGTGAAGCCCCGTGGGCGTCCAGGCTCAGACCTGCTGTGACTGATTGCTAAATAAAGACTGACCTTTGCAGACTCCAAGCTCAGCAGAAACGAGCCAGTTAGGAGGGCCGGTTCGGTCCTGGACTCCCCTCTAGATTCTGCTGCGTAGGCGGGCGAGAGAAGGATGTGAGCCAAGCTGACATCCATCATGGACAATCGCTCCCCCACTTCGTGGGGCTGCTGCCCCCAGCGACAGCCACAGGTGTTCTGACAGAGCACGCCTGTTTATACCAGCTGACTCTACTCAGACCTGCGGCTCGAGCTGAGCCTCAGCCTCAGTGGAGCCGACCACCCCAGGAGGTGGGATTATTGATTATTACTAGGGTTAATGAGAGCACCACCCCCCCATATCTGCCCCACAAAAAAGAAAAAAAATACTGCACAGACTTGAGCGTGTATTTATTTAAAATAGTTTGTTATTGTTGTCACAGACCATCATGTGTCGACCAGCATGTGACAACACAAATGTTGATGGGCCACTGGTAAACCACTGGTACCAGGGGCAGGAGTCCGCTTCAGAATTTGTTCTCAGGATCTTTGCTTCCACGAGCCGCCTTCCTGCTCCCCACTGCTGTGCGTCTGCTCATGTTTGTCTCCTTGGCACCGTCACACTGCTGACCCAGTTGAAAGACCTGAGATGACATCATCACCCCTTCGTCTAAGCTGTCACTTCATTTCTTCCTCCTACTTCCCCTCCTCCTCTGCTGGCCAGTTGACAGAGATGTGGTAAGACTTCAGCTCCTGGTCCGATACAAAGTCTGGGGTGTGGCTCATGAGGTCGCGACCCCTGAATGATTTGGGGAAGGCAATGACATCCCGTATGCTGGGAGCGCCAACCATGATGGACACCAGCCGGTCCAAACCTGAAAAAGAACCCAAAATAGTTTGACGTATTCGATCCTCGTCTGCTCAGATTGTACTCGCGTTCCTCTGCGGCTGTCAGAACGCTCCTTCTCTAGATTTCATCGACTCATTTAATGTCCTCTTGAATCCAGCAGCTACACTTGGAAACACAAAGAGTTGCAAAATCATGTAAGCTGGAATCTAAGGAAGGAAAAAAATAGGTGAAAGGGGGTTCTAATGTGGTACTTTCATACATGTGATTAACATTCATACACGCCTGTTTCACACGCCTTCATACGGGAGGCGGGGAGCTGCTGTCAACCTTCCCATGAAAATCTACCTGCTGCCTCCACCTTTCATCCACAGCCACCAGGGGCTCTCAAGCGTCTGTAAGGCTGGGCTTCTCTGTGCTGCACGAGTCATCAGAACCCACCCTAAACAGCAGTTCTGCACTTCTCAAGTCACAGGACAGCACAAAATTTGTCCAGGGCCGATTGTGTCGCAACACCATTATAAAAGAAGAGCGCGGTGAGGCTGAGACGTCCAGCCTGCTTCCCCCCTCTGAAACCCCTGTGAGGTGCTCACAGTCACACACTCATGATGTGAATACATGGTTACACACAGAATCGTGTCATTGAGTGTGTTGGCGCCTGGCGCAGCCTCACCTAGAGCAATGCCACCATGTGGTGGCGCTCCCGAGTCCAGAGCCTCCAAAAGATGAGAGAGAAAATCTGGATTCTCCTGAAGAGAAAAATGTCACCAATACACTTAGAATCTGTCGCTCCTCCTACAAGGGTCGCTGGCGACCCAAAGCTCCTCTTCATGTGAGCAGAGCCTCTATTTTTAATCAGATGTAATGTGAGAGGGCGGAACTCTGTAAAGGTGCTGAGGTCCTTGGTAGGAGCAGACTGGAGAGTGCGGGAGGGTTGTCTGCTCACACCTGACTGACCTGCAGGATGTTCAACACCTGAAGCTGCTCCGAGGCTTTGTGGATGCGGATGGAACCTCCTCCAATCTCCCAGCCGTTCAACACCAGATCGTAGTGCTGCCCGCAGACCTGCCATGACAGAGACACCTCACCAGGCTGGACCAGTCCCACACCGCGAGCTGGTGCTGTCCATCACAACTGACTGGAGAATCAAACCATGCTGCTACCTTTAGTGGTTCTGTGTGGAGGAAGTGAGCGTCCCCTGGCAGTGGAGCAGTAAATGGATGATGGGCTGACTCCAGCTGCTCTGGCCTGTCCTCTTTAGGCAAGAAAAGAGGAAAATTCACAACCCACAGGAAGTGAAAGGCTGAAGGGTCACGGAGTGAAACGCCGAGAGACTCCAAGAGATCTGCACACTTCAGACGCAGATGACCCAGCAGAGGGCGCTGAGACACACAAGAGAGGTAGTCTGTCACAGTCATGTTTTATCTGCAGCGGTGCTACAAAACAGTTTGATGTGGGCGGTTCTGGTACCACAGTCTGAGTAGAACCGGCCGCAATCAGCAGCAGGTCTCCTGGTGTGGCTCCAGTCGCCCTCAGCAGAGCCTCAGCGGGCAGCAGCCTCCTGAGAGGAGACTTCAACGTCCCATCTGGTCTGAGCAGCACCAGGCTGAGCTCCTGGAAGGATGGACACACACACACACACACACACGGACACACACTGCTTCATCACAAAGGTGAACAGAAACACAACCCAGACGTTCTCCAAGCGAGACTGCAGCGCGCCGAACTCGACGGCGACCCAAAGGCACACTGTGTCAGTCCAGATCACGTGAGCTTCCACATGAAGGAAACGACCCGCTGTGATGAACATCAGCGTGTCAGCTTACTGACACTGGTTGCCGGCCTCCAGGGCACCTGAGTGTCTGCAGCTTCCTGCTCATCTTCATGACCACACCTTCTCTGTCCAGCTCGGGGAGCTTAGCTGGTCCAGAGGACTGCACCTGGACCAACGTGGGTGCTCCTCAGGACGAGTGCAGGCACTTGGACAGCGATTTCCATGTTAATGACCATCTAAACTCTGATATCCTGTTCTGTAACAGTGGTTGTTAACCCAAGAGGGGGGCGGAGCAATGACACCAGCCAGTCGCTCACATGAGGACGGAGCAGCAGGCCCCGCCTGCTTCACTGTTCCTCTCCTCTCTCTCTCACTTATACAAGCTACTGGATGTCAGCGTGAGAGCTAGGTCCCGTGACGAGGCTGGTAAAAGTTGGCGGCGTTTCTTGTCTTGTTCGCTGACTTTGGGCCTTCGAGTCCCAGCTTCACCGTCTCCGCCGTGCTGAAATATCTGAGCAGGAAGTCTCTCAAGCCTCGCTTTTCTTCTCCCCTTCTTCTCTTCTCTGAGCTCCAGACTTCTGCTGACTGGGCATTTCGAAGGAAATGAACTTTAAACTAAATGACAACATCAAATTTTGATCAGCGGCCTGGGCCAAACCATTTTGTGTTGGGGTGGGGGGGATTCTTGACCACTATTTTAAGGACAATTAGGAAGAAAACAAATAAAAGGCTTAAAGGCACCTCAAGGACTACTTTTTTTCCACAAAAAGGCATATTTTTGAATTAAAAAAAAAAACCTTATAACCCCACCACCACCACCACCCTGGGCCCGGGGTGACACACCTGTTTGCCCCCCTGCCAGGGGTGGGCAATCTGAACCCACCAGATGAGGATTGACATCAGCACGTAACCCGACAGTATCGGTCGGTGGTCAGCGTTTACCTCTCTTCTTCTTTGCTCACCATCAGCGATAACAAGTTTGTAATTATGGGCTTTTCCAAATGTTTTGGAAGTAAAACATCTGTCAGGATGTACTCTGTGAAAACCATGTACTGTTAACGGTTTCACACCAATAATAACAACAGTAAATAGCAGCGATCAGCCATGTGACCACGTCCAGCAGTAGGGGCGGAGCTGAAGAAACAAGATGAGAAGGTGGTACCACGACAGCTGACGGACCGGACCTACTGACCTGCTCAGAATGAGTCCTGGCTGCCTGTTTCAGGTCTTCCAGATCTGTTCCAGAGAAAAGCTCCTGGTGGCAGGACAGAAGGAGCCATTAGAGACCGAACCAATGCCCGCAGAGTAGTGAGGTCAACGTGAAGCTGACGTCTCTGCCGCAGAAGTGGTTTTGTTCTTACTGCTCCTCTGGGGACACAGATGGCCTGAACAGAGCTTCCCGGTTGGCTCACAGCTGACCTGAGGAAGGTCATCTCCGTGGAACGGAAAACCTCGCTGAGGTCCATCAGCTGCAAAGAAAGGCAGGAGGAGAGGCTGGTCAGCTAGGCCACAGTCACAGTAGTCAGGATAGAGTCAGGATGGAGTTGCCGGGCCAGTTCTCTCTCCTGAAACCACCTTAGGACTTCTGTGGGTGTAGAAGACGTTTCACCTCTTATCCAAGAGGCTTCCTCAGTTCAGAAGTGACAAAGTCTCCGGATAAGAGGCGAGATGTCCTCTACACCCACAGAAGTCCCACACCTGAGCCTTAGACTACTGTGACCCGGACGACTGAGAGTCTTCACAACACTATCATGTTCTTCCTCACGTCCCTGGGAACATTTCCTCCAGGCCCTCCACAGATATACTACATAAGCATGGCAACAAGAAGGCCACACAGAAAGAAGAACCCTGGACCACGTGGTTCAGACTTGAGTGCTTGGTGCAACAACCTTCCCTTTCTTTCCCTAAACGTGTCCACAGTTAAGCTATCGAGACCAAGTGAGCATTTAAGTCACTCACCCCAAGAAAACAAGGCCAGTATCATTCCCAGACTTCAGCCAAGACAGTACTTGTCCCTTCCACTACTCAGTAATAAGAGTCTTGAGCTCATGGAGCTCATTACTTCTTCGTGACTCCAAACTGCAGGAAGAGCCAATCATGCATCCTTAGCTAGGAGCTGATGGAGACTGTTGCTAGCAACAGCTAATCTGTTACAATCCAGGTCGTCTTTGTCTTCATCAGTGGACGAGCGTCCAATCAGAGAGGTTATAGTCACTCGGCAGAGGGATGTACACACACCCCCCCACTTGCATGCACACACACACACACACACGCGCAGACACACACACACCCACACACACGTAACATTTCCGTGTTTTTTCAGTCAAAAAATCCAGAGTTTTTCCACCAGTGTGGGGGAGGGAGTGGGAACCACAGTGACCATCAGCCTGTGCTATCCTGCTTTGTTGTTCTTGTTCTGGTTGCAGGGCTTGAGCTCTGTTCCACACTCCAACATAGTACCTTACCTTGACGCTGTTTGCCGCCTGCCATTAAATAAGAGAAGAAGAAGACGACGACTGATGCTACGAGTGTGATTGATGAAGCTGCTGACGTTCTAGAGAGTTTCACCTCTGACGTGTACTCATGTGACCAAGTGAGGGAGTGACACACAACCACACACAGACCTGAGTAACGTGAGGAGCCACTGGGCTAATCATCAGCCTGAAGATTCCCCAAGACGCTGGGATCAAGCTGGACTCGGTACCAAGGTACTGTTACTGTGAGATTCTGATATCGTCCCATTCCTACTGGGCAGGAGGATCTTGTCAGTGCATATTTGCACGAGGAGCACTGACGGAGTCATGAGGTCATCACCAGGCTGGCAGTGGATAGTGGTTAGCTGCAGTGCTAGCTCAGGCTCACCAACATCACCCACCTTTATGGAGAATCTGGTATCAGGTTTGTCAACACCGTAGTCCCTCATGGCCTCTTCATATGTCATGACGGGGAAGGGAACCCGGACGGCAGCTCGGTCTGCAGGCCAGGAGTACTGCAACAGACCCTCCACCAAGGACATGATCCCCGCCTGGTCTACAAAAGACATTTCTATGTCGACCTGGAAGAGATGCCGGCATCTTTATTAGGTCGGTGCCACAACCAAGACGTGGTTCAGGACCAGAAATGACACAAATTAAATCTGTGCTGAACAAAACTTTCAAAGCAACACTCCAGATGGGTAACAACCCCCTTCCAGGGTGGTTGATGTTCGAGTAGCACTACAGCGGGTGCAGCGGCTTCCTCTCTGGGATCAGACTCACCTGAGGGATCTGTGACCTCCTGCTGACCCACCAGCTTACGCGTCATCACAGCTTCCTGATATTCCACGTCACTGACACATTTGCGAGCAAAATTTGGGGGAAATAAGAAGCTGGACCACACTAAATAAATCATCCTCAGAGAAGGCGGAGAAGAGGAGAGAAATGGAGGAGGAGATGGGAGGAGAGGAGGAGAGGCGAAGAGGGGGGTGCAGTGGTGCTGAGAGAACCCGCCTACACTCTCTAACCAATGTGATGATGTCATGTCAGGACCGGAGAGGCTGCTGACATCCTCTCACACACGTCCATGCGAGCAGCAGAACTAAAACTGTAGTTGTCAATGCTGCTCCACTTGGAGCTGCTGGAGAGGAAACCATGATGGTTCTGCTGAATGGAATTCCAGACAAGAAGGTGCTCTGAGACCTGAGGGAGTCCTGATCGGACCACCATACCTCAGACCTGTACACATCTGCTAATAGAAGGCCACTGACGTTGGGGGGGGGGGGGGGGGGGGGGGGCTGAGTGTGTGGGTGCAGGTCTCAGTCTGGGGCCTCTTCGAACACCTACCTGGGTGAACTCAGGCTGCCGGTCCAGTTTGGAGCCTTCGTCTCGGTAGCAGCGAGCAATCTGGAAGTACCTGCAGAGAGACGCGCCACATCTTCACATCTGACAGGAATAACAACATCTGGTCATGATTCACGTCCACGTAGGTGTGCACGCGACGCACACGCACACCTCCCAACCAGAGGACAAGCTGAGTAGACAATACAAGTCTTTTATCACTGTCGTGTAGTATAATTACAAGAAGTAAGTCAGGGCTTTAACTATTTTAAAATCTGCCAAATTATTAACGTGCTAGCTCTCCTAGCTAACGAAGCGATCTAAACTTAAATATGGTTCAGGTTTCACAGATTATTAACAAATAACAGAGTAGCTCAATTTACAAAACCCAGAGAAAAGTGACGAACACAATTCCTCCTAATGTTCCTATAGAGTGTTGATCGCTCCCAGGGAGCAGAGACTTGAAGAGCTCCACTGCTCCGCCTCAAGTGCTGACATCAGACTTAACACCTGACTTCTTCAACTGAGTGAAAACTGTCAGAAAAGTTCTGAGTTCATCAGTTGTGTTGAAGACACACAAGTTCCATCTGAAGGCAGGAGGAGAGGCTACACAGCAGTGGGTTGCACATGCTAGCTGCATGCTAACACCAGCTAAAATCAGATGTAAAAACAGGCAGAAGAATTCTTTTGAATATCATTACATTCATATTTATTTCGAATGTTTGAGGAGCTCCTCTGAACCAAGGGTTAGCCGGCTGCTAACGCTACAGTGTTTTAAACGACGTGAGGGAAACTGAACAACCATGAAGATCTTTAGCCTTCAGTATCTCAGTGTTACCATTCTGCAAATGATCACTAACTCAACACAGGTACGTGGTCGTGACCCACCTGTCAATACCAGCCACCATTAGAAGCTGCTTGAACTGCTGTGGACTCTGGGGGAGGGAGTAAAACCGGCCAGGCTCTCTGGATGGAACCACAAACTCTTTGGCTCCCTGTTTGCCAGAGGAGTGGTCGTTAGCATGACGTTGTGGATTGCTCCTAAAGCTAACAGGTATCGGAACACCTGAATATTTAGTCAGGGTTCCAGGTTGCTGCAATTGCTTGTTTTGATGGTAATAATTCAATGCTGAAAAAACAACAACAAAAAAACATTAACAGGATATTCATCTAAAACTGTTCTATCAGGTCATGATAAAAATCTGATGTTTTTCAAGGACTAGATTTCATATTCCCATCCTGTAAAATCTGAGGTTACTGACTTTAAGCTGTTATATTTTCAGGACTTTGTACGACTCGTGGAAGCTAACTAGCTAAAGTTCCGACTGTTCCAGCCCAGCAAAGAACTTAACAGGAGAAACACATCGAGCGCCAGAGGAGGTTGCTAATCCTGATCCAAATCCAAAAATCCACAAGAGCCCTGACACAAATGTTCAGTGCACTTGGAAGTTTAAACAGAACACTTTTCTCCAGACATTAAAAAGATGTGTTGCTCCTCCCATCACACCTGAGTCACAGGACCTTCCCCCTGACTGGATCAGGCTGCTTCAGGGTCGAGAACAGCTCTGACTACCCCCACTCACTCCAGAGCAGGGGTGGGCAACCATGTGCCATGGAGGGCCGTGTGTGTGCAGGTGTTCCTTCCAACCCAACACTTTAACAGGTGATTCCACTCATTAACACACCTTCAGCCACAGAAGAGAGTTAATCAATGAGATCACCTGTTAAAGTGTTGGGTTGGAAGGAACACCTGCACACACACGGCCCTCCATGGCACATGGTTGCCCACGCCTGCTGCAGAGGAAGCAGAAACACTCTGATTACTGTGAAAAGGAACTTGTAAACGCAGAGATGTTCCTTCCAAACAGGCTCCTGCTGTTTGTGAGTCAATGAACTTCAACGATCAGCTTGGATATCAGAGCACCTCAGACTGACCTGCGCTGAGGCTCCTGCTGTCATTCTACCTTATTTGAATACACGTCCTTTCCTCTCAGTTCCAGCCTGGTGTCAAAGTCTGCTCCCTTTCTCATTGTGTTTTCCTACCAGCTAGAACAGCCCGGAACCCTGAACCCTCCCTGGTCCACCCCTGTAATGACCACCTGTGTGAGCAGGGCCACTCGACAGATAGAAGAAGCATTCTTACCCCTGGTGTTCTTTTGAACAAAGTGGGAGTTTCCACATCAACAAAACCTATAAATTAGAAGAAGGACAGACAGACACACAAACACACACACAGTTCAGAACCTGGATTTACATCTGAATTCTGTTCTCATCTGTGTTTTTAGAGGTTTGCATGAATGTCCTGCGTTGGGCGACTAGCACCTGCAGACGGACGGACGCGCCATCGCAGTGACCTCGGCAGGAACTTAATCTCATCACCACTACAAACACACACACCAGGCTAGTACACATCCAAGCTCCTCTGAGAAGAGTCAACATCAGCTGTCAACCTGGAGCACTGGGTCTTTCCACTGTTTGTCCCTTTATTACATCTAACTATGTTGTACATGTAAGACAAGAACCATGGTTCTCTTTGGATCAGACCCATTCTCAGGAGGACTGTGTCTGGTAGAGGAATGGTGGACTCGAGGGCTCGCACCTCTACCTTTGGCGAAGGGGCCGTACCATGAGGGCTCGCACCTCTACCTTTGGCGAAGGGGCCGTACCATGAGGGCTCGCACCTCTACCTTTGGTTAAGGGGCCGTACCATGAGGGCTCGCACCTCTACCTTTGGTTAAGGGGCCGTACCATGAGGGCTCGCACCTCTACCTTTGGCGAAGGGGCCGTACCATGAGGGCTCGCACCTCTACCTTTGGTTAAGGGGCCGTACCATGAGGGCTCGCACCTCTACCTTTGGTTAAGGGGCCGTACCATGAGGGCTCGCACCTCTACCTTTGGTGAAAGGGCCGTATCATGAGGGCTCGCACCTCTACCTTTGGTGAAGGGGCCGTACCATGAGGGCTCGCACTTCTACCTTTGGTTAAGGGGCCGTACCATGGACATTACAGAGGTACTCTCTCATCTTCATCACCAGCTGGGATCTCAGTCTGAGGTTCTTCTGCATGTAAGAGGATCTCAGGTCCAGGTAGCGGAACTGCATCCGCAGAGACTCCGATTTCTGGCAAAAGCAACAACAAAAATACCTTAATGTTCTGCAGTCAGTCAGGAGGTAGAATAACGAGTTCCAGAAAGTAACATTAGCAACTTACCTTAACAAAGTCTTTAATTTCAAATGGCAACTTCCTGCACACATTAAAAACTTCTAGGTTCTCAGCAAGGACTTCTATTTCCCCCGTCGGCATCCCCTGATGTAAAGACAGGAGGATAAGCGATGGAGTGTGCTGCGGGAGAACGTTCTCCGATGATCACTGCAGCTCAAACGAAGTCGCTGCAGTCATGATGCTCTGTAGTAAAGCAGACCACACGAATACTGGACACTCCTAGAACCGACGGGACTGTTTTTGTGTTTCTTCATGGGCTGATCAGTAAAAATGGGTCGGTAGAACCGGTGTGTGCTGCCGTGGAGGCCTGCGTGTGGACGGTACCGTGCAGTTCCAGGATACATCATCCCAGACATGATCTCTATTAACTAGATTATCATCATTTTTATCATTATTGACATTTTAACACATTTTTTTCACCGCAATGATGACAATACTTTAATAATGCAAGCGCACACTTTGTCTGAGCACTGGTTCCTGGGTCCATGCATGAGGTCCAGTATGTAGTTTCTGTTCCACCTTTTACGACCTACGCGTGAAAGTCTGTTCAATGTCAATAAAAACTCAGAACCGTTGAATGAGACCCACACGAAGCTTGAAAGTCCACTGTGTAACGCCTGTGGTTCTGAGTCTATGTTCTGTGTCTTCAAGTGTTGTATTTGCTGTGCTACCTTTTGCCCTATTGGCACAGCTGAGGTTGAAGTTAGCCTGCTGTTACCGCAGCTCATCAGAGCAACAGTTGGACTCCATCAGTGTCTCACTGGTCCTCAGCCCTGGACGGGTCGGGAAATATTCTATCTTTGTCCTGGGGCGGCCAGGAGACTGCCGCTGAGCTTCTACCTGCTTGGCACATGTTGGCTGACTGGTATCTGTGTAACGGCGAGTTTCTGGGACGTGGGAAAGCACGATGGTAGCACGGGTGAAATAAACAGGAGTGTGTGGACTCGTAGATCTAAGGAGTAGTGATGAGGTTCTTGCTGAACAAACCGCCGCCACAGTAAAAGTCTCAGAGACTTGTTTAGAATTATTTTCTGCAATAGTCAGAAATCCAATGTAAAGATCCTGTTGGAACCCATGGTGATGCTGGCCTCCCTCCTCCCCTGAATCAGCTCATTACTACAAACCGCTGCACTCTGGCCTCCTGCCCTCAGTTGTTGTACGTACAACTTGTTGTCCTCCACCACGGGGGTGAGCGGGTGGGAAATAAGCGTTCATCGCTGCTTTTGAACAAACCGCTGCTGCTAAAAGCTTCATGTTCCAATCATGGTGAGGTCTAACAGCCAACGTGAACTCAAAACAGTGTTCTTGGCTTGTAGACCTCAAGATGATTGATCAGGAATGGGGAACCTTTTCCCTGATAGAACGCAGTTATCACAGGAAGGGTTCTGTCTCTGACTCTGGACTGAAGTCAAAATTTTTTGAGTGTAAAAATTGTAAATCAGTTCCAATCTGGAGAATTCCATTTTCAATGGTGCCATTCAGATTCAGTTTTTGCTGTTTTTCCGCCCATTGATGAGCCGCCACACAATCATTACAGGTCAACATATCCCACGAACCTCCTTCTGCTGTCCCGCTGGCCGTCGCTGAACCATCCCCGTAACCTTGACGACAGACTCGACAGTCAGGTTACACAGCAACCCTTTCAAGCGGTGTGCAGACTTCAAACACAGAAAAACCTCCATCAAACCAGCGTCAACACAGTCTTCCGTCAGCATGTCCACAACTGTTACTGTTAGCATATTTTATCAAATAACAGCTGGCGGTCAGCTGGGCTGGCGGCCTTGGCCACGGCCCGGGAGAGAAACAGGAGCTGGGACTGACTGGGACGCTCACTGGTGGGCTTCTACACAGACCCCAGCTGCTATCAGAGGATCTGAATCAGACTCATCACAGGACACAAACTCAGAACATTCTACACGGAACGTTTTCATTCTTACTTCTTCTTGAGGAATAAGAACTTGTGTCAAGCCGCTGAAATCTCGCAGAACAACAAACAGGTCTTGTCTGTTGAAGGCAGAACATTAAAGTTAGAACCAAAGTTTGTAAAGGAACATTACTATGCAGCAGGATGAAGTACAACTATAACTTTCCTCGTGTTACTAGAACACAACAGTGGAACATGAAGAGTCCTAACAGGGTTATTGAGATATTAGTCTGATCCATCCAGGACGTCTGTGTGCTCTAATAGTTGGAACTGGCCGTGATGCAGAATCAGCCACCAGATACAACCCAAGGTACTGAACCCACATACTACCTGAGGTACTGACCCAGATACTACCTGAGGTACTGAACCCACATACTACCTGAGGTACTGAACCCACATACTACCTGAGGTGCTGAACCCACATACTACCTGAGGTACTGAACCCAGATACTACCTGAGGTACTGAACCCAGCCACACAGCGTGACCTTCTGACCCACATGCTCTGATCTCAGTTGTCCACAGGTGTGACTCCTGAAGGACAAACTGCTGGGACCTGAGAGCAGAACAGAGAGAACAGAGAGAACAGAGAGCTGCAGTGGAAATTCCAGTTGACGCTACTGCAGCCAGTAACATACGACCTCCAAGGCTTTCTCAGGTGTGTTTCTTGTCCATAATTCTGAGCTGAGGTAGTAGGTGACATCATGAATGACACAGCTAATGAAGATGATGTAGCTGATGATGTAGTAGGTGATGGAGGTGTAGTAGGTGATGGAGGTGCAGTAGGTGACAGAAGTGATGGAGGTGTAGTAGGTGATGGAGGTGTAGTAGGAGATGGAGGTGTAGTAGGTGACAGAGGTGATGGCGGTGTAGTAGGTGATGGAGGTGTAGTAGGTGACAGAAGTGATGGCGGTGTAGTAGGTGATGGAGGTGCAGTAGGTGACAGAAGTGATGGAGGTGTAGTAGGTGATGGAGGTGTAGTAGGAGTTGGAGGTGTAGTAGGTGACAGAAGTGATGGCGGTGTAGTAGGTGATGGAGGTGCAGTAGGTGACAGAAGTGATGGAGGTGTAGTAGGAGATGGAGGTGTAGTAGGTGACAGAAGTGATGGAGGTGTAGTAGGTGATGGAGGTGTAGTAGGAGATGGAGGTGTAGTAGGAGATGGAGGTGTAGTAGGTGACAGAGGTGATGGCGGTGTAGTAGGTGATGGAGGTGTAGTAGGAGATGAAGGTGTAGTAGGTGACAGAAGTGATGGCGGTGCAGCAGGTGACAGAAGTGATGGAGGTGTAGTAGTAGAGGAACACTTCGTGTACCTGCGGGGGGGGCGTCGGGCTTGTACAGAGCCCGGGAGCAGCTCACGTGCCTGTCCTGAGGGCCCCCTGCTAAGCGTCCTTGAACCGAGGCCTCGCTGGCGCGGGGCGGCAGAGTCCGCACCCAACGGAAAAGTCTCTGAGCCGCCAGCCGGGTCCTGGTTGCCATGTTCAGGTGATCGAGGTCAGTCAGACCGAATTCACCGGCGTGTCGGAGTCACAGACTGCTGACGCGGGAAGGTTCTGATTCTGTCTGGTGTCCCAGCGGTTCGTGTCATCGGTCCCCGTAGCTCCTCCCCGTGACGGCGACCACCGTAACAGATGCCGTTACTTCACTCTCGCTGCGCGTACTTGGACCCGCAGGCGAGAGACGCTGTTTCCGGTCAGCCCTCCGTCACATGGCCCCCTCCGCCAATCCGGAGGCGTCCATCTTCTTCTTCCCCAGTGCAACGACACCGGAAGACACGCTGCAGCGGCGCCTCGTGGCCCGGAAGGCGGGTTAGCGTTAGAGAGGACAGAGAGAAGCAGAAGAGGAGTGGGTGAGAGAAGTGGGAGAGAGGGAGAGAGAGAGGAGAGAGAGAGGAGAGGGAGAGAGAGAGAGGAGAGAGAGAGGAGAGGGAGAGAGAGGAGTGTAGAAGAAGATTTGAAGGGAGAACATGATAATGTCTGACACAATAACTCACTGAATCAAATAGAAGAGGAGGAGGAGGGTCTCGGAATGACTTCATGACCTTTACAATTATTATTATTATTATTATTATTATTATTATTATTATTATTATGGCTGTGCGGTGGAGCAGTGGTCCTCACGGTGGCCCCCAGCAAGAAGGTTGTGGGTGGAGCCCCAGCTGGATCACAGGGTCTTTCTGTGTGAGTCTCCATGTTCTCCCTGTTCCTGCTGGGTCCTCTCTGGTACTCCAGCTTCCTCCACAGTCCAAAGACATCAAGAGGGACCAGGTTAATCCAGACTCTAAATTGACCGTAAGTGTGGCTGGGAGAGCCAATGGTTGTCTGTTTCTATGTGTTGGCCCTGCCATGGACTGGTGACCTGTCCAGGGGGAAGGCTGCTGGGATAGGCTCCACCCCCTCCCCCGACCCTTAATAAGAATAAGCGGAAGACAATGGATTTTTTTTTCTCCAGTTTTGTTAATTCCTACTAAATAATGATTACTTTATCATGACACAGAAGCACAACTAGGACCTTTATTAAACCCAGCATGCAGGCTCTCATCCTCTAAAATCCAGATGAAACCAAAGAATAAATCTGAGTGCTACGATGGGTTTTGTGTTGCTAAAGGCTTTATTTAAAGCTTCCAGCTTTATGTTAAACTGTTCTAAAAGACCCTAACAGGACAAGAGATCCTTCCGACTTCACAATCCTGGTGGCGTTTGACCTCAGAAACCTTGCTTTTTCTTAAGGAGAACCTTTGAAGACAGAGTTCTGTCCCTGGGGGACTTGTCTGCTCCAGGACAAATGTTTCTTCCCAGAAGCAGACAAGTGTGCAGGCTTCAGGCTGCTCCTCTTTTGGCTCCCCAGCTTTGGATAAGATCCTCTCACAGTGAATGGATGGTGCTGGAATGCACAGAAACTTGCGTCAGATATAAAGTCTTCGGCCCGGTACTTCAGGGATCCTTGGCCCTCCCAGAATTTGCTCTTCCACAGAAATGACATGTTTGACATTCTGGCAATGGAATCACCTTTGACCCTGACGCTCTCCTTTCCTCAGAGAGATCAACAGTTGCCTGACAGAACGGCTCAACAGCTCTCAGCCACTGGCTGATGCTGCACAGTCAGCAGTGCTGAAGGGCACTACGTCAGTGCTGAGAGATGCCAGGGCGGCCCCTGCTGGTGGAGTGCTGTTCCAGCTGGTTTCCACCTCCTGAACAAGCTTTTGTTGTGGCGTGTCCATATTTACTTGAACAGAACACAACGTTTCTTTTGCTTTTGAACTGGACTTGAAGTGTCCCGCCATGCAAACATGAGGGCAAAGCAACAGACGTGTCTGATGTTTAAAAATACTGCACACCTCACGGCACAGGACCTCGATCAAGGCTGTCTGACACAGAATGGCAAGTGACACCAAGGTCGGCATCCGTGTTGACTGATGTCCACTCGTCAGCAGTCAAACTAATCACTGAGGTCTGCTCCGTCTCTGCCAAGGCCTGCTCCTGAGTTAGCCAGCGCCTTACTTCCACCATTCCAGCTTGGAGTGGAGGATGAAGGGTCCAGGATTCTTGAAGAGACGGAACCCTTTATCCTCAAAGGCCGGCCCCCTTTAACGACCACGTCCACCAAGGTCTCTGCCAGCTTCTGTTTGCTGGACACTGTTTGAGAGAAACATAGAAATGTGATACACAGCATCTATGTAGTATGTAGATACACACATACATGTGTAGAGTATATACATGCAAATACATGTGTAGAGTGTGTATACGGACATAAATGTTTAAAGTATAGACACGCTCATATGTGTGTAGAGTATATACATGTTCACATGTGTGTAGAGTGTGTGTATATATATATATATACTTACATGTGTAGAGTATATTTTAGAGAATATATAAATACAAACATGAATAGAGTATGTATTAATCCATACATGTACAGAGTGTATATATACATACATACATGTATAGAGTATATATTAGAGAATATATACATACATACATGTATAGAGTATATATTAGAGAATATATATCTACAGACATGTACAGAGTATATATATGGACATACATGTAAACAGTTTGTAGATATACATACATACGTCATCTTCATCCAGCCTGGAAACTCTCCAGCCTCTCTGATTGATTATTGAGGACCGTCCTCCTGGTCCTGACTCTGGATTCTGATCTGAATTCTCAGAGTTTCTATCAGTTTAGTTCTAAATCAGATCAAGTCATGATTGGAGGAGACTTTAGTTTTCATGAGGATGTTGATAACCACAGTCTGGTACTGCATTTCTCTCTCTTCTAGACTAAACTGGTGTCCATCAGTCTGTCCATGAACCCCCTCACTGTCACAGCCACACCTCCACCTCCTCCTAACATGTGGAACTGAAGCTGAACATCTGGTTGTGTTTCCACAGAACACTTTTATCAGACCACCAATCAATCACTTTGGAATTTGTACGAATCAGCTACACTCCACTCAGGAAAACTGTAGTTTCCAGATGTTTGTCTGATCAGGCCACACCTGGATTTAAGGAAGTGGTTCCATTGGTGCTAAATTCAGTGTCATGTCCCACTGTAACAGAGGGCGCTGTTGTCCACCTTAGTCTCTCCCAAACTGATCATTTTATCCATAGAGCAGCAGGCACCTTAGCAACAACTCTGGACTGTACTGGCCACTAAAACAGAAAACTATGAATCCAAGGAAACAAGCACCTTGGTACGGTTCTGGAACCTGACAGATCAACAAGAAACCCAGTAACTGGAGAGAAGATGGCGCTGCTCCAAACTGGAGGAGTCACATGTAGTTTGGCAAGATGGCCTTAGAACCTAGAGGAAAGCCCTTAGTAGAACCAGAGCAGCCGACTACTCAGCACTAATAGAGGAACAAAGAACAAGCCAGGTTCCTCTTCAGTACTGGAGCCAGACTGACAGAGAGCCACAGCTCTACTGAACCAAGTAGTCCTGTTTCCCTGGGCAGCAAAGAGTTCATGGACTTCTTTAATGACAAAATTTTCCTGATTAGAGAGAAACTTCTTCTCCTGCTGCCATCAGCTGACAACATGGCACCTAGAACCCAGAACCTTAGAGGCAGCTGGAGGACCAGACACACACTTGGACAGTTTTTCTCCCATCAGCCTTGATGAGCTCAGTTCAATAATGTCCTCCTCTAAACCTCCACCTGTCTCCTAGACCCCATCCCAACTAAGCTGCTCCAAGACTCTCTACCCTCGTTAGCCCCTCCCTCTTAGATATGATCAATGTGGCGCTGGTATCTGGTTCCGTCCCTCAGTCCTTTAAAGTAGCAGGGATTAAACCCTCCTCAAAAAGCAACCCTGGATCCAGAAGTTCTACCAACTACAGACCAACATCACATCTTCCTTTTCTCTCCAAGGTTCTGGAGAAAGCAGTTGCTAAACAGCTCTGTGACTTCTCCATAGCAACAGCTGATTGGAGGATTCAGTCAGGTTCCAGGTTCATCCTAGCACAGAAACAGAACTAGTCAAAGGTACCAGTGACCTCCTACTGGCACAAGATGAGGGACTGGTCTCTGTGCTGGTCTGATTAGATCTCAGTGCAGCTTTGATACCATTGACCACCATATCCTTCTACACAGACTGGAACCTGTCACTGGTATTAAAGGAACCACACTAAACTGGTTCAGGTCATATTTACTAGGTCCATCTCAGTTGGTACTAGTTAATGTTGGTTCCTCTGAGACCACTACAGTCAGTTCTGGTGTTCCACAAGGGTCCATGCTTGGACCAGTCCTCTTCACCCTGTACCTGCTTCCTCTAGGTCACATGATCAGGAAGCACTCCATTAATGTTCACTGCTATGCAGACGACACTCAGCTGAACTCATCAATGATCCACATGGAACAAACCAGCTGACTAAACTGGAGGCCTGTCTGAAGGACAGGAAAACATGGAGGACCATCATTTCCTTTATTAAACTCTGATAAACTGAAGTTCTTGTGCTGGGCCCAAACACCTGAGGACCACCTGATCTGATAAGACAGGTACCCTGGATGGCACCACCCTGGCCCCCAGCACCACCGTAAGGAACCTAGGAGTTCTCTTTGACCAGGACCCTTTAACTCCCACATTCAACAAATCTCCAGGACGCCTTCTTCCATCTACGTAACATCGCTAAGATCAGACACATCCTGGCTCAAGAAGATGCAGAAAAACTAGTCCCTGCTTTTGTCACTTCCAGGCTGGATTACTGCACCTCCCTCCTACCAGGCTGGACTAACAGGTCCCTAAAGACTCTCCAGCTGGTCCAGAACGCTGTTGCCCGCGTGTTGACTAGAACTGGTAGCAGAAACCAGGTCTCTCCTGGACTGCTTCTCTGCATGGCTCCCTGTCAGATTCAGAATAGAATTAAAAATTCTCCTTCTACCATCAAAGTCCTCAACAATCAGGCTCCTTCATCCCTGACAGAGCTCCTAGTCCCCTATGATCCAGCTAGAACCCTTCACTCCCAGGATGCAGAGTTCCTGCTGGTTCCTAGAGTTCTAACAGTAGAATGGAGCCAGAGCCTTCAGCTATCAGGCTCCCCTCCTGTGGAACCGTCTCCCAGTTTCAGTCCAGGACCCAGACCCCCTCTCTATGTTTAAGAGCAGACTTAAGACCTCCTTGTTGATCAGGCTTATAGTCAGGACTGCTTAGGCTGGCCCTTAGATCTGCTGCTATAGGCTCAGACTGCTGGGATCTCCCATGATGCACTGGGCTTCTCTCTCCTCCTCCTGTCCTCATATGTGTTCCTAACTCCTCTTCTTCTCCCCTCGTCCCAGATCCTGGTGCTGCTGGAGGAGGCTCCAGACCTGAAGAGGCTCCAGCTGCCACCCGTAGCTCCACCTGCTCACGTCCCCGTCTGTCCATCAGTCTCTCCTCCTGTCTCTCTCTCTTTATCTCTGTCCCTCTCTTTCCTTCTGTCTCTCTGTCTTCCTCCATTCTCTGTCTTTGTCTCTGTCCATCAGTCTCTCCTCCTTTCTCTCCCTCTTTATCTCTGTCCCTCTCTTTCCTTCTGTCTCTCTGTCTTCCTCCATTCTCTGTCTTTGTGTCTGTCCATCAGTCTCTCCTCCATTCTCTCTCTCTTTATCTCTGTCCCTCTCTTTCCTTCTGTCTCTCTGTCTTCCTCCATTCTCTGTCTTTGTCTCTGTCCTGCTCTCCTGCTCTCTCTCCGTCCCCACTGATCCTGGATCTGCTCCACCTTCCTGCTGGTAAAGGAAGGTTCTGGTGGCTGCTGTTGCAGGATGTGCTGCTGATGGAGAATTGTTGGGTGGAGGTTCATTGAGGGAGGGAGGTGCTGGACCTGCTCTACTTGGAAAGAGTCAGGAGAGAACTTTGGTTGGGGTTTGGTCCTGTAGAAATAAAAATGACTTGACTGACTTCATGTGTAGAGCATGTTTACATTTATACATGTGTAGAGTATATATACGTACATAAATGTAGTGTATACAGGTACATACATTTATAGAGAGTATATAAGAGTATATAGGTACATACATGTTTGTTCTTACATATATAGAATACATATATGTATATATATGTATACAGTATATATCTGTACATACATGCTTAGAGTATGTATATGTACATACATGTATAGAGTGTATATATACATACATACATTTATAGAGTATATTCATACATACATGTATCGAGTGTATAAATGTACATACATGTATAGAGTATGTACATACATGGGAAGAGTATGTGTTCAGCCTCCTGCCAGGATTTTCCGTCTTGGCAGGGTCACTGGTTTTCTGGGCATGAGTGACATCATGTTGTGGTTGTTCCACAACTCTTGTGTGCGCCCGACGTCATCGGTCACGTAGCACTGGAGTTTTGACACAAGCTCCGGCACAGTGTTCGGAATCACTCCGCTTCAGGAAGAGAGACACAAGCTCCAGAGCCTCGGTAACATTGGCCCACCACGATTATTAATAGTAGTGGTAGTACTTGTAGTAATAGTAGTAGTAGTCGTAGTAGTACATTCGATCCGGTCCACGAGGCGGCGGTGTCGACCTCATGTAGTGATTTCACGCTGAGAAAGAAGAAGCCTCGGTCCCTGTCAGGAAGGGTCAGAGTCCCGCGTCTGCTGAAGTTCGTCACGGTGTGTGACAGCGTGAGTTTGTGTGAGTGTGGCAGCGTGAGTTTGTGTGAGTGTGGCAGCGTGAGTTTGTGTGAGTGTGACAGCGTGAGTTTGTGTGAGTGTGGCAGCGTGAGTTTGTGTGAGTGTGACAGCGTGAGTTTGTGTGAGTGTGGCAGCGTGTTCCGGTATGTCAGGATGCAGGCTCATGAGCGCTATCCGGGTGAGTGAGTTCGGAGCACCGTCCGTCCTCCGGATGTGCCGTGACGTGTCGGTGCCTCAGCCTGGACTCAGACAGGTGAGTGGTCGCCAGGTGTCAGCATATGCTTTGTTTATCTCGCGCCAACTCACAACAAAAGCCATCTAAAGGCACATATGTCTGTATTTGTATGTATGCTTATATGTGTATATATGCGTATAAGTATACAAGTGTATATATGCGTATAAGTATACAAGTGTATATATGTGTATATGTACAGATGTGTATATATGTGTATATGTACAGATGTGTATATATGTGTATATGTACAGATGTGTATATATGTGTGTATGTACAAATGTGTATATATGTGTGTATGTACAAATGTGTATATATGTGTATATGTTCAGATGTGTATATATGTGTGTATGTACAAATGTGTATATATGTGTGTATGTACAGATGTGTATATATGTGTATATGTACAGATGTGTATATATGTGTGTATGTACAGATGTGTATATATGTGTATATGTACAGATGTGTATATATGTGTGTATGTACAAATGTGTATATATGTGTATATGTACAGATGTGTAATATATGTGTGTATGTACAGATGTGTATATATGTGTATATGTACAGATGTGTATATATGTGTGTATGTACAGATGTGTATATATGTGTATATGTACAGATGTTTATATATGTGTATATGTACAGATGTTTATATATGTGTATGTACAGATGTTTATATATGTGTATGTACAGATGTGTATATATGTGTGTGTGTACAGATGTGTATATATGTGTGTGTGTACAGATGTGTATATATGTGTATATGTACAGATGTGTATATATGTGTATATGTACAGATGTGTATATATGTGTATATGTACAGATGTGTATATATGTGTATATGTACAGATGTGTATATATGTGTGTATGTACAGATGTGTATATATGTGTGTATGTACAGATGTGTATATATGTGTATATGTACAGATGTGTATATATGTGTGTATGTACAGATGTGTATATATGTGTATATGTACAGATGTGTATATATGTGTGTATGTACAGATGTGTATATATGTGTATATGTACAGATGTGTATATATGTGTGTATGTACAGATGTGTATATATGTGTATATGTACAGATGTGTATATATGTGTATATGTACAGATGTGTATATATGTGTATATGTACAAATGTGTATATATGTGTGTATGTACAGATGTGTATATATGTGTGTATGTACAGATGTTTATATATGTGTGTATGTACAGATGTGTGTATATTTGTGTGTGTGAGTACGGTGGGGACTGAAAGTTTGGGCACCCTGCAGAGTTGATACCTTGTACCCTCCCCCCTTTGGCAGGGATCACGGCTCATAAAGTTTTGCAGGCCGCCAAGAGTCTTTGCCTTCTTGTTTGAGGTATCTGCGCCATTCTTCCTTACAAAAGTCTTCCAGTTCTGTAGATTTCTGGGCTGTCCGTCACACACTGCTCTTCTCAGGTCTATCCATAGATTTTCAATTATGTTGAGGTCAGGAGATTGAGAAGGCCATGGCAAAACCTTCAGTTTACGCCTCTTGATGTCATCCATTGTGGATTTTGAGGTGTGTTTAGGATCAGTATCCATTTGTAGAAGCCACCCTCTCTTCAACTTCAGCTTTTTTGCAGATGGCAGCAAGTTAGCATCCAAAATTTAATTGAATCCATTTTTCCTTCAACTGGTGAAATGTTCGCTGTGCCACTGGCTGCAGAACAACCCCAAAGCATGATTGATCCACCCCACGCTTAACAGTTGGACAGAGGTTCTTTTCATTAAATCCTGTGCCCTTTCTTGTCCAAACGGACCTTTGCCCATTCCGGCCAAAGAGTTCTATTTTAACCTCATCGGTCCACAGAACTTGTTCCCAAAATGCATCAGGCTTGTCTATATGTTCATTTGCAAACTTCAAATGCTGATTTTTGTGGTGAGGACGTAGAAGAGGTTTTCTTCTGCTGACTCTTCCACGAGGACCATATTTGTACAAGTATCTCTTTATAGTGGAATAGTGTACCACAACTCCAGCATCTTCTAGATCTTTCTGGAGGGATCGTGCAGTCAGACGTGGGTTTTGACTTGCTTTTCTCACAATCCTGCGAGCTGTTCTGTCGGATATTTTTCTTGGTCTTCCAGATCTTGCTTTAACTTCCACTGTTCCTGATGACGGCCATTTCTTAATTACATTCTGAACAGAGGATATTGGCATCTGAAAAGGCTTTGCTATCTTCTCAGTGCCTTCTCCCGCTTTGTGAGCGTCACTTACTAGACAACTGCTCAGAAGAACCCATGGTGCTGATTGTTGGGGCAAGGTCAGATGAGTCTGGGCATTTAAAGCCTTTGAGAGTGACATCACCTGGTGTTTCCAAACGCTGATTGTGAACAATCCATGACACTGTCAGCTCTCAGCTTCCCAAAGGGGGCAGTACAAGATATCAACTCTGCAGGTTGCCCAAACTTTTGCAGACGCCATTATTTTGTTTTCTGTTGGTTTGAAAGTGTAAATGATGGAAATAAAATCTAACTTTTTCTAACACATTATAAGAATGTCTCATCTGTAATTTAATGCCTTTTGGAGATGTTTCCATCTTTCCTTGGATTCTTTATGCACAATAATACAAATGTTTACCTGGGGTGCCCAAACTTTCAATCCCCACTGTATATATGTGTTTATATGCGTTTATATATGCGTCTATATTAATATATATGCATCTATATGTGTATATATGCATCTATATGTGTATATATGCATCTATATATGTATATATGCATCTATATGTGTATATATGCATCTATATATGTATATATGCATCTATATGTGTATATATGCATCTATATATGTATATATGCATCTATATATGTATATATGCATCTATATGTATATATGCATCTATATGTATATATGCATCTATATATGTATATATGCGTATATATGTGTATATATGCATCTATATGTGTATATATGCATCTATATATGTATATATGCATCTATATGTGTATATATGCATCTATATATGTATATATGCATCTATATGTGTATATATGCATCTATATATGTATATATGCATCTATATATGTATATATGCATCTATATGTATATATGCATCTATATATGTATATATGCATCTATATGTGTATATATGCATCTATATATGTATATATGCATCTATATATGTATATATGCATCTATATGTATATATGCATCTATATGTATATATGCATCTATATATGTATATATGCATCTATATATGTATATATGCATCTATATGTGTATATATGCATCTATATGTGTATATATGCATCTATATATGTATATATGCATCTATATGTATATATGCATCTATATGTATATATGCATCTATATGTATATATGCATCTATATGTATATATGCATCTATATATGTATATATGCGTATATATGCGTACATATGTGTATATATGCGTCTGTATGTGTGGATATGCATCTTCTGTGCATCTATATGTGTACATGTGCTTATGAATACATGCGGTGCTGTGGCTCGAAGCTCTGGTCTGTCCTGCGGTTGACACTGGTGTGTGTTCAGCTCGTCTCCTCCTCTGTGTGTAGGTGCTGATCCGAGTCCACACTTGTGGAGTGAACCCTGTGGAGACGTACATCCGGGCCGGGACATACAGCCGTAGGCCCGCCCTGCCATACACTCCAGGCTCTGATGTGGCTGGCGTCGTGGAAGCTGTAGGAGAAGGTGTCACAGCAGTAAAGGTCTGAGGGGAGGGACGGGGGAGGGAGGGAGGGAGGGACGGGGGAGGGAGGGAGGGAGGGGGAGGACTGATCAGTAAACTGTAGTTTTACTTTAGCAACTTGGCCCCTGGATGCCACAACAAGTGGACAGTGGTGAGAGCACAAGCATTCAGCAGGACCAGCTCCTGGAGGGTGGGGGAGTCTGGTCCACTCAGGGTGTCCTTGTGCTCCTCTTCACTCTGTTTCCAGCCTGTAACTTGTCAGCTGAGTTTGTCACCCTAAATTCTTCCTCCTCCCTGATGTCCTCCAAGGTTCCTGCCTGAACTGGAGCCTGACATGTGACCCTGAGTCAGTACCCAGAGAAAAGTAGAATTGTTGTTGGACGCTGTGAGAATTCCGCCTGCTCCTGATGTGTGTGCATGTTTTCCAGGCCGGTGATCGTGTTTTCACCACAGACACCATCTCTGGAGGCTATGCTGAGTTTGCCGTAGCAGCAGACGACTGTGTCCATGCCCTGCCGGATAGTTTAGACTTCAGCCAGGGAGCAGCCATCGGCATCCCTTACTTCACCGCCTACAGAGCTCTGGTGCACAAGTGAGAGTTTCCTCTGCTTCACCCAGTTAATGCTGTCGTATCAGTCAGTGCTTGTGATGCCTCACAGCCGGACTGCCTCGGGCCCTGCCCCTCGCTCGCGTCCAGCTTATTAATCGGACGATTTGAGTTTTATGTTCACTTGTAGAGTGACGCAGGAATGAGTTTGCAACTGGAAACAAGTTAACAATGTTTAACCTGAACGGTGGATTCCTGCAGCTCCCATGTAGAAACATCAGACCTGCTCCACCTCCTTCACCTGGTGCAGGTGGAGGTGTGGTTCTCCAGGTGAGGAGTGCTCTCTACTCCTGAAATGTGAGCACCTCTGGAACAGCAACCCTCTCTGTCCTGGATCAACCTGGACTTAAGAGGGAACAGCACCAGGCTCTCTGATTGGTCTGAGTGATGTCACACCTGGAACTCACCTGTGAATACTCAGGTGTTTACTGACGGCTTCTTAGCGCCCTGGTTTGGCTCTGATCACAAGCCTCTAAACACTAAACACCAGAATGAGGCTGAACACGCCTGAACACACACACGGCGCCATCAACCAACCACCACGCGCCATTGACCAACCACCTGGCACCATCGACCAACCACCTGGCACCATCGACCAACCACCTGCCGCCATCGATCACATAGACAAGGCGACTCACTTGAACTTCCACGTGCAAAAGCAAAACGGCTGTTAAGACAAGTGTAGGAGCCAGATTGGTCATGTTCTTTGTTCTGGATATGTTATACCCATTTGTGTCAGGAGGTGGCGGTGTCTGTTCAGGATGTTGCCAGACTTTTATAAATATAAGCGGGTTAATCAGCGCAGGTGCACACGCTGGGGAGCTCATACGGTTTTTGACCATGCCATGCAGCAGCTTAGAGTTTGTGTGCGTTGTTTTAATGAGTATCTTGAATTTTTGTGTATCCTAAATATTTCTGCAACAAAGAGTGTTGCCTGGACTGTTGCTGTCTTATTAACACCTTCATGCACGTAAACCGCCGGCGTGCGCCGATAATGACAAAGGGCCACTATAACAAGCTTTAAAAAAGGTGTAGCAGACTGATTGGAGCAGGACGGCTGGACAGAGGGTTCTCAGTACCAGACCTGTTAAATCTTTTTAGTCTTCTCTTGAAAAGATGTTCGTCTGCGAGGAGCCAAAGCTCGCTACCAAAGCACGCTACCAGGGGTGCACCTGTAACACGGTGCACCCCTGGTAGCGTGTATGATTCCATGTGTGTCCCAGATCATTTCTGAAAACCTTTAATCTGCTGTATTTTGTGTTCCAGAGCCCAAGTGAAGCCTGGAGAGACGGTGCTCGTCCACGGAGCCAGTGGAGGAGTGAGAGGTTTTGTTTATTACAGGGCTGTCACTTTAATGCATTAATTAGATCAATTAATTACACGTAAATTAATGCATTATAAAAATGAATACAAGATCAATTACAGCGCACGTGAGTGGCAATTCTACGCAAATTTGACCCAGACGCATACATTTTAAACTTGACCCACTGAAGGACCCGAACTGGCAGCAGCTCGTCGCTCCACACATGCGTCGCGAGTCAAAGGGCCTGTTTGAGACTCCGCCTTCAGACGCCCTGACTTAGGTTTTCTTCAATCACCAGTAAAAATGTGTATTTCATATCTTCTCTTCTTAGTGTATTCATTTGATTAGTCATGCACTACAATTTTGTAATGTCCTAGAATTCAAATTATTTATCTGGGGACCTGAAGCAGATATGAGATTAAAATGCGATTAATTAGATTATTAATTACAAATCCTGTAATTAATTAGATAATTTTTTAGTTGCCTGACAGCAAAAGTTTATTACAATCATTTTTTAAATCTCAATGACTAGTGAATCCTGTGGTGTGTGTGTGTGTGTGTTGTGTGTGCGCGTGCGCGTGTGTGTGTGTGTGTGTGTGCGCGTGTGTGCATGCACGCAGGTGGGTTTGGCAGCATGTCAGTTGTCTCGGGCTCTGGGTCTTCAGGTTTTGGGGACAGCAGGGACAGCTGAGGGGATGAAGCTGGCTCTCACCAACGGAGTGCACCTGGTTTTTAATCACAGAGAGGGGGCCTACACCAACAAAATCATGGTATGATGATTCCAACAAACAACAATAATAATTATATATGTATGTATATATATATACATATATATGAAAAGGTGGTTCCAAACCTTTGACTGGTAGTGTTAATCATATAATTCAGAGGGGAAGTTTAGTCTGAGCAGACGAAGAGCGAGCTTCCTCTTGCGAGGTTAATACTGCCCTCTGGTGGTACTATGACGAAGTTGACGGACACAGTTGCTTGTCTGGTAAAGTCAGAATTAAATGTTGAGTTGGGTGAAAAGTACCACAAAAGGACCCCATCCACTTCATCAGCTTCATCTGCAAATATATTTTCATCTTTTTTAAAGGGAAAATAATAATGGGGCGTGTGTGTGTGTGTGTGTGTGTGTGTGTGTGTGTGTGTGTGTGTGTGTGTGTGTGTGTGTGTGTGTGTGTGTGTGTGTGTGCAGGAAGCCACAGGGGGCCGGGGTGTTGATGTGATTGTGGAGATGTTGTCGAATGTCAATCTGAGCAAAGATCTCCAGATGTTGGCCTGCAGAGGACGGGTTCTGGTCTGTGGTCTCATCCCTTCTCGCTATACTGCATCGCTCCCGCAGCTGTGGTGATGTCAGAAGCTGTACCGTTGTGACCCTGGCAGCCACCATCTTGCTCAGCGTAGCTTCTGCTCTCATGTTGGTCTAGGTCATTGGCTCCAGAGGCTCCGTAGAGATCAACCCCAGAGACTGCATGGCCAAGGAGAGCTCCATCATGGGAGTGGCCCTTTTCTTTGCTACACCAGTAAAGACACACACACATGCACAGTTAGAGGACATTAAGTTTAGATAAAAAAGAAAGATTCAATATTTAAAACATTTTTTTCATAACCTCTCTTCTGCAGGAGGAGAAGAAGGAGTGTGCAGCACTGCTCTCCGCAGGGATGGAGGCTGGTTGGCTGCGTCCCGTCATCGGGGCCCGGTATCCACTCGACAAAGCTGCTCAGGCTCATCATGACATCATCGAGTCTCCGGGGGCCACAGGGAAGATTATACTGACCGTGTGAAGATGTGAGCCAATCACAGGCCACGTTAACCATGGAGAAGTTTGGCTGTTCATGGCAGCAAGCAAGTCGGAGCAAGATGATTATCAAAATTCCAATTTCCAAAATTTGTACAACTCAGAAAAAGAATAAAATGTGAACTGAACATTCAACGTGATTCCTCCAAAGAAGTGTTTTTACCTTCCAAATACTCAGTAACAGGATTACTCAGCTTTTTAAGATGTTTTTCCCTCCTCCATCACTTCTTAGTGACTCCAGACTGCAGGAAGAACCAGCCATGTAGATTTAGCTTGAAGCTAACAGAGACTGATGCTAACAGCTAAACTGTCCAGAAACGTCTGGTCACCACCTCTCCAGGTGGTCTGGTGTAGTCCAGGTCTCCTTGATCCAGATGGATGACCAGTAATCCAACACTTTGATGGCAGATAAAAACACCTGGTGCTCTTCTGGTTTGGTGCTCCTCTATGGTAGTGCTGAGTGGGACCAGCTGGGGCATTCAGTTGAACAAACTCATGCTTGATGGTACTACTAAACTGGAAGAGTTATAGTTTATATATATTATAGATTATTTTGTTACAACAGCGTTTGTGGATTAATTGTCTATAGCTGGATTAAGAGGACCTGGATTATACCAGATGGTGGATTCAAGAGTTTATAAATGAACATTTATAAACTTTACAAAGTTCCTCTTCTGATATGCAAGTGGAAATTAAATGTTCATAGTATCTGAACTCCACAAGTCCAGACAGTTTTATCAGGGACAGGCTTAGAACCTCCCTCCTGGTAGAGCAGGTGTAGAGGTGTAGAACCTCCCTCCTAGTAAAGCAGGTGTAGAACCTCCCTCCTGGTAGAGCAGGTGTAGAGGTGTAGAACCTCCCTCCTAGTAAAGCAGGTGTAGAACCTCCCTCCTAGAAGAGCAGGTGGAGAACCTCCCTCCTAGTAAAGCAGGAGTAGAACCTCCCTCCTAGAAGAGCAGGTGGAGAACCTCCCTCCTAGAAGAGCAGGTGGAGAACCTCCCTTCCTAGAAGAGCAGGTGTAGAACCTCCCTCCTAGTAGAGCAGGTGTAGAACCTCCCTCCTAGTAAAGCAGGTGTAGAACCTCCCTCCTAGAAGAGCAGGTGGAGAACCTCCCTCCTAGTAAAGCAGGAGTAGAACCTCCCTCCTAGAAGAGCAGGTGGAGAACCTCCCTCCTAGTAGAGCAGGAGTAGAACCTCCCTCCTAAAAGAGCAGGTGTAGAACCTCCCTCCTAGTAGAGCAGGTGTAGAACCTCCCTCCTAGTAAAGCAGGTGTAGAACCTCCCTCCTAGAAGAGCAGGTGGAGAACCTCCCTCCTAGTAAAGCAGGAGTAGAACCTCCCTCCTAGAAGAGCAGGTGGAGAACCTCCCTCCTAGTAGAGCAGGAGTAGAACCTCCCTCCTAGAAGAGCAGGTGGAGAACCGCCCTCCTAGAAGAGCAGGTGTAGAACCTCCCTCCTAGTAGAGCAGGTGTAGAACCTCCCTCTTAGTAAAGCAGGTGTAGAACCTCCCTCCTAGAAGAGCAGGTGGAGAACCTCCCTCCTAGAAGAGCAGGTGTAGAACCTCCCTCTTAGTAGAGCAGGAGTAGAACCTCCCTCCTAGAAGAGCAGGTGGAGAACCGCCCTCCTAGAAGAGCAGGTGTAGAACCTCCCTCCTAGTAGAGCAGGTGTAGAACCTCCCTCTTAGTAAAGCAGGTGTAGAACCTCCCTCCTAGAAGAGCAGGTGGAGAACCTCCCTCCTAGTAGAGCAGGAGTAGAACCTCCCTCCTAGAAGAGCAGGTGGAGAACCTCCCTCCTAGAAGAGCAGGTGTAGAACCTCCCTCCTAGTAGAGCAGGTGTAGAACCTCCCTCCTAGTAAAGCAGGTGTAGAACCTCCCTCCTAGAAGAGCAGGTGGAGAACCTCCCTCCTAGTAAAGCAGGAGTAGAACCTCCCTCCTAGAAGAGCAGGTGGAGAACCTCCCTCCTAGTAGAGCAGGAGTAGAACCTCCCTCCTAAAAGAGCAGGTGTAGAACCTCCCTCCTTGTAGAGCAGGTGTAGAGGTGTAGAACCTCCCTCCTAGTAAAGCAGGTGTAGAACCTCCCTCCTAGAAGAGCAGGTGGAGAACCTCCCTCCTAGTAAAGCAGGAGTAGAACCTCCCTCCTAGAAGAGCAGGTGGAGAACCTCCCTCCTAGTAGAGCAGGAGTAGAACCTCCCTCCTAGAAGAGCAGGTGGAGAACCGCCCTCCTAGAAGAGCAGGTGTAGAACCTCCCTCCTAGTAGAGCAGGTGTAGAACCTCCCTCTTAGTAAAGCAGGTGTAGAACCTCCCTCCTAGAAGAGCAGGTGGAGAACCTCCCTCCTAGAAGAGCAGGTGTAGAACCTCCCTCTTAGTAGAGCAGGAGTAGAACCTCCCTCCTAGAAGAGCAGGTGGAGAACCGCCCTCCTAGAAGAGCAGGTGTAGAACCTCCCTCCTAGTAGAGCAGGTGTAGAACCTCCCTCTTAGTAAAGCAGGTGTAGAACCTCCCTCCTAGAAGAGCAGGTGGAGAACCTCCCTCCTAGTAGAGCAGGAGTAGAACCTCCCTCCTAGAAGAGCAGGTGGAGAACCTCCCTCCTAGAAGAGCAGGTGTAGAACCTCCCTCCTAGTAGAGCAGGTGTAGAACCTCCCTCCTTGTAGAGCAGGTGTAGAGGTGTAGAATCTCCCTCCTAGTAAAGCAGGTGTAGAACCTCCCTCCTAGAAGAGCAGGTGGAGAACCTCCCTCCTAGTAAAGCAGGAGTAGAACCTCCCTCCTAGAAGAGCAGGTGGAGAACCTCCCTCCTCAACCCAGTCTCATGTCAAAACGTATCAGTTCTACCATAAAGGCCCAAAAAGTTGTTAAATGTGTCTGTTTTTTTCCCCCCTCTTCTTTTCTACTGGAATGCTGGTAGGTCATGTGACTCTTTCATGCGGGCCTCTCAAAACAAAAGACCTTTAAGACGGCCTTGACTCCTTTTTATAGCAGGTGTCACTGAACAGCACAAAGCTGCTATTTCAGCCATCAGGCCTAATTTCTGATCAATTATTATTGTTTGAAACAAAGCTTCATATCAATTATTTATTTTTATTGTAATCATTTTGAACACCTGATGATAGGAGAAACACAATAAAAACATTTGAAAAGGAAGGATCAGAGTGTTGTTGTACTTCAATACTACTGTACAGCATCAGAGACATTCAGTTATTGATTGCCTGAATGATTGATTTCCCCCAGAAGAGGAACAGCTTTGCTGGAGCAGTGAAAATACACATATCAGAACGACAAAAGTTACATTTGAAAAGAAATGACATGACATTACCAGCACAATATATGAAGAACAGTTAGGATAAATTTAACTGGCCAAATAGTTTGGATTTCTTCAATGATATCCTTGATTAACCCAGACATCAGTGTGGTTTGTTCCCCTCAATAATAAATCTGTAAATGTAGCGTGAAATGATGGAACTAAAAGGCCACCTCTGAGTGCAGGAGTTAGCCTCTGAGACGGATGTGACGTCAGCAGACCGCGCCATCAGTTTGAGTCATTGTTTATATTCTTAATGCTGATTGGTAGATCTGTAATGGTTACAAATGGACTTTGTAGGTAGAATAAACATCCAGAAATTAAATGAATTTGTTGATTGTCTTATTAATCAAAAGATAAAGTTTAAAAAAAATTGTTTTTTTTTACTCGGAGTGAGCAAAAACTTCCGGAATTTCTCATGGAAGAACGGGGGGCGACTTCCACGGAAGCGGATGTTTGGAATTTTCTGGGGCACTAAAATCCATTTCATATTATTTTCATTGAACAGCTGTAGTCAACAATCACACAACAACAACCAGCCACTAACCCTGACCTCAGGGTGGTTGATGGAGCCTCCATCAACTGCAGTGATTCAGGAGACTTCACATTTGGTTGTCTTGTTTACTTCTGTGTTTTTATAGCAGGTTGACATGAAGCTTGAGTCAAAATTAACTAAGGAGATGAAACAGACGAACACGGGAATATGGATATGCAAATTTGTCGGCAGGTTACCAGGGTAACAGGCCCCTCCCCTCCCTTGATGTCAGGTGTCCTTCTGTCTAAGACCTGAAGATGTTGTGGCAGGAGTTTATTGGCTTGTGGATTTAAAAACTTTTCAGTGAGAAACAACACCAGGTTCTTGCTGACCTTGAATCGGGTTCCTGCGATGGTCTGACTTGAGAACGTCTTCATGGACACTCATGGACGCATGTGGACAGACTCGGATGTTGCTAGGACTTCAGGTGCTTCAGGTAAGCGTGACAGATGCTGAATGTTTGAAAACAAACTTACAGCGGCTCCAGATCACTCTTGTTGGAGTGAAGAGGACAAAATTTGTAAGATGTTGGAATTCACTCTTGTTGGTTTGTTCATCTTGTCTGTGTTGCCTCTCATGAATCGTCGGTTTTCCAAAATAAATTCAATCCAGTAAGAGCTCAGGCCTCCCCAGCAGCCCATGTCATATTTCATGAGAAATGAGTGATGACATTTGTAATATTTCTACCAAACATTTGAGCATGGTCTCTCTCCTCAGTGACTCCTGCAGCACCAGAGATCCAGGCAGGACTAACCCTCCCCAGTGGGTCTGCCTCCTTCCACTTTCTGGCCTTCATTGGCAGGGCTGCTTCCCTACAGAGGCCAAATGCCGAAATCTTGCTGCCAAGATTCTGAAGAACCACATAGAGTTCCTCCAAGACCTGGAGAAGGAAATGAAGATGATGATGAACATGATTGCTGACCTGGATCCCACCTATGCGGACCTGGTCCAGTTCTCTGAAAGGTTCAGTTAAATGGAATATACCTGTCTGGTCTTGATATGCTGGACAGGAACCTCTATCATCTCCTGGAGCAGTCAGAGTGGAAGTCCCTGTTTCCTTGGGAAATTAGTCCCATCGCAGAGCAGCTGCTGGCAGCCCTGGACACCCCAGAGTCCCGCATACGGACAATGACAGACCAGTAGGGACGAGACAACATCAGTCAGCCAGACTGGTGTCAAGTTGATCAACTTTTGGAAGGAGATTCCTGTGGATGAGGTGCATGAATAGGGGTTGCCAACCATCCCGTATTAGCAGGGATGCCCTGTATTTGAGCTAAAAGAGGCGCATCCCATACGGGGCATTGTTTGTCCCGGCCTCCCCGGTAAAGGGAAGCTGTACGTATTTTTCTGTTTGCGCAACACTTGTGTGTGTGTGTGTGTGTGTGTGTGTGTGTGTGTGTGTGTGTGTGAGCTGTATATTAAAGGGAAGATTTATACGGAGAAGGCTGCGAGTGTTCTGTTTTGCACATTTTGTAGAAAATAAATTCTTGAATGCTGATCTGTTTCTCGTGCTCATTATCAAATATACAGTAAAACTGATCAAATCAAACTGTGTGTCTCAGCAGGCCTACATGCCGTGGGCTCAGCTAGCTGCTGGTGTCTGGTTGAAGATTTCCATTTCCTTGATTATGGTATGAATGGGACTTGATGCAGGAAGTGTAATACAGTAGCCTAAAGCAGGCACATGTAAGCCACGTTGTGTTTGAATAACTATGCCAAAATACACTTTTCTATGCATTTTGGGAGTTTTGACCCACCCAATACCCCAAAATTTTTCAGCTAGGGGGTGTCCCTTATTTCAGTCTCTGGGAGTTGGCAACCCTATGCATGACTGAGGTGTTGGGTGCCCCAGGAATGGAACCTAAACCACACCTCACACCCACTATTTCTTCAGGGTCAGGGACACTGCTGGTTGGAGCCTGGAGAGAGAAGACCTTCACCTGGTCAACATGAACCATGAAGGGGAGGCAGGGGAGTTCCAAGGAGGCTCTTTGTTGTACCTCATGAAAGTGCTCTTCCAGAATCAGAGCATTCATGGCAACATTGTCCACACGTGCTTGTGTTTACTGAGACAATGTTGAATCACAACTGTTATTGTCAGTATCAAAAAGAATATGTTCAGTTTTCATTCTTTTTAAATGTAATAACTGTTCACATGACTGTCCTGATGCGCTTGTTTTTAGTTTGTGTCACTCCTGATTCCCAATCAGCCCCTCGGGGTCATGAGTGCCTCCATTAACTGCTCTCATTTCATTTAATCAGGTCAGATTACAAACAAACGGTTTTTGTCGTGCCATCAACAACTAGCTAGCGCCGACCTTTGCTGTTAGCACACTGCTGCTACCACTTGTGTCTGTACACAAGCTGAGCCTTTCCTTGACCCCGTGACCTTTTCCATGTGCACTGGAAGAGGAGATAGGAGGGCCATTTCGAACGCACCCTGAGTCAGACATAACATCTGTGCCTCTCAGGTGACAGCCGATGCCACTGAGCATGCTCCCAGTGGGCCAGGTAACCCAAGCTGAACACACTCCCAGATAAAACATGCTAGAGTAGCTGGAGCTCTGGTTATAAACGCCCTAAAAGCGGAGCTACACCCGGAGCTATGGCTTTGCGTATGGGTGGGGTGCACCATGTCATCAGCAGGCGTGGCCCTTTTGTCTTGTGTTGTCCAGGTAAGCCTTTTGTTTATTACATATTGTTGAGCCACACGTCGGACAGGCTGGAGACGGGATGTCGGGGGTGTTACTCTGGTCACAAATAGACCGATCTAAAAGGATTCTCCATGCCAGGAGTCAGCTGGTCTCCCTGAGGAAAAAAACTGTTACATCACATTCATATGCACAACAACAACACAAATATCTTGTCAGAAATGATGTCATCAGACGGTCCGTGGATGGTCACAGGCTTCAAGCAACACAGCATCTCAGCAGCAAGTGTTCTGAGCCGCAGCCAGCGGATCACAGTAGCTCCAGATCCCAGGTGATCCAGGGTGACCCACTGTTGGATCTGACCTCCTTTTCTCTCAGTGTGCAGAGGCCAATGGTGGCAGCGACTGATGTTAGAGAGGCTTTTATTTCTAACAAGAAGAACGACCAGAGCGCACAGCAGCCACAGCGCGAGAGGAACTGGGGAGATTTATAACAAGTCAACCACCAGTGCTGGGTCTTGATCGGTCATACGGGAGACTGGGATCAGCTCTTTGACTATAGATCCTTTATTACACGCACACACACACACACACACACACACACACACACACACACACACACACACACACACACACACACATACACACAGACCAAACTGTTTGTTTGCATAGCAACGGACCACAATGAGGGCACTGTTTGAGCCAATTGTGGGTGTGGCCTCCCTCCCCTGCACATGCTGGCTGGAGGAACCAGGTGTTCGGTCCCTCTTCTCTCCAGGTTGGTCTTCAGCGCCAGAGTTTATCTCTGGTGTCTCCAGAGTTTTTGTTGCCAGCCCGACAGAGCAGTCCAGCTGCTCCGCCTCTCTTCCGCGCAACAACCCAAGTGTCTTGGTGCACATTCCAAGCTGCCGCTTGTCCACGTGGGC
The DNA here is from genome assembly GCF_037954235.1 of Aulostomus chinensis. NCBI lineage: Eukaryota > Metazoa > Chordata > Actinopteri > Syngnathiformes > Aulostomidae > Aulostomus > Aulostomus chinensis. The sequence continues at coordinate 10,754,822 of NC_141324.1, read as the reverse complement.
GCCTCCAGAGTATCGCTGAGGCCCGAAGCTCCAGGGGGCACCACAGAAACTCTTCAAGCTTGACCTCAAGGATGCAATGGTTATATTGAGGTGATCAAAGTTCAAAGGTTTTGTCTCAATACTACTACTACTGATACTAATACTACCACGAATCATAATAATAACTATAACAATGATAATAATGATAATGATATTCTTTAGTTGTAACTTTTAAAGGAATTAAAAGACAGAGAACAACACAGACATCGAAACATGGTCATGAAGACAAGCACATTAAAGTGGTTCTGAAAAGGTGGATGTGATGAGGGATTCACCTGCTGTGGGATCAGAACAGTCTGATGTATTGAGCAGGTGGACTTTGAATTGGATGCGTCTTGAGATGGCCAGTTGAGGTTCTGGAGGCCAGGGGGATGTGATCTCATGAGCGGCAGGGTTCTGGATGGACTAAAATTTATTGAGGGTTTTGGATAATGATCATAGAGGATGGAGGTGCACTCGTCGATTCTGGACGTGATCATGGATCTGGCTTCAGCAGCGGAGGGGGAGAGTGACGAGCAAAAATGTGCCATGTGTTTGAGATGGTCCTCGTGATGTGGCTGACATGGTGTTCAAGGGTGAGGTGGCTGCTGAAAATGATTCCAAGGTTTCAGGAGTGAGAGGAGGGAGGTGTCAGTGGTAAGGGTGTGCTTCTGGATGGTGCAGGATTTAGGCCTTATGATGGCCATGTTGGATTTGTTTGCATCCATGATTTAATGTCAGTCAGACAGTCAGGAGAGTGGAGTGATGGTTCTGGCTAAGGTATGGGGGTGGATTCTGTCGTCCTAACAGTGAACATGGAAACCTTGACAAGCAATGATGTCGCCAGGTGGGAGCTTGTAAATAGTGAAGAGGAGGGGTCCAAGCACCGAGCCCTAGGGGACGCCTTGAGACTGAGGAGCTATGGAAGAGGTGCAGTTATTGATGCTGATGAACTGATGTCTGATATTGAGTGAAGATTACAGATGGGAGGATGGTGTGGCAGTGAGGTCGATGAGGAGGAGGATGCTGAGGTCACTAGAGTCTGAGGAGAGGAGGAGGTCATTGGTGACTTTGAGGACTGTTTCAGCCTGCAGGACTGAAGGCGCCAGGGGCCTCATGTATCAATACTTGTGTGGATCACATACTAAAAAACTGTGGCTGCGTACGCACAAAAAAATCCAGATGTCTCAATACGTGCGAGCGCCAGAATCCTTGATTTCCTTGATACATCCCAATCAGCGTGGAATTGAGCGCAGATGTCGGGGGACTGGGCCCGCCCCCATTACGCCCACCTATAAATACACAAATTCATTTAAATATGGTCTCCGCTGTCGGTGCTCGCAAAACAATGTCAAAGAAAAAGAGGTTCACGGCGTGGAGCTGGAGGTGCTGGTAGGAGAGGTGGAGGAGAGACAGCAGATTCTGTTGGTCAGCCTGTCCAGTGGTGTCAGGATGAACAATGAAGGTTGAGAGTGGATCAGAAGTGAGAGGGTGAACGAGGTGGGTTCAGAGCCACGCCCCCCATGAGATGAAAAAAGTGGTGGGACCTGTTATTGGCTAAAGTTCCCTTCTCATCAGCAGTGTTGTTGATCATCATGTTCATACATCTGAACCTCTTCTACTGACGGAAAGAACGAGTCGCTACGTGTTTGAGGTTTGATGACGACGGTAGAAAAGTGTTGGCTCCTCCTTTACTGAACATCAAAGTGATACAAAGCTCAGTTTTCCTCTCTAAACCTGCGCCAGCATCACTACGTCATCAGCTTGCACCTCTGCTGGCGCTCTGAAAGATTTCCTCTCTGTTTCTAATGCATGTCTGCAATTCTAACTTCCTGAACAATGCAAGCTAAACGTAGGACTGAATTCAACACTGCACAATCACTAAATGAACAACTACAATAATCAATTAGCTTCAATCTAAATTTAAATAACAACATGGAAAATGGCACTAACAGGACCTCAAGGTGGAGGTCAAGCGGCGTACAGCTGCCCTCCGGAGGAGTGCGGGCCAGACAGGTGGGGGTCAGGGAGAGGGGCACCTGACGGAGTTTGAGCAGTGGGTGGTGGCAGTCACGGGCAGCATCTCTGTGGGGGGGATTGTCACCACCACCCACGCTGACTCCGAGAGCCTGGAGGGTCAGTGGCACCTCCATTTCTTAGCAACATTTCCACCTGCTTTGCCACAGACGTGAAGGCAACAAATACACAGAATCAGACATTCAATAAACCAACATGTTTAATAGAAACTGATCCGTTAGACATGCCGCCAACGTGCAGCACCCCTGCTGGCTCAGAGACATGCGCCAGGACCAGCAGCATTCGGGCCAGCCCCTCCCCTGGCCCCAGCCCCAGCACCAGGCCGACAAGCAGCGGATGGTCCTCCAGCCTACCTGGACCCAACGGTGCAGGAGGACATTATTAGGGGAATAACGGGGATCAATGAGCGGTTCGACCGCCTGATAAATGTTCTGGAATGTTTCGTAGACAAAATAAATTAATCTGGCTTCATGAATCGTGTAGTAGCTTCTTACCCATTCACACTGTGGAAATGAAATTCTGGTGTGCGAGGACGGCTGCCTGGCCGAAATCGGCGTCCATCCCTCCAGCCTCTGTGCATCGATGATCTGCACATTGATGGAGTGGAAACCCTTACGATGAACGTAAGCGTGTTCCTCATGGGACTGCGCTTTTATGGCAACATGAGTGCAGTCATTAGAGAATTAGACATTAGAGAATCCAGCTGTTGCTGCAAATTAATATTGGCCTGTTCAATGATCAGGTCCACCACCCAGGGCCTGGCCCGGCTGAGGGTCGACTGACTCACCCCGGAGCGGTCCGCCATCTCCCACTGGAAGGAGCCGGTCGCAACTCCTCACAAATTTTCAGGACGATTGCCCGCGGTAGCCTGAACCGGCTCATCAGCCACTCATCTGAATTGTGCAGCAGATCCTCCCGCTCCCTGAAATGTCGCTCCCATCTTACTGCACCGTTTGCTACGTCCTCCAACAGCGCAAGTGCTGCCATTCTTGAAAGTTGCACATTCAGCACAATCATGAAGGCTCTTTTATAGCCGCTTCAGTAATGCCAACAGGTGCTTGGGTTTGAGTTGATGGCTTTTTTGTGCCCAATGTATGTGCGGTTATCACATAATGTCAGTTACCAACCACCACCACAGGGTGTCGCCAACGGACCAAAGTGCAGTTAACGCAAGAATCGGCTTTCTGCCAACTTCTACGGTACCTCTGGAGTTGGCGTGAAACAACGCAAGAATCGACGAACTTTTCGCGTTGATACATCTGAACGTGAGCGCCGATCCTGGTGTACGCAAGTTTTTCTTGCGTAAACTGCATTGATACATGAGGCCCCAGGTGACCAGCTACAGGTACAGTGTAGTGCTGGTCAAATGACTCCGATTAAGCAGCAGAGCATATTCGATCATTCGGAGGCAGCTGGCTGATCAGCAAAGAATATCACAAAAATGTCCAGGAGGAGGACTAAATGATCAGGTGATGACATTTCATGTTCAGAAGACCAAAGGTCAAAGGTTGAGCCTTGTATCAGCCAGAGCTCGACCTGGTTTGAAGAGTGTCGCTGAGACATAGCTGAACTACAGTTGATGCTGCACCCCTCTGGATCTTCAGAAAATGCTGTTCAGTGTCCCAGATTTATCAATCCAGTATATGGAGTTCAAAGGTCATGACCTCTGCAATCAAAGGTCACCATCACTTGGACATCAACACACGTTGGCTGGTGTGAATAATTGTAAGGTTAAGTCCAGTTGTACTGGGTTGGTTTAGTTCAGAACTTCTGAAAAATGATTTCCAACAAATGTCTTTGTTGCGAAGGAGCGATAATGACCTGATACAATGACACGTGACACCGGTGGGTGGCGATGACGATGATAGCAATGATGATGCGACGATGGTCTGGACTCAACCTGTGATCCTTGCCTTTCTATTCCTATCAGGCTCACAGAGAGGAAGCACCTGACCCACACCTGAGCAGAACTACGAAGCGAAGGCAGGACGTCATGTCTGCGGCCTGACGGCAGAGATCCTGACTCACCATCCTGTTTCCTGCACTGTAACACAAAATGACCAGTAAGCACAAAACGCCACACTCATTCATGTAAGTGTCAGGATTGACGACCAAGACCATGGCTGACGTGATGCTGCAGGTCATGAAGGGGAAGAGACTTTATGACCTTGGCAGGCGGCCATGCTGTACTCTGCCCTGACCCTTACTGAGAGTGCTAATTGAGTAGGATTTTAAAGAGAGGATGCAGTAAGCAATGTGACCTTACTTCCTGTTTACCTGACGTTTTTAATGATGGTCAATGTGGATTTGTCTCCAGGTGAATGGTTGCTGCTCCTGCTGCTGCTGTCAGCCGTCAGAGCCGAGCGCAGGGCCGGCATGTCATGTCCTGCTGCCTGTGTGCTTTGTTCTGAAAATGCTGTCATCTGTCACCGACTGGGTCACGTTATAGGTCTCACACACACACACACACACACACACACACACACACACACACACACAGTAAAAACTGTGGGAGAACTAATACTAATAATACTAGTGTGTGTGTGTGTGTGTGTGTGTGTGTGTGTGTGTGTGTGTGTGTGTGTGTGTGTGTGTGTGAGACCAGACGTTCCGGACACGACTCGGGCTCTGCTCCTAACAGACGGCTCCATCTCCACCGTCCCATCCGCATCCCTGTCTGACCTCAGCAACATCACTCTGATAGGTCGGTCGCCCTGCCAGGCTGCCACATTTACATCCCTCTCTTCTAACCTCAGGAAAGTTTTGAGGGAGTTTCCATAACTTGGTTCAAATGTCCATTGGGACACATCAGTGACCTCAAATGATTTGATTGCAAGGTCGCTGCACATCGCAGATGCACAGTTCCTCGTTAATATCTATAAATGTGCCTTAAAATGCGAAGCGTGTCCCTCTGCGTCCAGGTCTGAGCCATAACAGGGTCTCTGTGCTGGGTGAGGACTCCTTCAGACACCTGCCCCTCCTCCAGACTCTGATGCTGGACCACAACCTGCTGACAAGTCAGGCCTTACATAGGGGAGCTCTGAGCAACCTGACCCAGCTGCAGGTCCTCGCTCTGGGCCACAACCTCATCAGCATGGTGGGTCTTCTCTCTCCTGCAGCTGCCACCAGAGATGTAGAAACTCAATTAGAGGTCGATTGATTTATCAGTTTGGCTGATAGATCGGATCTGGTAGGGGATTATTTCTATCGACAGCAGCATCCAGCGATAGTTTGGCAGGCGCCAGTGGGATCGCCACACGGACGACGTCACATCAGGCTGAAGGAGACACAGTAACAAGTGTCGCAACGTGTGCATTAATAGTTAGTGACAGCTGAATTTATTCATCCATCCATCTTCTATACTGCTTATCCTGTTAAGGGTGGAGGGGGTGGAGCCTATCCCAGCTGACATTGGGCCAGAGGCGGGGTTCACCCTGGACAGGTTTTTATTCATCATTAATTAATGTTTTTGGTTTCATCACGTGAACCAACATTTGCCAGGTCTCACTCACAATGCGTATTCGTGACACTACATGACTATTGGAGTATTTGACCGTCTTAATAACACTACGTGTGTTGTACCTGCTAACAGGTGAAGACACCCGACTTAGATGAACAGAGGCCTCATGTATCAACACGGTTTACGCAAGAAAAACTTGCGTACGCCAGGATTGACGCTCACATTCAGATGTATCAACGCAAAATGTTCGTCGATTCTTGCTCTGTTTAACGCCAACTCTGGAGGTGCCGTAGAAGTTGGCAGAAAGCCGATTCTTACATTAACTGCACTTTGGTCCGTTGGCGACACCCTGTGAGGGTGTTTGGTAACTGACATTATTTGATAACCGCATATACATCGGGCACAAGAACAGCCTTCCAGTGGGAGATGACGTGCAGCACCCCTGCCGGCTCCCGCACGTCGGCGGCATGTCTGACGGATCAGTTTCTATTAAACATGTTGGTTTATTGAATGTCTGATTCTGTGTATTTGTTGCCTTCACGTCTGTGGCAAAGCAGGTGGAAATGTTGCTAAGAAATGGAGGTGCCACTGACCCTCCAGGCTCTCGGAGTCAGCGTGGGTGGTGGCGACAATCCCCCCCACAGAGATGCTGCCCGTGACTGCCACCACCCGCTGCTCAAACTCCGTCAGGTGCCCCTCTCCCTGACCCCCACCTGTCTAGCCGGCACTCCTCCAGAGGGCAGCTGTACGCCGCTTGACCTCCACCTTGAGGTCCTGTTAGTGCCATTTTCCATGTTGTTGTAAGGGCCTGAGCCTGAAGGTTCTTCAGACGAAGACCCTATTATGTTTGCTCAGCAGATCAACACATCAGCAGCACTTAAAACACCACAAACACCCACCAAACAGTGTCCCAGCCCCCCAACACCCATGAGGCAGCTGGGCCAGACGGCCCGGAGCCGGTTTTCACATCCACACCATTCAAAACCTGGTCCTGGACTGTTCTTGCTGTCAATGAGCGCGCAATATGAGCATCATCTAATTTCACCCCCTGAACATGCATGAAATTTACTGCAATTCGGCACAATTGTCCGGTCTGGTAACACATTCACTAATCAAAAAAAAAAAACACCACAAAAGTCTATAGCACCACCGAGGGAGCCACACAACTAAAAGATAATTTGCAGTGCTATAGCTCCTCCCACGAATGTCCCACAAACATGGGACCAACACCGTTGGACTCGTCTCATCAAGACCAATTCCTACACTCTGACCCCTCACCTATCTACAACACAATGTCCACAAGTTGGACAAAACTGTCAAAATCAGGACTTTTTTGACTCCCCGAACAAAATCTATCTCCTCCTAGGGCATTCATGCTATTGCTTCCAAACTTTCACACATTACTCTCCCAACTGTGCTGATTAAAAGTTATTAAAAGTTTTTATCTGAATTACTGGGTTTGGATTTTACAAGCCGTCAAAGTAGGGGAGACATGTTTCACCTTACAATGGAAGTCTATGGGGAGACGGTGTCCTCTCAGGGTACATACTGTCAAACAAACGCTTCTCACGTCTACACCATCCATCCCACAGCTTTAACAAACAAACCACTGCATTCCTAACAAAAACCCCTACAAAAACATGGTATTATGTGTCCCTCTTGACAAACGTATGCAGACTTCTTCCTGTTGTCCCCACTCCAATTCTGGTGCTCCTCCTCTCTCTCCACTCCAGCACAGATCAGAGACAGAGCAGTGGGGGAGGGGTTCTTAAAGGGCCAGCTCTCAGCTCTGCTCTCACTCTAGAACAGATCAAAGACAGAGCAGTGGGGGAGGGGTTCTTAAAGGGCCAGCTCTCAGCTCTGCTCTCACTCTAGCACAGATCAAAGACAGAGCAGTGGGGGAGGGGTTCTTAAAGGGCCAGCTCTCAGCTCTGCTCTCCACTCTAGCACAGATCAAAGACAGAGCAGTGGGGGAGGGGTTCTTGAAGGGCCAGCTCTCAGCTCTGCTCTCACTCTAGCACAGATCAGAGACAGAGCAGTGGGGGAGGGGTTCTTAAAGGGCCAGCTCTCAGCTCTGCTCTCACTCTAGCACAGATCAAAGACAGAGCAGTGGGGGAGGGGTTCTTAAAGGGCCAGCTCTCAGCTCTGCTCTCCACTCTAGCACAGATCAGAGACAGAGCAGTGGGGGAGGGGTTCTTAAAGGGCCAGCTCTCAGCTCTGCTCTCACTCTAGCACAGATCAAAGACAGAGCAGTGGGGGAGGGGTTCTTAAAGGGCCAGCTCTCAGCTCTGCTCTCCACTCTAGCACAGATCAAAGACAGAGCAGTGGGGGAGGGGTTCTTAAAGGGCCAGCTCTCAGCTCTGCTCTCACTCTAGCACAGATCAGAGACAGAGCAGTGGGGGAGGGGTTCTTAAAGGGCCAACTCTCAGCTCTGCTCTCACTCTAGCACAGATCAAAGACAGAGCAGTGGGGGAGGGGTTCTTAAAGGGCCAGCTCTCAGCTCTGCTCTCACTCTAGCACAGATCAGAGACAGAGCAGTGGGGTAGGGGTTCTTAAAGGGCCAGCTCTCAGCTCTGCTCTCACTCTCTGATCAGACTCAGGCTTCTAACTCCTAAACTACAAGGCCTCCACACTGGACCAAGACACCCTTGGATTCAGGCCAGGGCTCAGGCCCTCATAACGCTGCTTGCAGCTTGAATTTAAATTTAGAGTGAAGCCAATTGGTGATTGTAGTTGTTAATTTAGTGATTGTGCAGTGTTGAATTTAGTCCTACGTTTAGCTTGCATTGCAGACATGCATTAGAAACAGAGAGGAAATCTTTCAGAGCGCCAGCAGAGGTTCAAGCTGATGACGTAGTGATGCTGGCGCAGGCTTAGAGAGGAAAACTGAGCTTTGTATCACTTTGATGTTCAGTAAAGTAGGAGCCAACACTTTTCTACCGTCGTCATCAAACCTCAAACACGTAGCGACTCGTTCTTTCCGTCAGTAGAAGAGGTTCAGATGTATGAACATGATGATCAACAACACTGCTGATGAGAAGGGAACTTTAGCCAATAACAGGTCCTACCACTGTTATCATCTCATGGGGGGCGTGGCTCTGAACCCACCTCATTCACCCTCTCACTTCTGATCCACTCTCAACCTTCATTGTTCATCCTGACACCACTGGACAGGCTGACCAACAGAATCTGCTGTCTCTCCTCCACCTCTCCTACCAGCACCTCCAACTCCACGCCGTTAACCTCTTTCTCTTTGACATTGTTTTGCGAGCACTGACAGCGGAGACCCTATTTAAATGTATTTGTGTATTCATAGGTGGTCGTAACGGGGGCGGGCCTGGTTGCTCCGACATCTGCGCTCAGTTCCACGCTGATTGGGATGTATCAAGGAAATGTGCGGGGATTCTGGCGCTCGCACAGATTGAGACATTCGGATTTTTGTGTGTGTACGCAACTTTCGCGATTCTTGCAACCGCAGTTTTTTAGTATGTGATCAAGTATTGATACATGAGGCCCCAGCTCTCTTAATGACTAATAACCCGAGAGCTCCCTCTAGTGGTGGCTGACTGACTAACCCCTCAGCTTCTTTTAAAATAAGGCAATACAACAGAAACCCATCCATCGTTGTCTTCCGCTTATTCCTACACATTAAGGGTTGCGGGGGGCTGGAGCCTATCCCAGCTTCAACAGGCGAGAGGCAGGGTTCACCCTGGACAGGTCACCAGTCCATCGCAGGGCCAACATAGAGAGACGAATAACCATTCACATCAATTTAGAGTATTCAATCAGCCTAGTCCCCAATTGCATGTTTTTTTTGGATGGTGGGAAGAAGCCAGGGTACTCAGAGAGAACCCACGCAGACACAGGGAGAACGTGCAAACTCCACACAGAAAGATCCCGTGCCCGAGCCAGGACTCGAACCCGGAACCCTCTTGCTGTGAGGCCACAGTGCTAACCACTGCACCACCGTGCAGCCCACAACAGAAACCACATGAGGAAATTTAGCTGCGCAAAAACACAAGTATAAAAATATTATAACCAAACCCTTTTCCTGTGCTGGCCACCACTCACGCTCTTCTTTCTGCTCAGAAATTCAGGATGTCAGCCACTGAGAAGCGGCTGTGTGGGGGTGCTTGGTGGAGACGGCCGGGGCAGGGAGGTCAACGCAGTAACGCATTCAGCTCCTTCAGGGAGGGTTTCAACTTCTGAACAGTGAAAGTGTTGAAAGAAATTTGTAATCTAGTACAAAGGTTTTCTTCTGCAACTGTGCATGACTCAGCATAAATGGCTATCAGCTTTGATATATATATAAGATATATATAAGATTTCGACGATTGCCAGTCTCACTTATCTATCAGTTGACTGGATTGAATGATAATTTTCTGCGGATTATTGAGATTTAGTTACGAGTGTTGGATGGATCCAGTACTTCTACTGATAATCAGGGGTGCTTTCAGTGGTCATCTGCTCTCTGCTTCAGATCCACGCTGATTGGTTTCAAGGCACCAAGGCTCTGAGGAGCCTGAAGCTGGAGGGAAACCTGCTCACCAGTCTGGACCCTGGTTCCTTCCCTCTCAATGACCTCAGAGACTTGGAGAGTCTGGATCTCTCGGATAACTTCCTCCAGAATCTGGACAGAAACAGGTTGGTGCATATCAAAGTTCCTCTGTACCTGTTTTCTCCACAGTCTTGACAATGCCAGTGTCTGTCCTGTGGCCCTAGTTTCCGTGGGCTGGTGGCTCTGCGCAGACTGGATCTGTCCAGAAACCGTTTGAGTTCAGCTCATCCTGAGACCTTCTCCTACCTCAGCTGGCTGACCAGCCTCAACCTTGATCTCAACCCCTGGAACTGCTCGTGTCAGCTGCTGGATCTGGCTGCCTTCCTCTCGCTCTTCCTACAGCAGCCCGACCAGGTGCCGGAGACACGCTGCCCAAACAGCTGTGCTGCAACAATAGAGGACATTTATGAAGTCCAAAGAGAAACAGAAAACATGCTACTGCAAATTATTACTCAAATACCAACATTTTAGTCCTGAATTGAAGAATATATTAAATGAAATGAGAGAGATTTGATAACACGCAGGTACTCATGGAACCAGTGGTTCACTAGGTCCCACCGCTGCCTCAAGTCAGGGACAGTCTGTTCAACACGAGTTCACACTGACATGTACTTTCGTCTGCTGCTCCCAGACCCTCTATAACGGGCGCAGGATGGTGTGTGTGAGTGCTGAGAACCCGTCTGTCACCACGGTGCTGGAGCTGAATGACGCCAACTGTGTTCCATCCAATCAGAACATCACCGTGCAGGTCGAGACAAGATCCAGCGTGACACCTCAGGTATACGCTCAAGATCTGGCCATCACTGCAGTCATCTGCTTCGCTGGTGAGAATCTCACACACACACACACACACACACACACACACACACACACACACACACATAACCATGATACAACATGATACAAAGAATGAACTGAGTTCCATTAAAATTAGTGGTCCTCAGCCAGAGACACTCAGGACTGATCTGATATCAGCTGAGATCAGATCATTTCTCATGGTGATGCATGTTTATGTGATGAATGTAATTTAGAGAGCAGAACATGTGGAACCCACTAGAACCATCTCACCTATTCTGTTAATACTCAGGTGGCGTCAGCCTGACACTGCTGGTCGTTCTGATCTGCTATCAAGTGTCTTGCAAAAAGAAACTTAAAGAAAGTGAGAGACAGAAGAGAGAGAAAGAGGGAGGAGATGGCACAACGTCCAACTACTTCGTCAATCACCACGATGTCAGCTGGAAGAGGAGGGAGCTCTTCGTCCGAGCCGGCCCGACCCGGGACGCTGAAGCCACCGGCCACAGCCACAGCAACCAGTCCAGGCCAAGAGCTGAGTCGAACCACTTCTGGTGCCCTGATTGCAGGGCTGAGGGACTGAAGCTGAACCCGATGAAACTGGCCAACAGGAGTCGAGGAATGGAAGCAGAGGAAGATAGAGAGAGGAGGAGAGTGAGGATGATGATGATGATGATGGACGAGAGGGAGAAGTGTAGGATGAAGCCAGAAATTTTACACGAGAACATTCCAAACAAACTCTCTTCTAATGGCCACTCCTCTTCTCCTCCATGGAGAGGAACCTTCCTCTACCCACCGGAGAACCTGGTGGACTATCAGTCCAACAGGGAGACAGACCAGAGCTACAGGACAGATGTGGAGGAAACAAGTGCAGAGATGTTGAATTGTGGGAGCTGCCACAGGACATATAGGTCGTCAGAGCAGAACACGAGAGCAGGTAGAACCCATCACCTCCCCAGAGACCATGCTCTGTTTGGTGGTTTCCCTCCACAACATGGACTGGGTGAGTGGGGAGGCGAGAGTAACTACAACCAGTTTGACATGAAGAACTTGAGTAGAGAAACAAGAAATGTGAGGTTTGATCTGAAGAGTCAAAAAACATGGAGGGAGGAAGGACAGATTCAAGGAAAGGACAGGAGGGAGGAGGCAGTGAGGAACCCCAGGGAGAAAGAGAGGGCGACAGAGAAGAAGCACAAAGCAAAAGGACTGAAGGTGAAATTAAACTCAAACCTGCTGCGAAAAACTAAAGTCCATCCCAAGAGGAAACTGGAGCACTTGGAGAAAATCAAGAAGAGTAAAGACAAAAGGCAAGATGGAAATGATCAGGAGGAGATGGAGGCCACTGGTAGTTCAGGTAGGAAGACAAAGGCAAGCAGCAAGAGGGTGAAGAAGACTGAGGGACTGATTGGGCATGATGAGCAGGAGGAGGAAGATGAGGGTGGAGGAGAAGGAAAGAAAAATAAATCATCAGAAGAGAAGCAGAAAAAAAGTACAGAAGGTGACCAAGGAGAGACAATAACCTGGCCAGCACCTGAAGACCACACCGCCAGAGAACCAGAGGGGTCTGTTATCAGCCAAGGGCAATCCTCACTGGGTCTGAGCTCAAAGGGTTCAAGATTGCAGGTTCCCACCTCCCAGGGTCCCACCTCCCAGAGTCTGAGCTTTCAGGGTCTCACCTCACATGGTCCCACCTCACTGGGTCCAAGCTTTCAGGGTCCAAGGTTGCAGGGTCCCACCCGGCAGGGTCTGAGCCTCCCTTATCAGGGAGCTGACTCGGTTCTTGCAGATGCTCAGAGTCTCTCTCAGCAGCTGGACTTGGCAGGTTCTCAGCTGACAGGACGCAACCTCTCTCTTCAAGGAGGGAATTCACTACTCAACATCTTGGCTCCAGAATCAAATGCATTGCTACCCAGTGGTCCAAATAACACCGTCATGGCCCTGAGTGGGACCCCAGACAGCTTTGGAGTAAACCTCACATCTCCTGCTGTCGCTCTTCTACCTAAGACTGGACACACAAACCCTCTGCAAGCAAATGTAATACAGACCCCTCTTCCTCTTAGCTTCGGACTTCCTACGGGACAACCTGGGGGGCTCATCCCTACCATACCAGCAAACACAGCTTCAGCCATCCAGCCTCTCTCTCAGGCCAGTCCGCTTGAAGCAAGACTAAACCCTCACCCAGATCTCGCGCCAGGACTTCAGACTGGAAAGGGGCTTCAAGAGCTGTCCTCTGGACCTCAAGGTCTCCAGAGTATCACTGTCCCAACTCAGTTATCTCTAGAAGAAGCTCCATCTGGGGGGATCCTTGAGGGTCCAGGACCAGTGAACACGGTGGAGAATTTGTCAAACAATAACAGTCACACAGAGAGTGGACCTGGATCCAGTGGGTCAACTATGGGTGTGTTAGCTGAGGGTCCTGCAGTGCAGGTACCTGATAGCAGCATACCAGCCACATCAGTGGTGACAGCAGCAGCAATGGCATCGCCAACAGCAGCAGCCGCTGCCCTGCTGCAGCAGGAGTACCTGTCGCAGGAGGGCGGGTCCTCTCCCAGGAGGAAGCTGAGGCTGGTGCTTCCTGAGAAGACTTCCGACCGACAGCCCACAGCCCTGGAGAGGAAAATACGCTAGCAGCCCTCTCACCTGATCGGAGTGAATGTGTAGAGTTGAGTTTTGCAGCAATTATAATGTTGTGTTAAAATGTTCAGCAGCATCACATGACCGCTGTCATGGTGGATGCATGAGTGCATCTGTCAATCACGATCTACATTTCTGTCAAGATGAAGAGAGTCACGTCTGAGAGCTTCGGGGGAGGACCTGCGTCGGTCGTGGTCAATCAGCCAGGTTTCCTCCTTTATTCCCCCCCAGCTGCATGAGAGCTCATCACAAAACACATCTCTGGTGTTTAGCGGAGGTAGGAGGTCAGATCTCCGGTTTGGATCCAGACTGGCTGTCCCACTCTTCTCTGAGCCTTTTAGCACCTTCCCAGCAGGGGTTCCTCGGCCCTCCCTGATCCCATCTCTCTGGCCCAGCCTCACTCTCGTGTGTGCAGGACATGTTCACGAGACATCTTAAGGTTCTAAATATTTCCCCATTCTGAGTAATTGAAATGAAATGCTAAAATATTCTACCTGCAGATATAGTTTCTCCCAGTAAACTCAGTTGAGTGGAGGAGGGCAGTTCTCCTCTGGACCTCTGTCATACCTGCTCTGCCGTAATCATGAGGTCTGAATTAACTATTAGTTTCAAATCTTAACAATAACAGATAGTTGTAATAAACAAGCTTCTTTGTTGACATACCTAATTTTACCAATTCAGCACAGCAATACTACAACTACAGTACTCAAAGTCATGTAGTATAAACCCCAACCACCCAACACTCACACAGGAGCAGTGCTTTCCCATCACCACCACAGAGCGGTACGTACCCAGCAGCCTGTTTATCATGGTAGGGATAATTAGAGGACTACAAGTTTGCAGGACAGAGATGAAACCGTTTAATGACTTCTACAGTTTGAGATCATGAGGATGGACCCGGAAATCAGGGCCCACACAGATCGGAGCACCAGAGGAGGCAGAACCAGGGACCTCTGCTAGCCTCAGTCAGGCAGATGGTGATGATGATGATGATGACCAGCACAGAGACCAGTCCCTCATCTGGTACCAGTAGGAGGTCACTGGTACCTTTGACTAGTTCTGTTTCTGTGCTAGGATGAACCTGGAACCTGACTGAATCCTCCAATCAGCTGTTGCTGTGGAGAAGTCACACAGCTGTTTAGCAACTGCTTTCTCCAGAACCTTGGAGAAAAAAGGAAGATGTGATGTTGGTCTGTAGTTGGTAGAACTTCTGGATCCAGGCTTGTTTTTTGAGGAGGGTTTAATTCCTGCTACTTTAAAGGACTGAGGGACGGAACCAGATACCAGTGACAGAAACAGAACTAGTCAAAGGTACCAGTGACCTCCTACTGGTACCAGATGAGGGACTGGTCTCTGTGCTGGTCTGATTACATCTCAGTGCAGCTTTGATACAATTGACCACCATAAATTCTACACAGACTAGAACCTGTCACTGGTATTAAAGGAACCACACTAAACTGGTTCAAGTCATATTTACTAGATCATCTCAGTTGGTACTAGTTAATGATGGTTCCTCTGAGACCACTGCAGTCAGTTCTGGTGTTCCACAAGGGTCTGTGCTTGGACCAGTCCTCTTCACCCTGTACCTGCTTCCTCAAGGTCACATGATCAGGAAACACTCCATTAATGTTCACTGCTATGCAGACAACACACAGCTGAACTCATCAATGATCCACATGGAACAAACCAGCTGACTAAACTGGAGGCCTGTCTGAAGGACAGAAAAACATGGAGGACCATCATTTTCTTTATTAAACTCTGATAAAGGGAAGTTCTTGTGCTGGGCCCAAACACCTGAGGACCACCTGATCTAATGAGACAGGTACCCTGGATGGCACCACCCTGGCCCCCAGCACCACCGTAAGGAACCTAGGAGTTCTCCTTGACCAGGACCCTTTAACTCCCACATTCAACAAATCTCCAGGACGCCTTCTTCCATCTACGTAACATTGCTAAGATCAGACACATCCTGGCTCAAGAAGATGCAGAAAAACTAGTCCCTGCTTCTGTCACTTCCAGGCTGGATTACTGCAACTCCCTCCTACCAGGCTGGACTAATAAGTCCCTAAAGACCCTCCAGCTGGTCCAGAACACTGCTGCCACTTGTTGACTAGAACTGGTAGCAGAGACCAGGTCTCTCCTGGACTGGCTTCTCTGCATGGCTCCCTGTCAGATTCAGAACAGAATTTAAAATTCTTCTTCTACCATCAAAGTCCTCAACAATCAGGCTCCTTCATCCCTGACAGAGCTCCTAGTCCCCGATGATCTAGCTAGAACCCTTCATTCCCAGGATGCAGGGTTCCTGCTGGTTCCTAGAGTTCTAACAGTAGAATGGGAGCCAGAGCCTTCAGCTATCAGGCTCCCCTCCTGTGGAACTGTCTCCCAGTTTCAGTCCAGGACCCAGACCCCCTCTCTAGGTTTAAGAGCAGACTTTAGACCTTCCTTGTTGATCAGGCTTATCGTCAGGACTGCTTAGGCTGGCCCTTAGATCTGCTGCTATAGGCTCAGACTGCTGGGATCTCCCATGATGCACTGGGCTTCTCTCTCCTCCTCCTGTCCTCATACGTATGACTAACTCCTCTTCTTCTCCCCTCATCCCAGATCCTGGTGCTGCTGGAGGAGGCTCCAGACCTGAAGAGGCTCCAGCTGCCACCCGTAGCTCCACCTGCTCATGTCCCCGTCTGTCCATCAGTCTCTCCTCCTTTCTCTCTCTCTTTATCTCTGTCCCTCTCTTTCCTTCTGTCTCTCTGTCTTCCTCCATTCTCTGTCTTTTTCTCTGTCCATCAGTCTCTCCTCCTTTCTCTCCCTCTTTATCTCTGTCCCTGTCTTTCCTACTGTCTCTCTGTCTTCCTCCATTCTCTGTCTTTGTCTCTGTCCATCAGTCTCTCCTCCTTTCTCTCCCTCTTTATCTCTGTCCCTCTTTCCTTCTGTCTCTCTGTCCTCCTCCATTCTCTGTCTTTGTCTCTGTCCTGCTCTCCTGCTCTCTCTCCGTCCCCACTGATCCTGGATCTGCTCCACCTTCCTGCTGGTAAAAGAAGGTTCTGGTGGCTGCTGTTGCAGGATGTGCTGCTGATGGAGAATTGTTGGGTGGAGGTTCATTGAAGGAGGGAGGTGCTGGACCTGCTCTACTTGGGAAGAGTCAGGAGAGAACTTTGGTTGGGGTTTGGTGCCGTACAAATAAAGCTGACTTGACTTGAACTGTATAAGCCACCCTTTTTCTTCCGCACTGACTAACAGACCTATGGTGCAGTGAGAGCTGCTTTTGAAATGGAGAAGAAAGGTTTGAAAGTTACAGAGCGGCAACAGACAAGTATTGAAGGTTTCATTCTGGCCTATTTTAGAATGTGATATTTCAACCCACATGCTGCAGCATCATGACCAATCCTATCAACTCAGGTTCACATCATCAAAATACTTACAACCAGTGATTGGCCATAGGTGGCCCGCGGGCCAAAACTGGCCCCCCAGCAATGACATCTGCCACCCAGATTATTTTGATAATCTGACTATCAAAATGAATTCCTTTATTTCTTTGCTTCTCAGCAAAAACACAAACATCTCCAGCTGATTTAAAAGCTGACAAGTTCTGAAGGGAACTGTAAACAATGTGACATCAGGTGAGACATCATCCTCCAGCACATCTCTGTGGAGGGTAGTGACCTGTGTCACTGAGGTGATGACATCATCCTGTCAGTAGCTGATTCCTCCATCCATTGTTCAGACCTCTGGGTCAGTCACTGGGCTGTATTGGTGACTGTGTGCTGGGATGTGGCACCTCCTACTGGGACGCCTCTGCTGGTGCAGGCTTGAATGTAGCAGGTTGGAGCCTCTGAGCTGAGAAACAGACCCAGTCTGAGTCCCTGCTGCTGTTCATGTCCCACTGATGAACCCAGGAATGTAGTGCTGCTGCACCTCTCGCTCTCTCAGTGAGAGCTGGGGTCTCTCGCCCATCAGCTGATCTCTTGTTAAGAACCAGACGGCTCTATGACGTCAGTGACGTGTGTGAGTGGATGAGATGATGACATCACCCACAGCAACGAGAGTTCAGTCCTCTAGAAGCCATCCAGGATGAAGTCTCTCCTCTCTCTGTTCTATCACTCTCAACTCTCCTATTCAGACTTTACGATACTGACATGTTTCTCTCGTTAGCCACAAAAATTTAGCATGTTAGCAACAAGACCCTCTTATCTGTATTTCATCTGTCACATTTACCTTTGATGAAGTCTGTTTTGATCATCTGATGTCCTGGCCGCCATCTAATGGCTGAAACCAAAAAGCCGAGCTTCATTAACGCCCTGAATTCAAAAATTAATCTTGCACGTTTGTCAGCTGTTTATGGCAGAGTAATAAAATATGTTGCAGACATTACAAATACTCTTTGCCACATCCCAAGGACACACATCTGGACGTGGACGGTCTGGGACGGGTTTCACCCTCTGAACCCTGAAGACAGCAGAACATCCTGCTGGTTTTAGAGGACGTGAACCTCTGGACGAAGACCAAAACCCAGTTAAGGAAAAGATTATGGAGCTAAAAAAAGGAATGAGGGGGAGGGGCCTCATTCATCCCCTCCACCAGACAGACAGACAGACACACAAACACACATTTTGTTTTTCTCTCATGAAGCCATACAATCTTTACTTGAGATGAAGAGCTGGTCAGATCAGACGAGAGCAGCGTCTGCTGAGGGGTTCCAGTCTCAGCCCACCTGATGTTCCACGCCTGGAGATTCACACAACTACAGCTTTGCTACAGACAAATGTGAAGGTCAAGAAAGAAGATAAATTCAAGCTGCAAGTAGCGTTGTGACGGCCTGAGCCCCTGGCCTGAATCCAAGGGTGTCTTGGTCAAATCCCTGGTCCTTGTAGTTCAGGAGATAGAAGCCTGAGTCTGATCAGAGAGTGAGAGCAGAGCTGAGAGCTGGCCCTTTAAGAACCCCTCCCCACTGCTCTGTCTCTGATCTGTGCTAGAGTGAGAGCAGAGCTGAGAGCTGGCCCTTTAAGAACCCCTCCCCACTGCTCTGTCTCTGATCTGTGCTAGAGTGAGAGCAGAGCTGAGAGCTGGCCCTTTAAGAACCCCTCCCCCACTGCTCTGTCTCTGATCTGTGCTAGAGTGAGAGCAGAGCTGAGAGCTGGCCCTTTAAGAACCCCTCCTCCACTGCTCTGTCTTTGATCTGTGCTAGAGTGAGAGCAGAGCTGAGAGCTGGCCCTTTAAGAACACCTCCCCACTGCTCTGTCTTTGATCTGTGCTAGAGTGAGAGCAGAGCTGAGAGCTGGCCCTTTAAGAACACCTCCCCACTGCTCTGTCTCTGATCTGTTCTAGAGTGAGAGCAGAGCTGAGAGCTGGCCCTTTAAGAACCCCTCCCCACTGCTCTGTCTCTGATCTGTGCTAGAGTGAGAGCAGAGTTGAGAGCTGGCCCTTTAAGAACACCTCCCCACTGCTCTGTCTTTGATCTGTGCTAGAGTGAGAGCAGAGCTGAGAGCTGGCCCTTTAAGAACACCTCCCCACTGCTCTGTCTCTGATCTGTTCTAGAGTGAGAGCAGAGCTGAGAGCTGGCCCTTTAAGAACACCTCCCCCACTGCTCTGTCTTTGATCTGTGCTAGAGTGAGAGCAGAGCTGAGAGCTGGCCCTTTAAGAACCCCTCCCCACTGCTCTGTCTCTGATCTGTGCTAGAGTGAGAGCAGAGTTGAGAGCTGGCCCTTTAAGAACACCTCCCCACTGCTCTGTCTTTGATCTGTCCTAGAGTGAGAGCAGAGCTGAGAGCTGGCCCTTTAAGAACACCTCCCCACTGCTCTGTCTCTGATCTGTTCTAGAGTGAGAGCAGAGCTGAGAGCTGGCCCTTTAAGAACACCTCCCCCACTGCTCTGTCTTTGATCTGTGCTAGAGTGAGAGCAGAGCTGAGAGCTGGCCCTTTCAGAACACCTCCCCACTGCTCTGTCTTTGATCTGTGCTAGAGTGAGAGCAGAGCTGAGAGCTGGCCCTTTAAGAACCCCTCCCCCACTGCTCTGTCTTTGATCAGTGCTAGAGTGGAGAGAGAAGAGGAGCACCAGAATTGGAGTGGGGACAAGAGGAAGAAGTCGGCATACGTTGGTCAAGAGGGACACATAATACCATATTTTTGTAGGGGTTTTTGTCAGAAATGCAGTGGTGTGTTTGTTAAAGCTGTGGGATGGATGGTGTAGACGTGAGAAGCATTTGTTTGACAGTATGTACCCTGAGAGGACACCGTCTCCCCATAGACTTCCATTGTAAGGAGAAACGTGTCTCCCCCACTTTGACGGCTTGTAAAATCCAAACCCAGTAATTCAGATAAAAACTTTTAATAACTTTTAATCAGCACAGTTGGGAGAGTAATGTGTGAAAGGTTGGAAGTGATAGCATGAATGCCCTAGGAGGAGATAGATTTTGTTCGGGGAGTCAAAAAAGTCCTGATTTTGACAGTTTTGTCCAATTCGTGGACATTCTGTTGTAGACAGGTGAGGGGTCAGAGTGTAGGAATTGTTGGTCTTGATGAGACGAGTCCAACGGTGTTGGTCCCATGTTTGTGGGACATTCCTGGGAGGAGTTATAGCGCTGCAAATTATCTAAAATTATCTTGTAGTTGTGTGGCTCCCTAGGTGGCGCTATAGACTTTTGTGGTGTTTTTCCTTTTGATTAGTGAATGTTTGGCCAGACAGGAAAATTGTGCCGAATTTCAGTGAATTTCATGCATGTTCAGGGGGTTAAATTAGATGATGCTCATATTGCGCTCGCTCATTGACAGCAAGAACAGTCCAGGACCAGGTTTTGAATGGTGTGGATGTGAAAACCGGCTCCAGGCCGTCTGGCCCAGCTGCCTCATGGGTGTTGGGGGGGCTGGGACACTGTTTGGTGGGTGTTTGTAGTGTTTTTAGTGCTGCTGATGTGTTGATCTGCTGAGCAAACATGATAGGGCCTGAGCCTGAAGAACCTTCAGGCGAAGACCCTATTAAAGAAGTGGAACTGGAGCTCAGAGTTATGACTGCACACCAAAGCAGCACAAACTTTATTCTCACACACATTTAGAATCAAAAATAAGAGAATCTGTGTGGTTGCCACGAGTCCTTTAACCTGCCAGAGCTCATCTTTACCAGAGATACAGGATGGGGGGGAAGGGGGGGGGCAGACCGAGAAACAAGATCTGAAGGGCTCTTTCAGGGCCTACAGACCATCCTACCCCCAGCTGACAGCAGGGGAGGCTCCACCCCCTTGCTGGAACACATTTCTAATCCTGCAGTCACCGGCAGAAATGAACTACAGCTGGTAACAGGAGCCAGTCTGGCTAGTCCACATGGAGGACCCAGATGGAACTGGATCTTGTCCTCACGGTAGCGACAACCCAGAGAAATTTCCCAGTACTGCAGGGAGGTTTGCTGCCAGTTCAGAAGAGTCACTACACTGAAGGTGTCCTGATGTGCAGGTGGTGTCGAGGAGACCAGCTGGGTCCAGCATCAGCCCTCCTGAGGGGCAGGCTCTACAGGGACCTGTTCTGCCGGAGTCCAGATCAAGCTTGAGGCGAGAGGTTGGGCGCTGCAGAAGGACTGATTTACTCAGTACAGAGGCTTGTCTCTTTGAAGACCTCTGGAGCAGGACACAAGAAAGATGCTGATTGAAGAGTCAGGTTCATGTGATACTTCATCCAAAGAGTATTTTGCCTGTCAAGTACTCACAAATATGTTGGAAGCTCACAAGGATGTTTTCTCCACTGCTGTGTGATGTTACTGTGCTGGGCCCAAACACCTAAGGACCACCTGATCTGATGAGACAGGTACCCTGGATGGCACCACCCTGGCCCCCAGCACCACCGTAGGAACCTAGGAGTTCTCTTTGACCGGGGACCCTTTAACTCCCACATTCAGCAAATCTCTCAACTTGTAAAGTGTCAGGAGAGAACTTTTGTTGGGATTTGGCACCAAACGCATAAAACTGACTTGACTTACTGAACCACCTAGCTTGAGGCTAGTGCAGCCTGATGGCTATCAGCAGCTAAATTGTTCAGAATTGTGTGTGTACATTCTCTCCAGGTCATCTGGAATCATCCAGATCTCCTTAATCTAGCCAGATGAACATAGATCCTTCATACTTGGACTGGAGCTCAGAACTCACTAGATGCTGTGAACAAGGCTGAGCGTGTTGGCTCAGCAGGTCACGCTCACACACGCCCTCACAGCTCAAATGCTTATTTGTGACAACTTGAGAGGCAAAATACAGGTTTGGAGTGCTGTGTCATTTTTCAACCCTGATACTCACCCGTTGCCATGGTAATCGCTGCTCCAGTCCAGAGAAAGTTGGTGGTTGGGTGTGTGTCGACCCAGCTGGTGGTAGTCCACCGATGATGACATCACTGCTCCACTATTGTTTGTATTGCCTCCCATTGGCTGGTAGTCTGACTGGAGTGAGGGGGCGTAGCCCTGGGTTGGAAAAATGAAACGAAATGAAAACACCTCAGTCAGGGCACGCTCTGTCTGGCAGCATCTGGACCAACATTACATACAGAACACAAGAGTGGTAGACAAGAAGAGGGACCAGGGAATGTACACACTCGTGTACTGCATATATGTGTATATATATATATATATATATATATATATATATATATATATATATATATATATATATATATATATATATATACAAATATATATATATATATTGTAGAAGCAAATATATGTAAATTTGTCTACAATATATATACATATATATGTATATATACACATATACATATATATACATATATATACATATACATACATATACATACATATACATATATATACATATACATACACACACATATACATACATATACATATATATACATATACATACACACACATATACATACATATACATATATACACATATACATACACACACATATACATACATATACATATATACATATACATACACACACACACATATATACATATACATATATATACATATATACATATACATATATATATATATATATATATATATATATATATATATATACATATATATATATATATATATATATATATATATATATATATATATATATATATATATATATATATATATATATGGGCTGCACGGTGGTGCAGTGGTCAGCACTGTGGCCTCACAGCAAGAAGGTTCCAGGTTCGAGTCCCGGCTCGGGCTCGGGATCTTTCTGGGTGAGTCTCCATGTTCTCCCTGTTCCTGTGTGGGTTCTCTCTGGTACTCCAGCTTCCTCCCACAGTCCAAAGACATCAATTTGGGGACGAGGCTGATTGATTCTCTAAATTGACCGTAGGTGTGAATGTGAGTGTGAATGGTTGTTCGTCTGACTGACTGGCGACCTGTCCAGGGTGAACCCCGCCTCTCGCCCGTTGACGTTGCGATAGGCTCCAGCCCCCCGCAACCCTTACTAGTAAGGAATGAGCGGAAAATGACGATGGATGGATATATAGTGTATGTATATATATATATATATATATATATATATATATATATGCACACATGTACATATATATTGTTGCTGGTTTGATCCTCAGCTCCCTGGTAACAGAGTCCAAGTATTGAGGTGGTATATCTGCTGAGCTGTGTGCTCCCTACAGGAGGGGGCGGGGGTGAGAGAGAGAGCGAGTGGCTGAAAGGGAAGTTAATCTGAGTGTTGTGTGTGAAAGAGGAGAAAGAGGGGGACAGCAGGTGGTTGCCCCCTCCTGTTCCTCACCTATTCATCCATTGTTGAGCAAATTCTTCTCCCTCCCTCATCACAAAGACCCATCTGCCTCCTTTGTCTCTGCCTCCCCTCCCCCTCCATTCTTCCCTCTTCAGTTTGAAAAGTTCAGTGCTCTGTTACTGCGTTCTCTCCTTTTTACAACAATTTTTTCTTTTGTTTGTCCTGTCTCTCTGTCTTTGCTAAAAATATGCTCGACGGAGGAGAGAGGTTCACACACACACACACATTTCTAAACCGTTTCACAGTCATCCATCATATAATCTCACTTGAACCAAATTCCAACTGCCATGCTTTGACTGATCTTCATCTTCCTCTAGATTGAGTGACACCTGTCAACCTGACAGAGACAATCAGAGTGAGATCACAGGCTGGGATGAGGTCACAGGACTCTGATGCTTCTGTCATGTGATGAGAGGAGGACATCCAGAAATGTCAGTGCTCTGTCTCAGGCTGGCACCTCCCGGCAGTACAGCAGGCATGGTATACTGCTGGGAGGAAGTAGGGCCCGCTCTGCAGAGAGGTGGAGGGCAGAGGCGTGAAGAGGTGTAGCAGAGAGGGGGAGGGCAGAGATGAGACGAGGTGTGGCAGAGAGGGGAAGGGCAGAGATGAGACGAGGTGTGGCAGAGAGGGGGAGGGCAGAGATGAGACGAGATGTGGCAGATGGGGGTTGGATGTCCACTGGCTTTCAAAAACATACTGAAAAGATTTGATGGTAAAAGTCAAAGGTCAAGGTGCACTGAAATGCCTTCAGAGAATTCAGCCACAAATATCAGGGGTCAGAGGGACTGGGACGGGCAACAGGCGCCACGGTCTGTCTTCCTGTCTACAGCTGGTTCCTCTGGCAGCAGGCAACACCGAGGCCAAGAGCTCCCACCCACCAGCTGGCACATGAGCCTACAGCAGGGCAGACAGGCCTCCGCCATGTGACACTGAGCAGGACACCTGGTGTGGTGGCTGGTCAGGAAACTGAACGGTTGCACCTCTGACCCCACATGTGCTCGTCTCGTATTTATGACAATATACAAATGCATGTCAACGGGCTGCTGACGCTCAACCATGCTGGGGCTTCAGCTCAGTGGTTGTTGGGTCATTTCCAGTAAATCTAGGCTGAATATGAGAGCTGACATCAGTGCAGCGTTCACACGTCGCACAGCTGCAGACACACCAACACGTCAATCCTTGTTGAACCAGGTAGGATGAGTCATGACACGTCTGATGGGGTGGTGCAAACCGTAACGCACACATGGAAATCTGCACTGAGCTGCTTCTTAAAACACCCTCCATCTGAGAAACACGACTGGATGACCACACAGAAGTTAGGGAAGATTTTTAATGCTTTTCTAACAATTTCATGTTGAACAACATGAAGAACATGCAGGGGACACTGAGGACCAAGTCTAAGGGATGGATGGAGCCTGGTGGTTGGGCGATGGCACCAGGTGGTTGGGCGATGGCGCCCGTTGGTTGGGCGATGGCGCTAGGTGGTTGGGCAATGGCGCCCGGTGGTTGGTTGATGGCGCCATGTGTGCGTTCAGGCGCGTTCAGCCTCATTCTGGTGTTTAGAGGCGTGTGATCAGAGCCAAACCAGGGCGCTAAGAAGCCATCAGTAAACACCTGAGTATTCACAGGTGAGTTCCAGGTGTGACATCACTCAGACCAGTCAGAGAGCCTGGTGCTGTTCCCTCTTAAGTCCAGGTTGATCCAGGACAGAGAGGGTTGCTGTTCCAGTGGTGCTCACATTTCAGGAGAAGAGAGCACTCCTCACCTGGAGAACCACACCTCCTCCTGCTCCAGGTGAAGGAGGTGGAGCAGGTCTGATGTTTGTACACGGGAGCTGCAGGAATCCACCTACACCATCAGAAGTGGAGCAGGTCTGGAGGAGGTGGGGTCCATGTCTCCAGGTCCTCAGGCAGCAGTGCTGCTCCTCTGCTGGTCTGGCTGATGAGTCTCTAACATCTCGTTCCTCATGACTCCACTGACCAGAGACCAACCTCCCTGCTTGGCGTGGAAAAGTCACATGAGCCAGCGTGTAACAAGCGTTGATGCTTGACCAAGTGCCAGCAGGCGCCAGGGTTAAGACCCTGATTGGGTCCTGAAAGCTGTGCACTTGGAGGTTCCAAGTGGATTGAACCCGGCAACTTCCTATTACAGACGAAGAAGCTGCGCCCTCAAACGTCACGGACCAGGGCCAGAGCAAGGCACCTGAGTCATGTTGCCTCAGATCATTGGGATGGTACAATGCTGTGGTACAGTTTACCTTTGATCAGCTTGGATCCCACTCATGACAGACGTTTGCACGTCACACAAGCTATTCTGATTAACGTGCCAGTGCACGTGAACATGTATGACACCTGCTACACGTTACACGCCGTTTCAAGAAGGCTGACAATAGCATGTAGAAGTGGACCTGAATCTCACTCCCTCAAGCCAACACAAAAACTTTTCACATGTTCCCCTTCACGTGGTTCCCCCCACCAGCCTGTTGTGGCGTCTGGTCTGGTGCCCAGCAGTGCACCGACCACCTAACACCCATTCATACTGCGGAGTGAGTCGCTGACCTGAGTGATGGCAGGAGAGTGGGTCATTCCCAGCGCGTGTCCAGTGAGCTGCTGGTGCTGATGGTGGGGACTGTGCAGCCCTCCCAGGTGAGCCTGACTTTGGAGGGGGGGGCTGATCTGGTGAGGAGGGGTTGACGCTGCCACCATGCTGCAGAGGGACAGAGCTCCCTGGTGGGGGGCACTGTGTCGGGGTACGGTCCCATTGGAGGACAGAGCCTGGAGCTGGGGGGGCATCTGGCTGTGGGGAGGGGGCAGGTGAGGGGGCCTGAGGATGGGGCTTGAGGTGTGGCTGAGGTGTGATGGGTGAGGGTAGGACATGTACATGCCTGGGTGCTGGGGGGGCGGGAGAGCATGAGGGTGGGCCAGTGGGCTGGAGGAAAGGTGCTGGCCTGGGTGGCCGGTGTAGACTACGGGTTTGGAAGTGAAGACAGAGGTAGAGGAAGAGGTGGAGGAAGGGTGGGGGGGCTTCATCTCAGACGGGTCACCGTAACTCTGAGGAATGAGAGAAAAGTAAGAGAAATAACTTTATTTGTGTGTGTGTGTGTGTGTGGGGGGGGGGGGGGGTACCTGTGCAACCAGACTGGCTCTGTAGGCAGCCAGTTGTTTCAAGTACTCCTTCTTAGCCGTCTCCGTCTTCTTCTTATACACCTGAGACAGAAATGTGTCATGCTAGCTGTTATGGATTTCATGTTTCCCTCAGCGGCTCAGACGGTCCAATGACACCCAACTATAGTAGGACAATCCCAAAGAACCCCCTGGACCAGGTACCAGGGGGACAACTATTCCACTTTTAGGTTCGGTCGTGCATCTTTGGTAACATTAGCAGGTTTCCAGCCTCAATGTCTTCCCCACCGCCTTCAGCCAGCAGCTTTGAGGCCTTGAAAAGTGTTACATCAGTTCAGTTTCAGTGAGACACCTGAGGACCGTGGCGGTGCCAACACAGCCCGTTGAACTGCACTTGTCATGGCACCAGCGCTTCAGAGAGGGACTTCTCACAGACTCCAACCATCCAATTTCATGTGAATGGCAGCAGACCATCGGTGTGGGATTTGTAATGACCAATATATCGATGACCGTCATATGTTGACAACGTGGTGTTTTGGTTGTTTTCCACCATTAACATTGTCAACATTGTCTGAGCTGACCTTTCATGCTGACCTGAAAAACCCCAAACCAACAAAACCAACAGTCGTGTGTATTCCATTACATCCTGCAAATCACCATCAAGTATCCATGGTAATCTAAGCCGGCAACATTTCAGATGGATTTTAAATTAATCCATGAAACGGATGAAGAAACTGGACAGCAGACGTTTTTATTTATTGATTTTTCTGACCAGCCTCGTGATTGCAGGCGTCCTTGATGCCGATTATCTCAACCTGCCATTAATCAGATGGATAGTCAGTCTCCCACTACCACGCTGATCAGGTTTTCATTAACTGCATTGGAAAGGAATGATAGAACAAAGATGGAGTATCTACCTGTTTCTGTTCCTCCCCTAGGCCGTCCCACATGGACGCCACAACCTTTGACACCTCGCCAAAGGTTGCGTTGGGATTTTGGGCCTTAATGTTGGCTTGAGTGTCCCTGAAGAACAAGGCGTAGGCTGACACCGGCTTCACCGGCTCATTGGGGTCCTTTCGCTTCTTTTTCTTTGGGGTTTTGGGCTTCTTACAGATGTCCAATGCTGCAGGCCGTTTCTCCCCTCCGCCGCCCTGCTAGGGTGAGGGTGATCAGGGTCAAGGAAGAAGGAGAACGGAGGTCACTGGATGAAGTGGTGGACCAATCACAGGCAGCTCCTAAAAACGCGTGTGCTGAGTCAGCTGGAGGCGTCTTACGCTAGAACAGGAGCTTCAGTCGTGATCCGCTCGAGACATCGAGTGACGTCAGGTCGCTTTTGTTGGGATTATGACATAATATCATATTATACAGCATAATAATGCATGATGTGGGTGGCATGGCTCAGGGGTAGAGCGGCCGTCTAGCAACCAAAGGGTTGCTGGTTCGATCCCCGACCCCGGTGACCATGTCGAAGTGTCCTTGAGCAAGATAATGAACCCATAATTGCTCCTGATGTGTAGGTTGGTGCCTTGCATGGCAGCCTCCACCATCAGTGTGTGAATGTGTGTGTGTGAACGGGTGAATGAGACGACACCGTAAAGAGCTTGGAGTGCTGCTAAGGTAGAAAAGTGCTCTATAAAACTGAGTCCATTTACAATAAGACAAACCAGCTGGGCTTTGATGTGTACCTGTCAATCAGCCACAGAGATTCTAACGGAGGAAACTCTCCACCGATCAGCAGGGGTGACAGAGTTAACAGACTTTTTCCAGCTGTAAAGTCACAGATGGTGAACAGCTCCTTCAGGAGCTGCAGGAGCCTCACATTCAACAGGACCCAAAGTGAAAGCAGTGAGTCAAGCAAAGGCTGCCTCTCTGTGGCTGTGGGACCTCAGGGGAGACCTGATGGTTCCTCCACAGGTGTGGTCACCTCTCCACTGACAAGACGGGATGGCAAATCACCAGAGGTCATGGAAACACTGGAATGCTATGGGGGGATTATTTCCAGCTCAGATCACCAGAGCAGTGAGAGTTGGTGTGTGTGTGTGTGTGTTTTATGCACTTTTAAAGTATTTTTCAATATTTAAAAAAAAAAACTTGTTTCAGAGTGAGTCACCAAATATTGAGGGAGCTGATTTCCATCTGTGTGTGTCGTACCCTGAGTCCGTCATCGTCGTCCTCCTGAGCTGAACTCGGGGGTGACGGCGTGGCAGATTTACTTGTGGGCGGTGAGGGGGAATCATGGGTACCAGGGTGGGGCTGGGTGGAGGTGGGTAAGTGGCTCTGGGGGTGGATGGCTGATTGGCTCCGGGGTCCTGGAGCTGCCAAGGGCTGCTGTCTGCTGGTGAACAGAGAATCTGAATTCACCATCTGCTGCATCTGAGAGGAGACAAGGACAGACAGGGAGAGGGAGCTCAGAGGGTGTGTGAGTGTGTGAGTGAGTGAGTGAGTGAGTGAGTGAGTGAGTGTGTGTGTGTCTGAGAGTGAGTGAGTGAGTGAGTGAGTGAGTGAGTGTGTGAGTGAGTGAGAGTGTGTGCGAGTGAGTGTGTGAGTGAGAGTGTGTGTGAGTGTGTGTGTGACTTAGTGAGTGTGTGTACCTGTGTGTGTGAGTGAGTGAGTGAGTGTGTGTGTACCTGTGTGTGTGAGTGAGTGAGTCAGTGTGTGAGTGACTGTGTGTGTAGGTGAGGGAGTGAGTGAGTGAGTGTGTACCTGTGTGTGAGTGAGTGAGTGAGTGTGTGGGTCAGTGAGTGTGCGAGTGAGTGAGTGTGTGTATGAATGAGTGAGTGAGTGAGTGTGTTAGTGTGTGTGTACCTGTGTGTGTGAGTGAGTGAGTGTGTGTGTGAGTGTGAGAGTGAGTGAGTGTGTGAGTGAGTGAGTGAGTGTGTACCTGTGTGTGAGAGTGAGTGTGTGAGTGAGTTTGTGAGTGAGTGAGTGGGTGTGTGTGACAGTGAGTTAGTGTGTGTGTGAGTGGGTGTGACAGTGAGTTAGTGTGTGTGTGAGTGAGTGAGTGAGTGAGTGAGTGAGTGAGTGAGTGTGTGTACCTTTGTGTGTGAGTCAGTGGGTGTGAGTGAGTGAGTGAGTGAGTGAGTGAGTGAGTGAGTGAGTGAGTGAGTGGGTGTGTGTATGTGTGTCTGACACCGAGTCCTGCCGTCTTTGGTTCTTTCACCTTCTAACGAACAAACTAACAACAAAAAAACCTTCAGTTTGTTTGTGAGCTTCCAATCATCTATGGTTTCGAGAGTCACAGAGTACTTATAATGCAAATTACCCGGATATACTACATATCCACACTGATATACTGCTAATCTACACTGATGTACTACATATCATTGTGATGTGTGCCTGTTCATCACAACCAGGCAATGTTGAATATTTCTTCACATAAAAGCTGTACACAGTATAAATACACTATAATGTAGCGATGATCTAGGACAGTCAGTTGAAATTAGATGGGAGATGAAGTTCCAGACCCGAGTATCAACTGCAAAACCTTACAATGATACCAACTCGAGTCCTTCCACCTGGCACCCCCACCCATCTTGATTAGGCTGAGCCAGCCAAGGTTGCTAAGCAACCATAATTTATGGACCAGCAGTGAATGAATGTTTGCATGGGAATATAGCAGCAAGTTAGCGAGGGAAAGGGAGGGATGAGACGGACACGAATATCTTCCTATTCAAATGACGACCTGCAGTGCCGCATCTCCACAAGACCGATGAGAGAATGACAGAGCAATAGTTCCTTTAGTCAGGAAGAATCAACCACCCACGCACGCACACACACACACACACACACACACACACACACACACACACACACATGCGCTCGCACACACACTGAAGAGTCGCTCACTGTGAGAAGCGGCAATATCCTTACACAGTATTTTGTATACTAGCAGTACCTGAAGACACAACTGAATGTTGTCACAAAAATCATGGCTGTAGGCAACTAGCGAATCCTCTGAAACCTCCTAATAAACCCGCTTGCTCAGCGATTGTTCTGTTGTTTACAGAGCTCCTTGGGTGAATCTCATTGTTTAAAAGCCCTTAACAAAAAATAAAAAGTAAGTTCATTTAGAAATATTATTATGACCAAGCCACCTGCAGGTGAGAGCTTTTAGGCTCCGCCCCCTGCTAGGAGAAGGCAGCACACCTGGCTCTCCCACTGAGGGTGGAAGGTAGCGAGAACACAGCTTTCATTCAGCATGATTATAGAATATAATATATATATAAGATTAACATGCTGTTGGTTCACCCAACCAGTGTTCAGATGAAGGAGTTCATCAAAGCCAACAAACCCCCCTTGGAGACCCACGAGCTCAGGGGTGGGCCGACACACCAGACCTGAGGGGCACACTACAAGATGAGTGGTGAGCGAGGTGTGGAGACCAAAGCCGAGGTTCTCAAGGTCATGAAGGCGTCTGTCTTCTGACCTGGCTGGATCACCATGGTAATTGATGTGGTAAACCTCACCTGGGGCCTCATGTATCAATACTTGCGTGGATCTCATACTAAAAACTGCAGTCGCAAGAATTGCGAAAGTTGCGCACGCACAAAAAAATCCGGATGTCTCAATCCGTGCGAGCGCCACAATCCCCGCACGTTTCCTTGATACATCCCAATCAGCGTGGAACTGAGCACAGATGTCAGAGGACCGGGCCCGCCCCCGTTACGCCCACCTATAAATACTCAAATTCATTTAAATAGGGTCTCCGCTGTCGGTGCTCGCAAAACAATGTCAAAGAAAAAGAGGTTCACGGCGTGCGAGCTGGTCGGGAAGGTGGAGGAGAGACAGCAGATTCTGTTAGTCAGCCTGTCCAGTGGTGTCAGGATGAGAGTGGATCAGAAGTGAGAGGGTGAACGAGGTGGGTTCAGAGCCACGCCCCCCATGAGATGAAAACAGTGGTGGGACCTGTTATTGGCTAAAGCTCCCTTCTCATCAGCAGTGTTGTTGATCATCATGTTCATACATCTGAACCTCTTCTACTGACGGAAAGAACGAGTCGCTACCTGTTTGAGGTTTGATGACGACGGTAGAAAAGTGTTGGCTCCTCCTTTACTGAACATCAAAGTGATACAAAGCTCAGTTTTCCTCTCTAAACCTGCGCCAGCATCACTACGTCATCAGCTTGCACCTCTGCTGGCGCTCTGAAAGATTTCCTCTCTGTTTCTAATGCATGTCTGCAATTCTAACTTCCTGAACAATGCAAGCTAAACGTAGGACTAAATTCAACACTGCGCAATCACTAAATGAACAACTACAATAATCAATTGGCTTCAATCTAAATTTAAATAACAACATGGAAAATGGCACTGACAGGACCTCAAGGTGGAGGTCAAGCGGCATACAGCTGCCCTCCGGAGGAGTGCAGGCCAGACAGGTGGGGGTCAGGGAGAGGGGCACCTGACGGAGTTTGAGCAGTGGGTGGTGGCAGTCACAGGCAGCACCTCTGTGGGGGGGATTGTCACCACCACCCACACTGACTCCGAGAGCCTGGAGGGTCAGTGGCACCTCCATTTCTTAGCAACATTTCCACCTGCTTTGCCTTACGATGAACGTAAGCGTGTTCCTCATGGGACGGTGCTTTTATGGCAACATGAGTTCAGTCATTAGAGAATCCAGCATTTGCTGCAAATTGCGCTTTAATATTGACATGTTCAACTGCACTGTAAGGGAATTTATTGTACCTGCGAGAGAGGCGGATGATCAGGTCCACCGCCAAGGGTGTGGCCTGGCTGAGGGTCGACTGACTTACCCTGGAACGGTCCGCCATCTCCTGCTGGAAGGTTTTTTCGTGCACGATGTTTGTGCGGTTATCAAACAGTGTCAGTTACCAACCACCGCCACAGGGTGTCGCCAACGGACCAAAGTGCAGTTAACGCAGAGACCGGAGTGATCTGCTACCTCTCCTGACGTCACTCCTATGAACGCTCCAGGTTCTCAGCTGAGGGAACCCCTTATTATTCCAGCCTGCTGGAGCAGCCGTATGTGAGGAACGCCACTAGAAGGAGCCACGCACTCACAGCAGCACAACTGTGTGTACGGAACCTGCATGCATTCAGTTGGGATGCAGTAAACCTGAGCAAGAATACTGCATGCTGCTATTCACACTCACACAAGTTGTACTTGCTCTCACTGAGTACTGAGTGTGTTTGTAGTCCCTGGCCATTTGCCCCCATGGCTACAACAGAGACCTTCTACAAAGCCTCAGGCTACATTTCTACTTCCTGCATTGATCAGCAGAGAGACCAACACCTGATGAACAAAATAATATTGAGGTGTTGAATGACAGCACGCACTGCTGTCATAATGAGCCTCAATGAGAAACGCATCTTCTGTTGGTCTTTGGGCCATGGAGTTTGGCAGAGGAAGCCCCCTCTGACTCGCGTGTGCGTTCTTGGTCTGTGTGTCAAGACGGGTTGGGTGTGTTGCCGGCATTGTACACCCCTGATGCCCCTTCAAGACGTGGGTCGATCCGCCGTCCTGGGCACTGGGCGCACTGAGGACAGTCCCCCACCATTGATAGCCATGCCAGGAGGGAGGGGGGCCCCATCACTCCGGGTGCACCTGCACCACCCCCCTGCCAGCTCCCACTACTCACCCAGAGAGGGGAGGGTGCTCCCTGAGGGCCAGGCCCCCCATCGCTCCTGGCCAGGTTCAGCCTCTGTGAAACGAGGATGGATTTTTGCTGAACTTAGAACTCAAGTTGATGTTTGGTGAAGAAGTGAAGGTGGTTTTCCTGGAATGAGGTGCCAGGATGAAACCCACCAGAAATACTCATGGTTGATGTCATATACTTACACTTGGGGAAAAAGAGAAGAAAAAGAAGAGAAGAAAAAGTAATTTAAAGTGTGAATGATTCATTTATGGCCACTTACGACACACAGAGCACTGCTCATCTGGGCGCCTTCAGGAATGATTGTGCCGCCATCTTGGTTCAACGCAGCAGCGACATCCCGGCTGCTGGGCATGCCACGCAGACTCATAGGCTGCAGCGAAAAGGGAGTGTCCAGGGGGGGTAAGGGTAGGCTGAGGGAGGAATCATGGGGGAGATGGGGGGGCAGCATGTGGTCTGGTAGGGTAGGAGGGGTGATGGGCGGGATGTTGAAGTCCTCATCACCCGATACACCCAGGGAGTACGGCTGGAGAGACAGAGAGAGACACAACAAGAGCAAATTGAGCTTCATCAACACCACACAGAACGCACAAAATGTTTGTTTTTTGTTTGGATACAGCATTGATTTGGAGTCAAGCTGGCGATGATCAGAGGGGCGCACCACGCTTTATTGATCATCTTATCTATTCATCTACGAAGGGAGATGATAGGTTAGCGAGGTGTGTTGAGACCAAAGTTGAGGTTCTCAATGTCATGAAGGTGGCTCTCTTCTTACCTGGGTGGATCACCATGGTAACTGATACGGCAAACCTAACCTAGCACCTCTCCTGATGTTACTCCCTATGAACGCTCCAGGTTCCCAGCTGAGGGAACCCATTATTATTCCAGCCTGCTGGAGCAGCCGTATGTGAGGAACACCACGAAAAGGAGCCACGCACTCACAGTAGCGTGACAGCAGGCACTGCTGTCATAATGAGCCTGTCACGATCCCTGTCTCGTGCTTCCTGTTTTATTTTGTAGTCTTGTCCGGTCTTCCTGTCCTCCCTCCTTTGATTACCTTATGTGTCTCACCTGGTTGATTTCCACACCTGCGCCTTGTTCCCTCATGTATTTAACGCCTGTGTTTTCCCCTGTTCGTTCTGGGTCCATTGCGTTTTGTGACGTGCGTTTTTAGTCTGTGTGTTGTCGTGTGCTACGTATTGTCGAGCGTTGTGCATGTTTCCTTGCAAGTTTATGTTTCACCAGTCACATCAAGCCGTCAGCCTCATGTCAAGCTGTCAGCCTCAGAGTTCCCTGTTTTCAATAAAACCTCGTTTGTGCACCATTCTACTGTCTGCACTTGGGTCTACTTCCCCCTTTCCCCATCCCGCACATAACAGAATGGACCCAGCAGACAGTTTCCCCCCCACGCATGATGACTCTCCGAGTACTTTGCCTATATGGCAAAAAAGAATGAGGAGAGAGTCACAGCAAGCAGTGGACTTCACGGGAACCTGGCTGGCCTTCAGGGATCCTCGATCTGTGCAGCGAGCCCTCGGGTCAGCTCAGACCCCATTCGGGAGTCCCAGCAGCTCCCGGCCTAAGGGCAAAAGCAAGGCTGACCGCCCTCATGCTCCTAGGCGGTCAGGTCCAGCCCTCACCCCATCAGCACAGCTGCCACCCTTGGACGCCACTCCTGTCTCGGCGTCGGGGGTCCCAGCTGTTGCTAAACCTGCTCCACCGAGGGTCCTGGCGGGCACCACTCCTGTCCCGGCGCCGAGGGTCCTGGCTGGCGTTACCCCTGCTCTGCCACCAAGGGTCCTGGCGGGTGCCACTCCTGTCCCGACGCCAAGGGTTCTGGCGGGCACTACTACTGCTCAGAGGGTCCAGGTGGACGCCTCTCTCGCTCCCGCTGCTCTTCACGGCACCTCGGGCCTCCCCCCCGGGTGCTCTGTGCCTCCTGGTGCAGCCCCCTGGCCACCCCCCTGACTCTCCGTGGTCTGTGCGTCCCCCCGGCCGCCCCCCTGACTCTCCGTTGTCTGCACGGCCCCCTGGCCACCCCCCTGACTTTCCATGGTCTGCACGGCCCCCTGACCGTCCCCCCTGACTCTGTGTTATGGTTCAGCCCACAGGTGTGGTGAGTGAGTGGGTTTTTTTTGTTGTTTCGTTCACTGGTGTTTTCTCGCCCTTTGTTGTCGGTCTCCAGCCTCACGTCAAGTCGTCGGTCTCCAGGTTCCCCGTCTCCAGGTTCCCCCGTTTTCAATAAAACCTCGTTTGTGCACCATTCTACTGTCTGCGCTTGGGTCTACTTCCCCCCTTCCCCATCCCGCATGTAACAGAGCCTGCAATTCAGCTCACAAATAACAGGCGAAAAACTCAAGACAGACACGTCTTCTGTTGGTCTTTGGGCCATGGAGTTTGGCAAAGAAACCCCTCTCTGACTCGCATGTGCATTAGACTTCTTGGTCCATGTTTCAAGACGGGTGTGTTGCTGGCATCGCTGCAGACCCCTTATTCCCCTTGAAGACGTGGGTCAAACCCGTCCTTAGTGGCGTGACATGGCATGGGCGCACTGAGGACAGTCCCCCACGGCTGACAGCCACGTCAGGAGGGAGGGGGGCCCCATCACTCCAGGTGCACCTGCACCTAAAATGTATTTCAAATTGTTAAGAGAAACTAATAGAAAAACTAACACTAATGAAGAAAATACTTTGAAAAAAGAGAGTCAACTGATAGTCTACTGGTGTTCGTCACCGTTAATAATAATCAATAAAGGTGATTTGGCCAAACACTGAAAATAATGACTTGACGCACTCGCTGCTCTTCTCCCAGCATTCTTCTCTCACCTCCTTGGCAGCAGCAGTGCTGCTTTTTGCTGTCATAATTGTTTGATGTTGTTCCTGACCATCATAGTCACTTGTTCTTCTGGACTAAAGTAGGCGGCACGCGATCCATCCATTTCCTAGAGTCACATGATGCGTTACACACCCCTTTTTATAGGGACGCCACAGAGCCTGACGCCTTGATTGACAGAGAGCGATCCCACCCACCATCCTGATACCAGTGACCTCTGATTGGGAGTTCAGGGTTTGAAGGGAAGCCTGGCTAGGAGAAACTTCCTGGTTCACCCCTGGGGACAGGAAGAGTTTTGGTCGATAAACAACTTGTAGGGAATCAGTGAGAGCTGAGACGACAGTACGTGCAGTGGGTGATGATGTCACTCCTCCTCACCAGGCATGCAAGACAGACTAGATAGCACACGTCTCTCTCTCTCTCTACACACACACACACACACACACACACACACACACACACACACAAACTCACTTGAGCACACACAAATACTCTTGTGAACCATGGACCTCTGGGGCACAAGGGGAACCAGTTCAAGTACAATGATGAGGGCCACCTGGTTCTGTGGTTGCACTACTGCCAGATTGGGGGAAATTGTCGCGGGAATCAAAGAGGAACCAGGTGAACAGTACGCAGACCACACTGAGGGACGGCAGGTGAAGTGATGAGCACCTCTGACTGTCACGGGTGTCAGGTCTCTGGGTTCAGGAGTTCTAGGAGCTGTGCCTCCGCCTCTGAAGGAGCTCGCGGACCGTTAAAGTTCCGGGACAGAAGCTGTTTTTCTCTGCAGTTCGGGAACACTTGCACCAGCAAGGAGCATCATCACTAAATACGCTACGAGTGTGTATTCACCCAGGCTGGACGGTGCGTGTCGGCCATGAGCCTGTCCCTCCTCCAGGGCTGTGGGGGCTGACTAGGGGGGGTCCCCTTGCTGGGAGGCTGAGGAGGTTGCAGCACGTGAAACTGTGAAAAGAAGCACAGAGTCTTTGTGTTGTCAGACATCCTGACTTCAACTCTATAGAATTCGGCACCATTGAGCTGCTCTTTAACCGTCGCTCCTTCGCCATGGTCACGTGACTCAACTGCCTCATCAACATCTGGGGCGGTGAAGTTGAGGGGCACCCTGGACTGAAGCTGGTCACACCTGAGCACAGAGCTATCCTCTGGCTGCACGCCTGCTGTGAATCCCTCCGTGACCTTTGGTTCTGACTCAGGGGGGAAGCTCAGATTGTAGAGAACCAATCAGAACTTGTGCAATCACAACTGATTCCACCAATCCATGCTTGTGTGACGCAGTTGTGTAGCAGCGCTACTTCAGAATTACCGCCATCCATTCTCATCCCACTGAGCAAAGCCTTCTGAATCACATCAAATTGGATTCCAATGGACACAACGTTCCAAGATGGTGCTGCATGAATGACGCATCTCCACTGGGGTTTTCTCATCAACTTGTCCTTTGCTTCCTGATGAGAGTAACTCGCACTAACACACGCACACAGACCTTTCTAGGAGCTTCAAGTGCAGAGCTGCTTTCACCATCTCACATCCATCCACTCACTCACCTCCTGGGGGAGCCTATGTCACACCAATGTGGGCCACGCCAGACTATCTCAAGCTCAGCTTTGGTAGGAATAACTCACCATACGGCACTCAGGCTGCAATAATGGCGATAACTGATAGCTGTTCATTCTTCTCTCAAATACAACCAGGGCTGCACCGGGACCCTGACTGTTCCCAGTTAGCAGAGAACTCTGTGACCAGTGTTCACCAGTGGGGCCTTCCACCAGGACCTGGCTGACACTCACAGGCAGAGCATCGAGTCCTGGAGAAGCTTAACAAAGCTCACAGATACAAATCTGATGCCATCAAAAATAATCAGATCAGGGGCGAAAAGAGTCGCGTGACCCCTTCAGTGACACAAACAACAAAACAGCACAATCACAGATGAGTGGGATTTTAATGCAATCAGCGTCCAAGCCAGTATTTAAAAAATTTAAATAACACACGCACACACACACACACACACAGATGAATACTCACCTGATTGTATGAAACAAACTCGAGGCTCGCCTCTTGCATGCTCAGGCACATGGCGTCTCCCTCCAGCTGGACAGAACAAAGAGTAATGGAAAAGTCAACCATCAAAATGCAGATCACTATCACCTGGAACCATAATTATTGAGACGATTAATGTCCAGATAATCAGGAATCCACATCCAGGAGAAGCATGTTCATCGACACAAGCTGTCAAATATTGGTGATCTGGAGGTCTTTGTCGGAGCCTCCTTCTGTACCTGAGCTCCATAGCGTCTGCCAGCAGTGTACCTATGGCGCCATGCCTATAGCGCCATGCCTATAGCACCACGCCTATAACGCCGCACCCATGGTGCCGTGCCTATGGCGCCGCGCCCATGGTGGTGTGTTCATTAGGAGGAGAAGTGTAGAGTCATCCAGCCATCTACTGAGCGTGGGACTGCTGCTGATCCCACACCATGTGACAACTCCTGAAAAATAGCACTGAGCACATGGCGGGCACACACATGAGTGTGTGTGTGTGTGTGTGTGTGTGTGTGTGTGTGTGTGTGTGTGTGTGTGTGTGTGTGTGTGTGTACTGTATGTGTTTCAAATACTGACTTGGACGAACATCAGGGAACTGAGAAATAATCTAGCATGAACTGGTGTGATGATGATGATGGTGATGACCATGGTGACGATGAGGATGACGAAACTCTTCCTCCCCTGATACTTGGGCTGATGATGGATGTCCCTCTGACTCTGATGGAGTCAAGGTGTAAACCACCATCTGCTGCATCAGGAGTGCACACTGCTCATATTTAGAACTATGTTCTGCTACAACGGACAGAGACATAATCAAACTATCACGCCCTCCATTTACAGACAAGTGGGACCTGCTGATGCAACATGTGACAGGCGTTATTCATCTGGTGGAGTCCCACGCTAACCCTGTGGCCTCGCGTGTCCTGGTGCTTCTGCATTCCCAACCTTTGTTTCTCCTCTGAACCAAGATGAGCATGAAAACTTTAAGTTACAGCTGAGGGATGCAATTTATATTTCTACCTTGTTTAACTAACTTAACTCATAATCTTTCCACGATCAGTCAAATAAAAAGTGATGAATATTTCAACTGGTCTTTGACGGTGTCGATTCAGACACGTACTGGTATCAGAAACTGTACCAGCTGTAGGAGGTGTTAAACCGAGGTCAGGACAACCGCCATGACCTCATCGATGCTTCATGATTGGGATCAAACACAAACATGGAAGACTGCTTCAGCAGTTGGAGCCACTGAATTACCGTATTTTCCGCACTATAAGGCGCACCCAAAAACCTTGAATTTTCTCAAAAACCGACAGTGCGCCTTATAATCCAATGCGGTTTATGTGTGGATCAATATTGGTTCATTATGGCTACCGTAGTCAGGGGGCGTCGCCGAAGTAACGGCGGTAAAAACGGTATCGTCACTGAACTGCCAGACAACAACAGCAACACTGACTCGGAAAATGACGACTTTGACGAGACGGAACCAGGCACGTTGGATGCCGTACTCGCCCAACTGTTCAACTCGGACACTGAAGAGGAAGAATTCGATGGATTCGTGGATGAGGAATGAACTGAAAGAGTGAGCTTTACGTGTTTCTTTCACGTGTTTACAACTGAACGAGGCTTGGGAGATATTGTGAATATGGACATTCATGTTTGGACAACGTTGAGTTATTTAGATATTGTTATTTGCACTATTTCGAGAGTTACTATATTGTGATTGCACTAGCGTTTGATTTACTGACTGTTTCTTTTACGTATTTACTGAATCAGGGAAAAGTTCCCCTCCCCGTTTGTGAATGCACTATCTTGTTTTGGGAGTGAACGGAGTTGTCAGAACGTTGGTTTGTATTCTACGAATAAAGTTTGACCGACTGACTTATCTGACGTTCCCTTTAACGCAGCTCCATCTAGTGGATGCATAACACAACCCCAGCCACTACAGTCGTTTAGATTCTATGCGCCTTATAATGCGGTGCGCCCTATATATGAAAACACTTTTAAAATAGGCCATTCATTGAGGGTGCGCCTTATAGTGCGGAAAATACGGTAGTCTCATGTACACACACACACACGCACACACACACACACAAACACACACACACACACACACACACACACACACACACACACACACACACAGAGGTGTAAGTGTCCTTCCAATTGACCAGCTGCTGGCTATTATGCAAACCAGGTTCACTAAACACAAAGCCAAAACACACATATACACTCACACACACATAGATGGCTTTCTTTTCTAATGAACTCGTGCAGATTTAATGCAATAACACTCACTAATCTCATTGAGATTCATCAAAGTCCTAATTCGGACTGAGCAGTTTTATTGATCCTGTGACATTTATCGATAGTTTCCTCAGAGTATCGATTTTTCAGCCATGAGTATCAACACATTGACCCCCATTCCAATCCCTCGTGTCCAGCACTTTGCAGGAAGAGCAGTTCTATCTGCCAGTCACTGGTGTCGCCATAGAGCATTTCTAGTTACCCAGACGACTACGCCTTTCTCATCCGGTGAGAGCTGAGACATTCAGGAGAATGGCGGCGAGTATAAAGCCAGCGCCTGCAGGCTTAAACGCAGATGTGTGGGAGCATTTTGGTTCTAGGACAAAAAGGACAGTTACGATTTAGACAAAAGTGTGGCGGTTTGTGAGCTGAGTCACACAAACGTTAAGTACCCTGGAAGTACCACCAACCTGCGAGCCCTCCTAAAACGTCACCACCCGGACAAGGAAATGCTAACTGAGACCGAGCCCACAAAGCTGAGGCGTGACCCCACACAAACCACGCTGGACAGTGACGGCGGTTGTTGCCACAAGTTCCCATCGTCTTCACCGAGGTCGTAGAAAATGACGGAGTCCATTTCTGCTTCATCAGTCAGGATTTGAAAGCTTATTGGGTGGTGGCAAACACCGGCTTTAGGCGCCTGGTGAACGCGATGGATGCTGCTGTCAACCTGCCAATTGAATTATCGGCTGCCATGGTTTATTTTTGGTGAAGCTGGTGGCTGGACTGGCTAGCAGCTCCCTCCTATGTTCAGTATCAAGCTAAAACGCTGCCTAAGAAGGCCACTGGCTGCACTTTAACTCTCAATGTTCACTTTTCTAAAGCTTGAAAGCTACAATTTGCACTCAGTTTTAAAAAATGACACTAATTTTCTCACCACATCTTTGATTCATTTTGTCCAGCATTTGTGAGCTGCCAGTCAGAGCCTCATGTTGTGTACTTGATGCTTTCAGTTCAGTTCATTCAATCCAAGTCAACGGAACACACAAGATGTCACCAAAATCACTTAGTCCTTGAAAACCTTCCAGAAAAGCATGTAAGTGTAGTGAATCGTATCGTGAGACGACTATCGTGATATATATATCGTATCGTGAGACGAATATCGTGATATATATGTCGTATCGTGAGACGACTATCGTGATATATATCGTAGCGTAAGACGACTATCGTGATATATATCGTATCGT
The DNA here is from genome assembly GCF_037954235.1 of Aulostomus chinensis. NCBI lineage: Eukaryota > Metazoa > Chordata > Actinopteri > Syngnathiformes > Aulostomidae > Aulostomus > Aulostomus chinensis. Next base: position 10,713,477 of record NC_141324.1, on the reverse strand, counting down.
GAGACGACTATCGTGATATATATTGTATCGTGAGACGACTATTGTGATATATATATTGTATCGTCAGATGACTATCTTGATATATATCGTATCTTGAGACGACTATCGTGATATACATATCGTATCGTGAGACGACTATCGTGATATATATCGTATCGGGAGATGACTATCGTCATATATATATCGTATCGTGAGACGACGATCGTGATATATACTGTATATCGTATCGTGTGACGACTATCGTCATATATATATATCGTATCGTGAGATGACTATTGTGTATCACTACAGCTGTAATCCTAACTGAAATGTGTGTAAAAGTACCTAAAGTACCATTCGGGGGGGGGGGTATTCCTGCAGGTGCAGCAGCAATGGGGGGCCGTCTAGAGACCCGCATGCCATAAAACATACAGGAACATCATCAGTATCCCCATTCACTGTTAGGGAATGTCACTCAGCTTCTCCAGGAGTTTACAAGATGAATTTATAATGGAGGGATCCATCATCCATCCATCCATCCATCCCTCCATTCATCCCTCCATCCTTCCATCCATCTATTCATCCATCCATCTTCTCCCTCTTCTCCTGTTCAGGGTGGTGGGGGTGGAGCCTATCCCAGCAGTCTTCCCCCTGGACAGGTCACCAGTCCATGTCAGGACCAACACATAGAGACAGACAACCATTGGCTCTCCCAGCCACGCCTACCGTCAATTTAGAGTCTGGATTAACCTGGTCCCCTCTTGATGTCTTTGGACTTTAGACTCTTTACTACAGTTGGACGCAGAAGTACCTTTACTACAAACTTTACCTCTAATGTAGTCGAGGTACTACCCTATTAATACAGGCAGTTTTTCTAGAAGGTGCTAGCCAGAGCAGGTCTGGTATGTCGGTCCAGCCATGAGCTTGTGGGTCTCCGAGGGGGGTTTGCTGGCTTTGATGAACTCCTTCATCTGAACTCTGGTTGGGTGAACCAACAGTTTGTTAATCTTATGTATGTATTATATTCTATAATCATATTCTATAAGAATAATATTTCTAAATGAACTTGCCTTTTTATTTAAGAATTAAGGGCTTTTAAACAATGAGATTCACGCAAGCAGCTCTATGAACAACAGAACAATCGCTGAGCAAGCGGGTTTATTAGGAGGATTCGGAGGATTCGCTGGTTGCCTACAGCCATGATTTTTGTAACAACATTCAGTTGTGTCTTCAGGTACTGCTAGTATACAAAATACTGTGTAAGGATATTGCCACTTCTCACAGTGAGCGATTCTTCAGTGTGTGAGTGTGTGTGTGTAAAAGAGAAGGAACTAACAAGGTTACTCGATCACCCGCTCTACTTCTCGCCTGCTTCATGCTTCTGTCTCTCATCTCTGCTGTAGCTCTTCATTTGTGCGTCTGTGTACATGAATGTGTGAGTGTGTGTGTGCAAGTGTGTGTGTGGGGGGGAAGCAAAGGTTTGAATAACAAGCAGCCAGCTAAGTGGGTCAGGGTCGGAGGAAGGGGGAGAGAATATTAGGATGACGGACAAGGACAAAGGAAAAGAGAGAAACACAGGAGACTGAGGGAAAGGGATGAGAGAGAGATTGAGGGAGAGAAAAAAGGATGAAGAGCAGGTTTGGTCCAGTGGGTGGAACCAGTGCTGGGGGATGTGCAAGACCAAGGATTTGTTTTTTTATTGATATCAAACAATCATAAAAATTAAAATTATATAGTTGTCCATAAACAAATGTATGTGTGTGTGTGTGTATGTGTGCACGTGTGTGTGCTCTGCTGTAGCCCCAGTGAAACAGGAATTATCACCTAATGCAGAAATTTAGGCACACAACAGCCATTCTCCACTTGTCCAGTCCAGACTGTGCTCCCCCTGGTGGTAAGGAGGCAGCTAGTGTCCTCCTCTCCTCCTGTCATCTCCAAGTCTATTTCTTTATTCAATGTTCAGCGGCCTAAACAAGGAACAGACACCACCAAGTGCTGCTACCGAGTCCACAACGGCACCACTCTGCCATCACGACCCTCGTCATGGTGGGAGAGGGAGAGAAAGTTACTTGTCTATGTTGTTGTCAGGTAGCAACCACAATGCTACAATGCTACATGTCATGTTGTTGTTAGGTAGCAACCGCGATGCTACAATGCTACATGTCTATGTTGTTGTCAGGTAGCAACCACGACGTTACTACGCTATAGTCTATGTGGTTGTCAGGTAGCAACCACGACGTTACTACGCTATCGTCTATGTGGTTGTCAGGAAGCAACCACGACGTTACTACGCTATCGTCTATGTTGTGGTCAGGTAGCAACCACGACGTTACTACGCTATAGTCTATGTGGTTGTCAGGTAGCAACCACGATGTTACTACACTGTCGTCTATGTGGTTGTCAGGTAGCAACCACGACGTTACTACGCTGTCGTCTATGTGGTTGTCAGGTAGCAACCACAACGATACTACGCTATCGTCTATGTTGTATCCTGTAGGTGAACCCCATGTGTTTCTCACAGGAACATAGAAGTAAGACCCTCATTGATCCAGACCCACATTTTCTACAGGTCTTGTTCTCTGACTCCTCCTGGTACACGACACATCCTCAAGTACTTGTTATGATGCCTTTACCAAAACACACACACAACTTTGCATGCATGATGGCAGGCATGCGCGCGCACACATACACACAAACACACACACACACAAAACAATGCAGTTATGATTGCAATATGTGATTTGATTGCAATATGTTTGTTTTGGAAGTGAGAGGGTGATAATTACACTCCTCTGGCAGCGCTCTACCTCCACCCATCTGTCCCTCTGGCAGTACTCCACTAACTCGGGGTCCGACACCTACACACAAGCAGCAGCGGTGGAAGTTGCCCAATCATCAGCAAGCATGGGTTGGTGCAGGGGGTTGGGGGGGGGGGGGGTCCTGGCGCCCTGGTCTGCCATGCATCCAGCAGGGCCAGACGGACAGACAGATTGACTAGTTGTGTTCTGGCTGGGATGACGGGAGTCTGTGAGGAGAAGTATCCCGGAGGATAAGATCATTGCAGCCATACGTCTTTATCTGGCTGCGGCCCTGTGGGAAGGTGTGGTTGGGGAGGCTGGCCGCACGTGAAAGGATGAACAGCCAGAGGGCGAATCGGTCCTGTGCTGGGAGGGTTCACAACCATGATCTTGATGTCCAAGAATTGGAGAATCCTCAAAGTGCCAAGGTATGAAAACAGCAGTGCTGGAATATTGAGCCAAATCCTGCCACAACCCATAAGAGCAATCAAAGGCAGGCACCTATACCAGGTGATGTCAACCAAGTCTCAGGCTCCCTGCCAAATGTTTCAGAGATGAAAGTTTCCACCTGCCAAACCAGTCAGGAAATGATGTGTGAGTGTGTGTGTGTTCTTGTACTTGCTGCATAGTGAGGACTAGGATAAGTATTTAACCAACGGAGTGAGGACATTTTAGACAGTCCTCACATCTTCAAAGGGCCGTTTGAAGGTCAAGATTTGGTTTTACGGTCAAGGTTAGGGTCAGGCTCAGATTAGGTTTAGGGTCAAGGTGAGGGTCAAGGTTAGGGTCAGGTTCTGGTTAGGCTTAGGGTCAAGCCTGGGGTCTGGTATACAGTGTAAAATGGAACCGACTCTTTGGCTGAATATCTTACAGCCGTTGTGCACTTGACCATTTCTTACCAATACATGATTCTTGAGCCTGACGAGGCTTTAGAGCAGAAAAATCGCAGATTACCGACCGATGACTGCTACAGTGAATGTTTGTGCCGGACTGAGATCGACTGTTACGATGTCCAGTTTTGATCTGATATGACTGTGAAGGTAGGAGGCTGATTTCTTGAACAAAGGACTTTACGAAAAATATTTCACGTTTTCATACATTACCTTTTAAATAGAGACCAAAATAAAACAGTAAAATAAGCACAGTGGAGGCCCTGGAGCGCCCTCTGCTGAACACACCACACACAGTCACTAGCCATTGGTTCCTGCACTTCAAGTGCAGCAAAATGTTTTTCGACATCGGAAAACATACGAGCAGATGGGCGGCACAATGGTGCAGTGGTCCTCACTGTGGCCCCCCAGCAAGAAGGTTGTGGGTGGAGCCCCGGCTGCAGCACGGGGTCTTTCTGTGTGAGTCTCCATGTTCTCCCTGTTGCTGCTGGGTTCTCTCTGGTACTCCACCTTCCTCCACAGTCCAAAGACATCAAGAGGGGACCAGGTTAATCCAGACTCTAAATTGACCGTAGGCGTGGCTGGGAGAGCCAATGGTTGTCTGTCTGTCTTGGTAGACTGAGTGGAGTTTGCCTGAACCTGCTTGAACCTGTTTGCTCCTGCTCAGTCCCTCACTCAAGCCTCACTCAGCCTCAGCAGCACCGCTCCACTGCACACGCCCCTTCCAAGATGGCAGCCTCTTTCTCTGTGCTGTTTGTATCTGTGAGAATTATTTGTCTTTGAAGTTTTTTACGTGCCTCGTGGTCTTTTAAACTCTTAAAACTGCTCCTCCTTATCCTTGCATCTTTGACCTTGTTTGATTAAGTTCATCAATTGATCAAATTACGGGATTCTTCTGCTGATCTCTGCCTGCTTCCTGCTTCCAGTGCCATGCTCACCTGCTGCCCGGCGTCTCACCTCGTCCGTCTTGACCTGCCTGCTAGTCTCCCTGCTTGCTGGTGTTTGGACCAGGTACCCTCCTTCCCCCGTCTTCGCTCCCCCGTTTGCTGCCTGCCCATAGCCGCTACACCCCTCTCCCCTTTGCCTCTGCTCTCTCTCGCCACACACACACACACCACATTAACTTTTCGTTTTCCTGGACACGTCGCTGGACTGTGGAACGTGGAAAATGCGGTTCCCTGTTGCGCTGCTTATTACTGAGTTTGTGGAACTGTGGGTTGACAGGCTGTCGCTGCATGAGTGTGTCTGAGGAGGCGCACTCCCCATCGGTCGTCCCTGGTCCACAAACTGGCGTCTTGCGTGGCGTCATGCAAGCTCCAAATCGACTTGTGACTTTTCCCACAGCGCAACTATCTGTTATCGTAATATGTCAGTGTGCACTAAATTCATATTTCATTACGTCCACGGACTACCTGCTCTACTCCATGCTACGCTCTGACGTTAATTCAAAATGTATCTCTCCTAAAATGGCTAAACTACATAGCTTGAAGGTGTTGATGCTGTTGTTATCTGGTCATGTTCTACCGAACCCTGGTCCTGACTAATTCAGACACCTTCTGATTTCAATGCGACATCTGGCTTTGGTGTTATTCACTTCAATGTCCGTAGTCTTTTGCCCAAAATAGATTTTGTTAGAATTTGGGCACAGACAACTGATGCTGATGTAATTATAATTTCTGAGACTTGGTTGAACAAATCTGTATGTGATACTGATATTTCAATCGATGGTTACAAGCAAAGTCGTATTGATTGTCCTAAACGTGGTGGTGGCATTGCTGCCTACATTAAATCGAAATATCCCACAAAAGTACGAGTAACACAGTCAATACCAAAACAGCTAGAAATGATTGCTTTACAAATAGAACTGTCTAAAGGATGCAATATCACAGTTGTTGGGTGCTACAGGCCTCCCTCTGCTGTAAAGGAAACACTGTTCAATATCAGATGTTCTCTCCAAAGTAGCTGACAATGACTTGGTCTTCGTTGGTGACCTTAACTGGGATTGGTTATCTCCAGCCTCAGACGAAGTCAAATCATATAGAAAATCAATGAACTTGACACAATTGTTAAACTCCCCTACTCGTCCAAACCCAAAATGTCCTCAGAAATCTACAATAATTGATCTGTTTTTAACGAATAAGCCACAAAAATACACCATGACTGGCATTTTTGCAAATGACGTGAGCGACCATTGTGTTATTGCGGTTGTCAGGGATACAAAAATTCCTAAATCGAAACCTTGTTATATTACTAAACGTGATACAAAGCACTTTTGCGTCCAGGGATTTTCACTTGTATCTAAGTGATTGGAGCAGGGTCTCCCTAGTACCTGACGTTGAATTAGCTTGGAGTGTCTTTCAGGAAGTGTTCCTGTCAATCATAAACACGCTCCCTACAGGAAATATAGAGTCAAGGGTAGGGACAATCTGTGGTTTTCTCAAGAGTTGTCAAATCTTATACGTGAAAGAAATACAACTTGGGCCAAAGCCAGGAAGATTAATTCTAAAGCTCTATGGGCCAGATTCACATGTCTAAGGAATAAATGTACTGCCTTAGTAAAAAAGGCCACATCTAGATATTATCTCGCCCTCACAACAGAAAATTTAAATAATCCACGGAAATTTTGGCAGACTATCAAATCTCTAAATCCTAAAAATTCTTCTAGTCTCCCTCCCTGCATTCTCTCTGGTGTGCCTACTGGGTAGGACAAAGCTGGGATGCATCGACTGTCACGCACGCTTCACTTGAATCAGAGCCCCCGTCCTCCACGGAATTTAAGTTCCAGCTTTTCTCAATTGATGATGTGCATGAAGCACTTAAAAATCTAAATCCTGATAAAACGGCAGGGCCCGATCAAATGGATCCTTATTGTTTAAAACTCTCTGCTGATTTCATAGCTAAACCCCTGACTCACAATTTTAATCTGATCTTGACTTGCAGAGAAATCCCCAAGATCTGGAAAAAGGCCCACCTTCTTCCCCTGTTAAAAGGTGGTGAACCCTCCACCCTCAACAATTATAGACCAGTGTCTATCCTGTCAGCACCAGCCAAGATATTGGAATCACTGGTAAGTAACCAGTTGAAGGAATTTCTCCATTTTAATCATATTTTATCCTGTAACCAATCCGGCTTTAGAAAACCCCACAGCACAGTCTCAGCCACCATGAAGGTAGTCAACGATATAATCAAAGCTCTAGATAGGAGAGAACATTGTGCTTCTCTTTTTATTGATTTCTCAAAAGCGTTTGATACTGTAGACCATAAGGTTTTGAAAGAAAGGCTATGTAATATTGGATTGTCTGGATCTGCTGTTGATTGGTTCTCTAATTATTTGTCTGAGGACTCAATGCGTTTATGCTGATGGTTTCTATTCTTCCGCAAGGCTCAGTTTTAGGTCCACTGTTGTTCACTAGCTAGCGCTAGCCTCAGCTAACTAGCCTAGCTGTTAGCCCCGCTGCGACGCTAACTGGTTGCTAGGCACCCAGACTCCCCCCCTCCCCTCCTCACTCTCTCTTCCATATACACACACACACACACACACTCCCTCACTCACACATGCTTACACACACACACACACACACACACACACACACACACACACACACACACATATTATCACTTGTGTCTTTCGTTTAGATAACCGTTATACCAACGTGTTGCTGATTGATTGATGCACTGTGTTAATAAATATATTTCTATTATAAGACAGAAGTCGTAGTGTCTTTTGTGTAAGAACTTGTGGTCACGTGTCTAAGCAATAGCCAGTGCTCGGATCTCATCCTTCAACATCAGAGCTGTCCCTAGGTAGTTAATGTTACAGAATGTTGACTGTTTAGTAGATAAACTCTCAAGACTGATAACTGTTACAAGTTTGGTCGTATTTTAGTTTCCCTGAACTCATCAGAATGGTGCCCCGAATAATTAATATTTAATATTAATTAGTAACTTATTGAATAATCAATAATTAAATCCATAATTATCGATTATCATTATTTTTGACCAATTTGCCCTTCAGCGCACAACATAATTGGTGCCCCGTTGTAGGAATTAAATTAGCAGATACTGTGGATTAGGAGTATTAGTCTCAGAAAGCATTTTGTCAATCACATGAGCTTCTGTGACCATCTCCTGACCTCAAGGAACAAATGACAACAGTAGCAGACAGGGTGAATTGGGGGAGGTGAGGAGCAGCTGATGAACAGGTGATACAGTCGTTGCTGTGATGGGGAAACCATCTGCCCTTTGTTATTAGTGGTATAAAGGTTGAGACATTGTACAGATCAGCAGAGAACACTCAGCAGTCTTCTCTCCATGCTGCATGTATTAAAGAGACTTGATTCATCACACCGAGTCAGTAATTCTTCAGAGAATTAGCAACTCTCAACGATCTACAAGGAGAATTTCCCTTACACCGTGTGAGGCTATTCCGAGACATTTGACCACATTTGTACACAAATCAAAGATGTTAGTAGTTTCATAATTCATAATTTTTATTTGAATTTCAGCCTTCTGCACTTGTCTCTACAGATGGAGATAAGTTAATGGCCTAATCATGACAAAATTATTAATTTCATAATTTCATAATAATTTATTTTAATAATTTTTAAAATTTTCCATATTCATTTTCTTTTTCCTCAATTTCAGTCAGGTTTTTTAATTTGGCTTTCGTGTACAGAATTGTCACCGCTTTTCTTTTGCGATCTGCCAAACCATATCCAGCGTGTTGAGAGTTGCACCAGTGCTTCACAGTGAGAGAACCTATACAGCCACCGCTCTTAGGTACCAATCCCTAATTAGCGCTGCGTATAGGCTTGAATCAGGGAAAAGACATCCTAGGAAGATTTCCACTCGTAAGCCACAGGCCCGCCTGTGCACCTTTTCTTATCAAAGCAGTTTGATAATTTACTCAGAGTAACATCAATATGCCTGAGAGGAGCTCAGATAAGCCCACTGCCCTCCTCGGCCGTGACCTACGCAAAGTGGTCACCCGGCTCATCGCACTCTTCGAAAGCGATGAGCAAACACTAGCTGATTACAGAATCAGCGACTGCGACGTGAATCTACAGCGCTTGGTAAGTGGACTCAATGAGTCACCCAAGCTAAACACGTGCCATAAGAATGGGCGAGATGCTCTTGTTGCTCTGTCAGAGATCCGAGCAAAAAGAGCTTGAATTTAAGGGCCGCATGGAGGCAGCCACCAGGGACACACTTGCCCTAGAGGAGGATCTTCATCACCTGCACCAAGAAAACACTGAACTGCGGGCAGAAGCAAAAGCCCGACTGGAAGAGTCGGAATCACTCGCACAGTCTCTCCACAGGAGACACTTGTGAGTGAAAGAGCTGCAAGAGCAGGTTTCACAGCTGCAGGCGACGAATGACCCAGACATAAGAAACCAGGCCGGGCCAGATTCCTCTGGTCCTGAAGTAGACGTGCAGGCGAGAGAACCCAGTGAGGACGGCGAGGCAGAGGAATACATCCTGCCCGACAACCGTCCCACTCCCAGGTTTGCCTCCGCCAACCAGACGTCCGGGTATAACCGCTTGGTCGCATTCGATGCCTCTTCCGGAGCATCGCATTCCTTCCCTTCCCGCCGCCCCCTCTCCCTTCCGGAAAGGGGGGCGGAACCATTGGGTTATGGGGGGTACCCACGCACAGGGGGCTTGGGCCAGAAATCACGCCCCCGAGAATGGTACAAGTCCACCCCAACATAAGTTTGGGGGGACACCTTCCCCACCTTCAACCCTCACAATGACCTGTATCTTGCTGATCCGTGGGCAGAGTCGATGAGCGGACTGCACACCCATCAGCTTGAAAGCCTCACCAAGGACATTGACCGTTTCGAGCCCAATGCACGTGGAGCGGACATCGATGCTTACCTTCGGGAGGTCGATTTCTGCTTGAGGTGCGTCCCCCGGGCCTTCGCCCATGAGGAGATCAGGCTTGTGTGGAGAACCACAACTCGACAGGTGAGGGACTTTTTTGAAATGCTTGCTAGGCATGCTATCCGAGGTTGTGCTCTGCATTGCGGGAGTACGGCCTGGACTCAGACCAGACGTCAGCCGCTCTCAATGCTTTCGCAATGAAGCAGAAAAGAGAGGAGTCGCCATGGGCATTCTTCACCGCCTGAGGGCTGCTTATTTCCAGGGCTGCTATCAAGCAGGGCTGGAAGAAGAAGACCAGGGGTTCAAGTCCCTCTTCCTAACCTGCATGACAGCAAACGATATGATGTGTCTATGCATAGCAGGACAGGCAACTTCACCACTGTGCAAGCTAAAAATTATGCACAGATGGCGTGGGAAACACGAAACCCCGCCAGCTTTGAAAACACTCTACGCGTTTTGGGGATCCAGGCCTCGCACTATGATGACCTGGTCCTTGAAGGTGGCGAGATACCGCAGGGTCGCCAAGCTGCGATTACCAGGGCCCAAGGACGCTGGCAACCTCGCCAGCAGAGTAGACGGCCAACCCAAGGAGGCGGGGCCCGCCCGCCTCTGACAGAGTCGAGCAAGCCCAGGTGGCCAAATCGCCCACCTCCGAAGGAAAGAACCCAACCTAAGGCTAAGGGGCATGACGATAGGTTAAATAAAGCTCCGGTCAATCCAGCTCCCAGCGGGGAAGGATCAGACCTGGAGGCTTTAATTATGAGGTGTATTTCGAAGGTGATGAAACAATATGGGAGTCCTT